>NW_023270265.1:18738168-18742474 GCF_011800145.1 Mirounga leonina | reverse complement strand
ATCTATCTATCTATCTATCTATCTATCTATCTATCTATCTATCTATCATCTATCTCCCCATCTCCCCCAAGCCCCCAATATTCTGACAACCTTGTTCTTTTTTTAGTTCCTTGACATTTTGATGTTCAGGGCCTTCACAAGTCTTTCTATTGCCCCCCTCCCTTTTCTACCTCTTTGGCTGGCTAATTTTTATCACTCTTCAGACAGGTCCCTGATTAGATGTTACTGTCTCATGCAAGCAATCCTAGAATCTCCAGACAATCTTAAACAGTCTTATAACTCCCTGCATTTTTTCTTAATAACACTCCCCTCGATGTGTAATTAATGGTTTGTGAAATTAACTGTAATAAATGCATGATTTGTGAGCTCAACCATCCATACGTTCTGCATAGCAGGACCTGTACATTCTGCATGGAATCATTCCATATATTCTGCATGGCAGGAGTCTGTCTTGTGGGAGACTGTATCCCCATCCCCAGCATAGTACTGGCACATGGTAGGTGTTTAGTTAATCATTGTGGGTTGATTTGAGGAAGGAAGGTGGGTACCTCAGATTCCCAAAGGTCTGGCCTTGACTTCTTATTTTCCAGGTTTCTGGGAAACATTCTTCCTGGTGACAACATAGAAGTTTCCTTGGGAAACCAAATTAGGATTAGGGGATTGATGGAACAGAAGCAGCATGGAGGCAATGGGACAGCCCCAAGGGATTGTCCCATCAAGTTGTAGTAGGCTGCTGACTTTAACAAAGCCCCAGGGATACTGAACACTTAGCAGCTTAGAGCCAGGGGTTGGCTCTTTATTATCCTCATTGTTGTGCCATGGAGCAGGAGGAAAATGCAGGCGAAACTGAATGAAAATCCCAGAGCCTTTTTCTTTCAGTGAAGAAACATATTCAGTGAAGTAAACAAGCTCACACATCCCAGAAGGAGAGTCCCACGTGTCAGGCATGAAGGCGATGGCCAAGCAGGGAGAACAGTAACTGGCATTTGCAATGCCATTTGTTGAGTGCATACTTTGTGCCAGGCCCACTGCCAAGGGCTTTGTGTAATTCATCTCACTTCATCCCCATGACCACTCTGTGGGCACTCTCATCCTGGCCACCTGTGTGAAGAGCAAAGGGAGGCTGTTAGAGCTTGAATAACTTGCCCAACGGCACACAGGAAGAAAGTAGTGGAATCACATTTGGCTGGGGAGATGTCTGACTTCAGGTCTTTTGAGACACAGAGGGGTGTTGACTTTGTGAACATCATTTGTGAACTGCATCAAGCACTAGATGTTTTCTTCTGCCTTTCAGAGAGGACAAAGGTGATGTGAATATAATAGTAATTGTGTTAGCACAAGTCCATAGGCTCTTACCTAATATCCTAGGAGCCAGATGTGTTTTGGCACCCTCTCCTCCATTGTTGATCTAGGGCATCTCCACCCCAGTCCATCTGTTAGCTTTTGGGTTAGGGTTAGGGTGAGTCATTATGGAATCTTAAAATCCACTTTTTCACTGGTTTAAGAAAGACTCTTGAGCAGCAGGCCCTAACAGGCCAGGTGTGTTTGTGTGTGTGTGTGTGTGTGTGTGTGTGAGAGAGAGAGAGAGAGAGAGAGAGAGAGAGAGAGAGAGAGAATGCATGAGCAAGTTAGAGGAGATGGTGGAGCTGAGATTTCTTTAATAACCAAACCCTTGTTACTTGTCTCCTAGATACTGAAGTACTGTGGCCATACAAATGTGGATAAAGACACAGCCCCGTCTTAGTTGAGCATAAATTAAGATGATTTATTCACATATCAGAAAATTTGGACCTTTAAAAGGTTAGCTTATCCATATTGCTCTCTAGTCAATCCCTGTGTGCTATGAGCTTTCTGGAGGAGATTATGAGTCATTTAGCTTCTAGTTGCAAACAGTTGGGTTGTCTGAGTGCTTCCATCAGTAAAAACTCAGGTACTCCGTGGTCTGTTTTTGGACAGCCTTTCTGGGCCTGAAGAATCCTTGCTAAGCACTGCCGCGCAGTGACGGCTCCGGGGTCAGACCTGCGTGCTCACTCTTCCAGTGTTGTAGTGAGGGCGCAGGATGCCGGCCTCTGCGGACTGAGCAACTATGGGCCTCGGGGGGAGGACTCGCAGTGCATCTGTGTGCGGAGCTTTAGTTTTGCTCATTTACCCAGTTTGCCTTCTCACTTTCATCATGGGCTCTGTTCTGATTCAAATTCCTGAGCATTTGATATTTCTGGGCATTCTGATAAAATTTTCTACTCTTTCAAAGAATGGCAGCTGGATGGCTTTCTTCCTTCCAAATGGTTCTTTCATCCGGAACATCTGTCAGAACTATCCACCTATAGGGGGCTGTCAGTCTTAATGCTTCAACCTGAGAGACTTCAATGATGCGCTTCGGTCCAGCTATAATCAATCTGCCTGAATATTTCAGAATTGTATTTTGGGGAATACATATTCTGTATGTTTGGTTTGAAAAAGTCTCTGATATTCTCAGTAAAAGTCTTTGAAAATTCTTCCGTTTTGGCAAATAGATTGCCTGTGGTTTCATACCTGATAGTTCTGGGGCTCCTGCAGGCCCCTGCCACTCTGGCTTCCTTCCCGGATCACAAACGTGAGAGGCCTTTATTAGCAACTTCTTAACATATCAAAATTGTCTTTTCTTATTATGGGAGTCATAGAGGATTCATCTTTTCATTTCTTCATTTCATTTCTTCAACCTTTGCTGGTTACTCAATCTTCATTAGTTACTCCTCTGTATCCTAAACAAGGCAAAAATAAGGTCTTTGCTTTCTTGAATCTTATATTCTAGTAAGAATAAATGGGCTGAGAACAGATACATTTTTAAAAACCACTGATTAATTGGTAATATGTACCATTTGGAGAGTTAAAACAGAGCGATATATTAATTAGAGTGGGTAATCGTAGAAGACCTTTCTGAGGTGGTGATATATACACTGAGATATAAATCACATGGCAGAACTGGGAGACCAATCGGAAGGCTTCCACAGTCATCAAGGGAAGAGATAATTGGGAATAGCGAAGATGGAGAAAAGTGGAGGGATGCAAGATATGTCTTGGAGGTGCATCGGCAGGACTAACTGAGGGTTGGATGTGGGGAGTGAGGGACAGAGAAGAATTAAGGATGACGTGATTTTGGCCTAAAACCCAGCACCCAGCAGAGGGTGATGCTGTTTACTGAACGGGAAAGTAGTAGGACTGGTGGTAAAAATCACGAATTCTCTTTTGAATGGTAAGTTTGGTGTCCGTGGACATTTGGATGTAAGTGTCTAGAGATATACATTTGGATGTCATTGTAAATGATATTTAAAGCCACAGGGTGGGAGAGGATAGATAGGAAAAGGGGCCTGGATACCAAGCCTTTGGGAGATAAAATATTTAGCGGTCAAGTGGAGAGGACAAACTAGCAAAGTTTAAAAAGGGATGGTCAGTGAAACATGAGGAACACCTGGAGAATGTGCTATCTAGGAAATCAAGGGAAATGTATTTTGACAAAGACAGAATATCAACTCTGTCAAATGGTGTTGTAGAAGGCTAGAAAAGTAACCAGTCAATTTGGTGACCTTGAGGTCTAGTCATCTTGAGAAGAGCAGCTTCAATAGAGCTGTGGAACGGAAGCCCAGATGGAGTGAGGTGAAGAGAGGACAAGAGGAAAGAAGTGGAGACGGTGACTAAAAATGGCTCTTTTGAGAAGTTTTGCTGATAGCTACTTAGCTGGGAGTCAGGAAACTGAGCTTCCAGCCTCATATCTGAAGTACCATTGGGGCATGGTACCCCAATGATAGTTACTTAAGTACATGTCGTAAATTCCATTACAATGGGCAAGAAATTTGACCTCATTTTTCACTTCTACTTCCTTGCACTTACAGAGATCCTGGCACACAGTAGGGGCTTTATCATATTAACTGAATGAATGGATGGATGAATTAATGAATATCATACCAGGGCAGAAATACTTGAGGCTCTGAGACCATGTCTGATTCATCTTCTGCAGGCTCACGTACACCAGGCGGGATGCAAAAATATCCCTGAATGAATAAATGTATCTGGTAAGCTTGGGAGTCAGATAGGGGAGTCTGGGTTAGGAAAGGGCAGAGGTGGGATAGGATACAAATTCTGTCTCTGTGACTCCTGTTGTGGCCTTACATAAGTCACTATGCCTTATCGCTAAATTTCATTGCTCAAAATGATAGAAATATCTCCACAGAGTTAATATGAGGAATAAATGAGATTATATCCAAGAGGAATTTAAATTTTTATTTATTTATTTATTTATTTATTTATTTATTTATTTATTTATTTATTT
>NW_023270265.1:18635905-18738158 GCF_011800145.1 Mirounga leonina | reverse complement strand
TTTATTTATTTATTTATTTATTTATTTATTTATTTATTTATTTATTTGACAGAGAGATAGAGAGCACAAGTAGGCAGAGGGAAAGGGAGAAGCAGGCTCTCTGCTGAGCAGGGAGCCTGATGCGGGGCTCGATCCCAGGACCCTGGGATCATGACCTGAGCCGAAGGCAGCTGCTTAACCAACTGAGGCACCCAGGTGCCCCATCCAAGAGGAATTTAGCCAAGGGCTTGCCTCTTGTAAAATACCCGTGGATTGAGAGCACTGTTATTATTACTGTTCTTAATATTGTTCAACTCTGAGCTGCTCTGGGATCTCGAGTTCTGCCAGTCAGTTAGGGCAGCATTCTGGAATTAGAGCTGTTTGAAGGGGAGGGCTCACTGGTGCCCTTCTTGACTCTCCTTTCTTCTTTCATCCTGAAGAGAAGAAGTAAATCAAGTTTGCCTGCAGGGAAAGCCTGTAGGGGGTCTTGATGAGGCTCCAGGTAATGCCAGCCTGCCCCCAAACCACCCTACCTGTCCACTGATGCCAGAAATAGGGGCCAAAGTGTATTCCATGATTAAGTACAGACGCTGCTTGAGGCAAGTCAGGGACTTGAGTTCCTTCATGTTGGAGTGTGCTCAGTGGGTCAGTCAGGAAGGGTGACTAACTGGTACCTTATATAATGTTCTAGATAATGGGGAGAGGAGGGCTTGTGGGGCATTGCCCTTGTCAGATGAAATCCTAGCTGTCTCCTGCTTGTGCCCTTTCTCTGTGGACTTCCTGTGTGTCACAGAAAGCATAGGGGCTGTTTCCATTTTTCCCGAATATACCATATCCTTCCTCCCTTGCTCCCGTGTTCTAGTACCTGTTGTTTCCTCTGCCTGGAATGCCCTTCCCTTTCCTGCCTATTTCCTAAACATTCTTCAAGATTTAGCTAACATATCATGGTCTCCAGGAAGCTGTCCCTGACACCTTTGTCTGGGTTGGGTTCTCCTCCCAGGCTCTCCCTTAGCACCCTGAGATTCCTTCTCTATTATCATCATGCTGAAATGTACTTGTTTCTATTTCTTCCCCCACCACACACAGCAAATGCTGAGAGTCCTTGGGGACAGGGACATCTTATTCATCTCTGTTTGCTCCCAGCTTCTCTTGGCATGTGGAAGGTGCCCAATAAATATTTGATGGATAAGTAAATGAATAAGTGAATGAATGAAGCAAGCAAGCAAAACTTGACTATTTAATTGGGTCTTGGGTTTGGAACAAGTAGGCAGGGAAAATGAGGGACATAGAAGCCACACCATTTATGATCCAGTTCTGCTTTGACGGGCCTTATTTCCTTTCTCCCTGAGTGGGGACATCATTATAGCTGCCAGGGGCATTTTTTCTAACTCTGAAGGCACAGTTCTGCTTCCCACAGTTTATAGAGTCACTGTGGATTTCATTGTCAAGATGTTCTGTCGTTAAGGTCTCTTTGTAAGGGTAGTCAGTATAATAGGGTTTTTACCTGTTACAGTGCATTACGTGAACATCCCCAGCAACCTTGTCGAGTTAGCTTCTGAGCCCCAGAGGCAAGACGAGATGTTGGAAATCATATAATGGGATCCATTTCAAATATCCCTGCACAAAATGGAAAATCACATGATGAAATGTAACCTTGGCTCCAGAACCTCTCATTGCTCCATCTTGGGTTAGTCAGAGGCATGTTTACACTTACACATTGGTCCCTGTCTTGATTCTTCTTCCAAGGAATAGCTCCTATTCTGCTAAATTCCTAGGAGACTGTTAGATTCCCCTCAAATGTCACTTGTGTGTAGCCTTGTGATAGATTATAAAAATGGCCCCAAATTCTTCCCATTCCTATATGCACATGCCTTTCACATGTGACTTCCCAGCCCTTCCCATGTTGACTCTAGGCTTGGCCTCCTACCTTGCTTTGGCTAATGGGACTTTAGCAAACGTGATGCAGGCAGAGACTTGAGAAGAGCCTATGCATTGACATTTGCCTGCCTTTGCTGCTTTGGGGGGACCCTGGGACTACTTCCATGTGAAGAAGCCTAGGCTGGGTGATGAGAGACTCATGGCTTAGTCCTCCCAGTCCCCTACTCAGGAACCAGCAGATCTATCATCTGACCACAGACATAAGAAAACCCACCTGAGAAGAACTGAACCAACCTAGACCAGGACAGTACAACTGACCCACAGAATAGCAAGCTGAATATATGGCTGGTGTTTAAATCTCAAGGTTTTAGAGGAATTTGTTACACAGCAGAGGCTAGCTGATAGCAAGCTGTTAGTGATTTGATCCTCTTCCCTGAAAGTATGTTCCCATATTGATTCGTTCATGTTATAGCACAATGCCCATCATGTTCTCTGGATGGTTGTTTATGAGTCTACCTCCCCAGTAGACCTTGGATCCTCCAAGAGCAGAAGCAATGTCTGGTGGACTGGTAAGATTAGCCGACTTAAGACCTATCCCAGTGCCAGGGACCAAGAATACACTTTGGAAATGTGGGCAAGCCAGATGAATGTGTGCAGCTCAATTGCAGTGTCTTTGAATCTTGGCTTCTGTGTCACCAGCAGCCTTTTTACATATTTCTTCCCCACTCCCTAGCTAGTTATCCAATACCTAATGTTCACTCTACTCTTGACATTTTGTATTTCCATATTCTCTTTTATAGTTATGGTGGTCTCTTACCCATCCTTATAATTTCTTAGTGTATCTTTAGGTAATAGCAAAGTCCACCCAAGTTTTTAAAAAATAGGATTAGGTAGTCACAGAAGACACTGGCCAAAATAAAGCTTTTTGATAAGAATCCAAGTTTCCTTTTTCTGAATTATATTTTTCAAATGGCATTATGTGATGATTGATTTTTATTTATTTACATTTGATTTGATTTTCAGTGTGTAGGATTCATATTTTCAAAATGAACAGTTTTCCACAGAAAGCTATTAATTTCATCTTGTCTGAGGTGATGACTCTTCAAACAAATTCATTTCATGTGTAGCTTCAATAAAAATCCCTGATCAATTGTTGGCATTTTGGGAACCCTAGAAAGTTGTGTGAAGGAGTCCTTCAGAGTTGGAATAAAGGAAGAGAAAGGTAACTTAGGTAAAAATCATTAACAACGCCTAAGAAATTTTTGTTAAATAAATGCCCAGTGAAGGATTAAATGTTACCTGGTATCTGTAGGACTCTGTGCTACATGCTGACCATTTCATTGACTCCAATAGCCCTGTGCGGTAGGTTCTATTATCCCCATTTTACAAATGTGGAAAGGCTTAGAGAATTTAATCAGGTTACTCAGGGTCAGAATCTGGAATCAAACTTGGATATATCTGATTCCAGGGCTGGTGTCTTAACTCTTATGCTTCTCAGAGAAGGGAATGGAGAGTACGGTCTATTCCTGGTAGATCATGGGTCTTCTTTTAAAGATGAAAATCAACTAATATATCTAGACCTTGGAGGTTCACCTAGGGGGTATGATACCAGCACCTTGAAATATTCTGTACAGTGATAGGATAGGTGTTGACCTTGGTGTGTATGCTGGTCTCTACTTATCCCTGATTGTCCCAAAGTTCCCAGTTTGGCATGCCAGAGGTCAAGTGAGGTCAAGTTATCCCCCACAAATTACCAGACAAACAGAATCAGAGAATGTGAAAACTGGAGGGGACCTCTGCTAGTTGACATCTTCAGGTCTACTCTCTACTCTTCACCACTCTGTTCTCTTCCCTGGGAAACTGATACGCTCTCTGGCTTCTGGTTGGGTTCAGCCAATGGCAAGTTCAGGAAAGGATATCAAAGGAAGATCCTACTCTTCCTTAGGGTCACCTTGCATGGACTGTGCCCCTTGACCGGAAGTCACTATTCCTCTCCAGGTGGCCCTTGCTGCCTGACTCCTTCCCACTGGGTCCTCCAACTGCCTTCTGCCCGCCTCCCTTTGCACGTGGAGTGGTGATTGTTCTGTTGCCCCACTGTCCTTTGTCATTCCCTTACCTCCCGCTCATACCTCTGTAAATAGTTTCCTTGACCTAGTTCGAGGGTGCAATTTATTTCTTGCTGAGATTTGGATTGATAGGAACTTCTGAAGCTTATATAGTCTAACCTTCACAGTTTATAAAGAGAAAACCAAAGCACAGAGAAAGTAAGTTCCTGCTTGAAACCACTGACTGCTAAGTGGCAGGACCAGAACTTGGAAGGCACGCTGGACCGGCTTCTGATCCAGTGATTCTCACATACACCGCAGTGAGGACAGACCAGTGAATGGTACGCTAGTAGTTGAGACAGTTGTTTATTTTATTTCCTTTCCTTGCAGGACAGCTTAACTGACTCACATCTTCCTGTAATGACTTTGGCCCAGGTTATTGCTCAACTGCTCTTGGGCAACTTGTCAGCTCTGACTTTTGTCTTATCTTGGGTGCTCCAGAATAAAAAAATGCCGTGAATGGGCTTCTGTGTTATTTAAAAGCAGTGTAGGCAGATGGTTTGTGTGTGAGTATAATTAGCATCTTTTGGGGTAAATGGTTTTTGTTCTTTGGTAAGTACAGAGATTTCATGAGCCTACAAACCACAATGGCAGCAAATCAGGTTCTTACCATCAAGGGAAGGATATTGACACACTGTTTATCGATATCATTATTGAATGGTATTCAAGTTGCAATTACTGAAACTTGGCTTTTGCCAATGTGCTGGCTCAAGATAAACAGTCAATATTTGTTGGATGATTTAATGAATGAATATTCATAATGTCGATGAGTGGGAAATGGTAAAGTTAGCAATAGCACCTAAACTGTCTAGAGCACCGCTTATTAATTCTTTGACCTCTGAGGCATTCTCTGTTGGCTGTTGAAGCCTGATACTCATTAGAATTCAGATGCCTTGACTTCTTTTTATTTTTTCTGTTCACTTTCCATACCTATGGTGTTGTAGAAAACACGCTGCATTTGGAATCCAAAGGCCTCGCTTTTGGGTCTCATTGACTTCCTTACTAGCTATAAGACATCATTTCACTCTCCTTGAGCCTCAGTTTCCCATATTGTAAAGTTGGGTTGATTATACCTTTCTCATAGGATGTTTTGGTGGTAAAAGTAAGAATGTATGTACAAGCGTGCTTTTTTGTAAGTGGAGAGTATTGCTTTCTCTGTAGTATTAGGGTGTTATAACTATCTGTGAAATGACAGACTTGGTGGGACTGTGGGTCCTATGTTGGCATTCTGATCCGTGTGCTTTACTATTTCAGATGGGATCTTCTCCCAGTATCTGTGAAGCTCACTTGTGATTCTGATGATTCTAGAGATGTTTCAAGAAATGATCAGAAACTCCATTTCCTATAGTGGATTTCCCATGTTGTGGGCTGGGGCATTCTGACAGCATCCAGGTCCTTGCTCCCAGCAGTAATGGTCTGGATTTGTGTTAAGCTCTTCTTCCCATTGAAACTTTTCCCCTCAACACCTCTTTCAATATGTTGGGGTTCTTCCTCTCCTTTGCCGCCCTCCCATAACAAAAACAATAACTAAAAGCCACCACCACTCTCGGAGCTGCCTGAGAACTACTTGAAAGATCTTTATTATTTTATTATGCAAACCAAGTTATTTCCCATCAGCCTCTTTCTCTCTCTTCAGATTAGTCTAGAGGCTGGCTTCCCTTTCACAACTCAGGGCTGCATCATCCTAAGGAAAAAAAATGACCTTTTCCCCCCCCTGACGTGAATTCTGCACTCTCTCAGGATGCAGAAGCAGCTGGAGCTAAGTATTTCTTCCTTTTAAAAAATAGCAGATTTTCCTTCCCGGTAAATGTAGATGTGATTATGATTAATAAAATGCAAATTTACTTAAGAGCATTTAAGCTAACATAGCGTTTTGTCATCCTGTACTTTTTTAGTCAACTGATACTAAAAGTGCAATTACTACTAAGTGTGGGTTGAAAAATGTTTTGACATTCAAAAGGGGTCCTCATTTTTGAAGAAGGATGGGAATCCCTGGGGTATACCCTTCAGCCTATGAGGTACTGCCTGAACTCTGTCCCACCCCAGAACTAGGGGGAAGCTAGCTGATACCAGTTGAAAGGAGGTTCTTGGCCCAGGGTAGGGGATGGTATTTACGGTAGAGGCAGTATTAGTGAAAAGGGAGTAGGAGAGATTTTCTGGGAAGGGCTGCAAATGAACACTTAGATTTCCACAGTGGTTTTTATTTCATCCTTTTTTTTTTTTTAAAGATTTTATTTATTTATTTATTTGAGAGAGAGAGAATGAGAGAGAGCACATGAGAGTGGGGAGGGTCAGAGGGAGAAGCAGACTCCCCGCCGAGCAGGGAGCCCAATGCAGGACTCCATCCAGGGACTCCAGGATCATGACCTGAGCCGAAGGCAGTCGCTTAACCAACTGAGCCACCCAGGCGCCCCATCCTTTTTTTTTTTTTTTTGGTGTTGTTTAACAGCTTTAGTGAAATACGATTTACATACCCTAAAACTCACCACTGTAAGTACACAGATCAGAGGTTTTGAGTGAATGTATAGAGTTGCGTATTTATCAGCACAATCCAGTTCTGGAATATTTCCGATTGCCACCCCCCCTCCAAATGTATATATGTATATCTTGCAGAACAGCATTCAGCATTCTGTTGTATGGATATACCACATTTTGTTTATCTACTCATCAGTTGAAGGACATCTAGGATGTTCCACATTTTGGCTATCATAAATAGTTCTCTTATGAACATTTGTAGACAGGTCTTTGTGTGGACATTATTTTTGTTTCTCTTGGGTGAATAACTACGAGTGGAACTGCTAGTAACTTTAAAAAAAAAAAGATTTATTTATTTACTTGAGAGAGAGAGAGAGCACGAGAGGGAGGGGCAGAGGAAGAGAGAATCTCAAGCAGACTCTGCACTGAGCACGGAGCCCCGCACAGAGCTTGATCTCATGATCTTGAAATCAAGACCTGAGCCAAAACCAAGAGTTAGATGCTTAACCGACTGCGCCACCCAGGTGCCCCTGTTTAACTTTCTAAGAAACTATCCAACTATTTTCCAAAGCAGTTGTACGTTCCCAAAAGCAATGTAGAGAAGTCCAGTTTCTTCACGTGCACCCCAGTGTTTCTGATTATAGCCACTCTAGTGGGTGTGTAGTGGAATTTTGTTGTCATTAAATTTGTATTTGCCTACTGATTAATGGTGTTGAGCGTCTTATTAGCCAATTGGGTATTTCATTTGGTGAGATATCTATTCAAAACTCCCCCTCCCCACTTTTTAATTGGGTTGCTTGTGCTTTTATTATTAATTGTAGGAGTTTTTTGTGTATTCTGAATACAAGTTCTTTATCAGATGGAAGATTTGCAGATATTTTCTCCCATCCATAATCTTTATTTAGTGGTATGTGAATTATGTTATTCATTTATTGTTGGCAAATATTTATTAGTACTTATTGTGGAATAGATGCTGTTGAACACATTGGGAATTAGAGAGCAAACAAACCAGACCAGTCCTCACTCTCAAAGAACCTTGGATCTCGTGGAGGGAGTTAACATATAAATTAAAACAAAACAAAACAAAACAAAAAACATAATTGAAAGTAATTTGTGCTGTGCAACAAATTAAAACATGGTAACATTAGGCAGAGAAGTGCTGTTGTAGATGGAGTGGTGCAGGACATTCTCTCTGGTATGACATTTGAACAAAGACCTGAATTAAGTTAGGAGGCCAGTTGTGTGACTGTCTATGCAAACAGGCTCACCCATAAACTTTATTTTTTTATTTTTATTTTTTTGTAGTTTCAAATTTTTATTTAAATTTCAGTTAGTTAACATATAGTGTAATATTAGTTTCAGAAATAGAATTTAGTGGTTCATCATTTACATACAACACCCAGTGCTCATCACAATAAGTGCCTTCCTTAATCTCCATCACCCATTTAACCCATCCCCCTGCCACCTCCCCTCCAGCAATGCTCAGTTTGTTTTCTTTAGTTAAAAGTCTGTTTTATGGTTTGCCTCTCTCTCTTTTTCCCCTTTCATCTGTTTCATTTCTTAAATTCCACGTATGAGTGAAATCATATGGTAAATTTCTTTCTCTAACTGACTTATTTTGCTTAGCATTATACTCTCTAGCTCCATCCATGTTGTGGCAAATGGCAAAATTTCATTCTTTTTATGGTTGAGTAATATTGTGTTGTATACATATACACTACATCTCCTTTATCCATTCATCAGTCACTAGGCATTTGGGCTCTTTCCATAATTTGGCTATTGTTGGTAATGCTGCTATCATGCTGCTATAAACATGTCTGTGCCCCTTTGAATCACTATTTTTGTCTCCTTTTGCTGGATTAGAGGGTAGCTCTATTTTTAACTTTTTGAGGAACCTCAATACTGTCTTGCACAGTGGCTGCACCAGTTTGCATTCCCACCAACAGTGTGAAAGGGTTCCCCTTTCTCCACATCCTCGCCAACATCTGTTGTTTCCTGTGATGTTAATTTTAACCATTCTGATAGGTGTGAGGTGATACCTCATTGTAGTTTTCATCTGTATTTCCCTGATGATGAGTGATGTTGAGCATCATTTCATGTGCCTGTTAGCCATCTGTATGTCTTCTTTGGAAAAATGTCTATTCATGTCTTCTGCCCATTTCTTAACTGGATTATTTGTTTTTTTGGTGTTGAGTTTGATAAGTTCTTTATAGATTTTGGATACTAACCTTTCATCAGATATGCCATTTGCAAATATCTTCTCTCATTCCCTAGGTTGCCTTTTAGTTTTGTTGATTGTTTCCTTTGCCGTGCAGAAGATTTTTATCCTGATGAAGTCCCAACAGTTCGTTTTTACTTTTGTTTCCCTTGCCTCCTGAGACGTGTCTAGCAAGAAGTTGCTACAGCTGATGTCAAAGAGGTTACTACCTGTGTTCTCTTCTAGGATTTTGATGGTTTCCTGTCTTACATGTAGGTCTTTCATCCATTTTGAATTTATTTTTGTGTTTGGTGTAAGAAAGTGGTCCAGTTTCATTCTTCAGCATGTGGCTGTCCAGTTTTCCCAACACCATTTGTTGACGAGACTGTCTTTTTTCCATTGGACATTCTTTCCTGCTTTGTTGAAGATTAGTTGACTGTACAGTTGTGGGTCCATTTCTGGATTTTCTGTTCTGTTCCATTGATCTATGTGTCTGCTTTTGTGCCAGCACCATACTGTCTTGATCACTACAGCTTTGTAATATAACTTTTGAAGTCGAGAATTGTGATGCCTCCAACTTTGCTTTTCTTTTTCAAGATTGCTTTGGCTATTTGGAGTCTTTTGTGGTTCCATACAAATTTTAGGATTATTTGTTTTAGCTCTGTGAAAAATGCTGGTGGTATTTTGATAGGGATTGCATTAAATGTGTAGATTGCTTTGGGTAGCGTAGACATTTTAACAATATTTGTTCTTCGAATCCATGAGCATAGAATGTCTTTCCACTTCTTTGTGTCATCTCCAATTTCTTTCATCAGTGTTTTATAGTTTTCAGAGCACAGATCTTTTACCTCTTTGGTTAGGTTTATTCCTAGGTATCCTGTGGTTTTTGATGCAGTTGTAAATAGGATCAATTCCTTGATTTCTCTTTCTGCTGTTTCATTATTTCACCCATAAACTAAAAAAAAAATCATTAGTTACAGTGTTTTCACACTCTAAATTTCAGTGCCCTGGTGCAAAGCCCTAGGTCGTGAAAATCAAGAATGATATTAAAAATATTTGATTATTGCTACTAACCAGTCACAGTGGATGTAGGTCGTAGGGCTGGATGATGGAGAGGGGGGTTTCTCAGGGAGTTTAGGCAACAGCTATATGCCAGCTAGTATGGAAGTATCATAGTATTTTAACAACTGTAACAGTCATACCAATATATGTACCTGATACGTGATGAGACTCACACCAGATATAGTCAAGCAATTTGAGGAAAGTAGGAGTTGAGTCAGGGCAGGGTCCCCGGGGATCAGTGTGGAAGTACCAAGAGTAAACCAACCTAGAGTCTCACCAGTGGACAGTAGGGCTTTTAGGGGTCCTGATCTGATGCAGGCAGGTATAGAGGTGCAGCAGGGTTCAAGGTATTTGTCTGGAGCATTAATTCACAGCCTGGGCTCCTATGGGAATCATCTGAAGATCTCTGTACCTAGGTGCCAACTCAGGCCAGTTAAATCAGAGTATCTGCGAGTGGGGCTCCCACTCTTGCTTTGAGTGAGATTGTACCCAGTCCTGAAGGAGCTAAATAAATGAAGGTACTATGTTAATTTTTGCAAACATGCCTTCTTGTGGTTCTTGAGGGAATGTGTAGAGGAACAACAATATCAACTCCCATTTTTGAGCACTCTTTAAAGCACAGGACCTCACTTAATCCATTCATTATTGCCCCAGGTAGACTTCCTTCCCATTATCCATGTGCACTCTGAGGCTCAGAATGATTACAGTTGACTTGAGATCACACGGCTCAGGAGAGGAAGGATTCCGTCTTCTCAGGGGATTAGCATTCTCTATATACAGTCCTAGAAGCCTTTAGTGTTGTGTTGTAAACACATTCCCCAAACCTGAGGGATGGAAAAGAGGCCTCCAAATTCCCACACAAAAAAATGTATGACCCAAGAGAACAACATTAAAACTCTTACTTTGTGTTCTAAGAATAGTTTTTCATTTAGATCATGGTTATTTTTGGTCTAATTCTAATAAGGTTGCTTATCTGGTTTCCCAGTTGTCAGATTAGAAGCAGAACATTGGAAACTGGAGAGGCGTTGCTCACAGTAGGCACACTGACACAGCTCAACGTTGGAAAATAGTTTGCTCCTCTGCAAGATGAGTAGGTCATATTAGTTAATCTCTGAGGTCACTTCCAGCTCTAAAACTCAATGTGTTTAAGATAAAAGCTATAAAAAGCTATAGAAAAACACACAAGAATGGAAAAAAACTGGAAATCTGGACCAGAGTGGGGGAAATAGTCCTAGAGAACTTGGTAGCTCCCGAGTGCATAACAGTATCATGGACAGCACCGGGCTTGATGCTTTTGATGATGACACTGAGTCATCAGGAAAACATCAGATGTTCTGTAGACGCTGTTTCATAATGCAAAAAAAGCACACAAATTATTTTCCAAAGATTTCATTCAATAATGCTTATCAAAATGCTCCTTAAAGATGCACTCTTTGGAAATTTTACTTAGTGGAACATCTTCCTTGATACATCCTTCATTGTTTTATGGAGTTTTTGTTCCTTGATAGAATAATTCAGATAATTGGGACAGTATCTGGCTTTTGTTGTTTTACACTAATTCAAAGCATTTTTCAATCATCCTGGATTCCAGTTAGTACTCTGACTAGATTGGTAGTTCTTCTTATAGTGTATCCTTAGTATGAAGCCCCCTTGGGCTTCTCACATAGCTCTCTGGTTGGCTGATAATGAGTCTGTTAGACCGATGCCTCCTCAAGGGCAAGAAACAGGGTCTTCTTCATTTTGGTATCCTCTGAGTCTCAGTAAATGTGTGTCAGTCAGGTCAGTGAATCGGTGAGTGAATGAACTGCAGAAGAATGCGGTTCCTCAGTAGTCCTGTTGCTAAATCCTGTAGATTGACCTTTCATGAGGCTGTGCCTGTTGCTTACCTTCCTCTCATTCCCATCACCACTACCTGAGACAAACACTAAAAAATAAATGTCCGCATGCTTCTTGTTGAAAATTTAGAAAACACATAAAGGAATACACAGGAAAAGGAGAAAAAGATGCCAGGAATCTCATTGTCTAGAAATAACCATCACTGACACTTTAGGGTATATCTTTCCAGTCTTTTTGCTTAGACATTTCTTATATAACCCAATTGTCAGCGGCCACCAGCCTCCTCTCTGAGCTTCCTTGGAAGAATCCACTCGCATAAAAGTATTTGTAAGCAATTTATGGTGTATTGTAAATGTTCTTTGACAATGGAATTTTGGCTTTCTCTTTTACTTTCTTTCTCCCTTTTGTGGACCGCCATCTTGCCAGCTCCTGCCTTCTTTCTCTTAGTTATTTCCTAGACTTCTAATATCTTGTGGCTCTATTGTTTGCTGTTTGGAGAGCCTTTAAACCTTTGTGCTCATATCTAGGTTCTCCTTAGAAGATAGGGATGGTGGAGATGGTAGAAGCACATGATCAATTTTTATAAATGTCTTTCAAAAATGGGTTCATACATAATAAAAAAGTAAAAAAATGGGTTCATACCTGTTTTTTTTTTTTCCCATTTAAAATTGTGGTAAAATACACATAATGTAAAATTTACAGCATTAACCATTTTCAAGTATGGTCCAGTAGTGTTACATACATTCATGTATTTGAGCAACCAATCTCCAGAATTCTTTTCATCCTGCAAAACTGAGATTATAGACATTAAACAACTCCCCTTCTCCCCTCCTCTCAGCTCCTGGCAACCACCATTCTATCCTCTGTCTGTGTGAAATTGACTACTCTAGGTACCTCATAGAAGTGGAATCATACTACACTTCTGTCTTTTTTCACTTAGCATATTGTACTCAAGGTTCATCCATGTTGCAACATGTGCCAGAGTTTCCTTCCTTTTAAAGGTGGAATAATATTACATTGTATGGATAGATGGTATCTTGTTTATCCATTCATGTGTCCATGGACACTTGGGTTCCTTTCATCTTTTGGCTGTTTTGAATCCTGCTGCGTGAACATGGGCATGTGAACATGGGTATATGAACATGTGTGTATAAATCTCTTCAAGACCCTGCTTTCTAACTCTTTTGGGTATATACCCAAAAGTGGAAGTGTTGGGTCATAGGCTAATACTATTTTTAATTTTTTGAGGAACCATCATACTGTTTTCTGCAACAGCTGCATCATTTTACATTCCCACTGTAGATAAAATTTTATATCTTGCTCTTTTTCACTTAAAATTATGTTGGGAACAATCATCACATCCTTAAGTTATTTTTCAAAATTACAACTTTTGGTGACTGCATAATTATCTACCATAATTTATTTGGTAATTTTCCTATATTTTGATATTCATGTTGTGTCTAGTTTTGAGCTATTATTAAGAATAAGATGAAAATACTTCTTTGCTGCTCTGATTATTTTCTCAGGATAATTTCTTGTAAGTGCAAATTTTAAGAGTTTGTATATTTTTAATATTTATGGCATATATTGTTACATTCTTCAGAAAGATTGTACCAATTAAGTTCTACCCTGAGAAGAGTATATAAGAGTGTCTGTTTCATTGCATTCTTGCCAACCCTGGGTAGTAGCATTAAAAAAAAAAATTTTTTTTTAACTTTGGCAAGTTAAGAAACAAACATGGCATCCATTTTGGTTTGTATTTTTGATTAGAAGTGTCCAGCTTTTATCATATATTGACCAGCCTTATATTTCTATTTTTATGAATTGTCTTTGCCAGTGTATTTATCTTCATTTTACTGATTTAGAGATAACTTTTATTTCTGGTTGTGAAAATACTGGGTTCATTGTAGAAAATTTGGGGTGTACAAAAAAAAAATAAAGGAAATGAAATTCTTACTTTAACCACTTAGTGATAAATACCTTTAAAATGGTGAAAAATAAAGTAAAATGGTGAATATTCAAATAACCTTTTTGTTTGCATCTCAGTATCTGTATTAATTAAGGATTAACTTT
The DNA here is from genome assembly GCF_011800145.1 of Mirounga leonina. Classification (NCBI taxonomy): domain Eukaryota; kingdom Metazoa; phylum Chordata; class Mammalia; order Carnivora; family Phocidae; genus Mirounga; species Mirounga leonina. The sequence goes on along the minus strand of NW_023270265.1, from coordinate 18,724,553 downwards.
TTGGAGCTCTTTATATTTGAAGATAATCCTCTTTTGTCCTACATGTTGTAGATATATTTTTCTGGGTTATCATTTGCTTTTTAATTTTGTATTTTTTAATAGTCAAAGCTATCTTTTATTTCTTAGATTGCCTTTTTGCTTAAGATATCTTTGTTTATCTTTTGACAGTTGAAATACTTGTGATTTATTTTAGATAATTCATGGATTTTTTTTTTTTTTTTACATTTTGTTCTTGAGTTATTTTCATTGCTGTAATAAGGTTTGTTGTACTTTGCTCTAAATACTTGTACTAAGGTGTGTTCCTGGGCTATTACTCTGTTAATTATCAATTTTTATACCAATATTTTGCTGTTTTAATTTTTTATTATCTAACAATTAGGACTATTTCCTTTTCAAAATTTCTTGGCTAATATCATCTAAATATTCTTCTAGATGAGCTTTAGAATCACTTGATTCATTCTAAGAAAATGAATACCCTAAGATCTAAGATATGATTTTCTATATCAACTTTTACTTTTTAATGGGTTCAATATCTTGTCTGATCCTTCTGGGGATATGAATTATACTTTCAAAATTATACTTATTTTAAAGTCTCTCTGTGTTTGCTGTAATAATTCTTCTTCCCGTGGTGTTAGTTGTTGTGGTTGAGTTTGGGGCTCATTTTGGTTGTCCCCAGATGTTTGTGGTTCTTTCTTGTGGGCTCATCTTGCCTTTCCAGGTAGTGTGTTCTGCTAGTGAGTGTTTTGAGTGGAGAGTGACAGGGTTGTCTCTCTGTCCCTGCTGTGATAACCATCCCCACTCAGACCACACTGTTGGTTATCCTGGAGCTTCCTCCTGTATCCGTCCCACTTCCTCGCACCTACAGAGGCTCACCATGTTTTTCAACAGTCATTGTCTCTGAGCATTTTGGACTGCAGTTCCTTTTTTAATCTGACCCAGTCTACCTTTTATCTTTAAGGGGTTCCTTATGATTTTTGGCTCACCGAAGGCTCCCTTTCTTTCCTTCCAATACTATTATGGATTTTTAAAAAACTCTCTTTCTGCATTAAGGAACTGGTGAGTAAGGGTTGAGGCTGCAGTATATGCTGCTTTGTAATTCTCAGCTGATCTTATTTTTTTTATTTTTTAAGAGTTTTTAAAAAATTCTTTTTAAATATATTTTTTTCATTATCTCTATATTAGTGAATATATATATATACATATATATTCAAAATGGTCAGCATATACATATGTTGATATACTACTGTATTATATAAATAAATTTCCTAACATTAAACTATGCTTGCATTTCTGGGATTGCTTCTTCCATGGTTATTATGAATGATTCTTTTAGTTTATTTTAAAATTCTGTTGTCAGTATTTTGTTGTGATTTTCGCATATCTACCCCATCACACTTATAATTACTTGCTTAATGGCTAACCCATAAGTACCAGGAAGACAGAGACCATATTTTTTCTTGTATTTTAGCATATTGCAGGGTAGGTAACAGGCTCTGTATAATCCCTATTAAAATTAAAGACATGGGACTGGTCTGTAGTTAATTTCAGTAGTTTGTTCTTACTCGGTGCTAGTTTTTTCAGATATTAGAATTATATTAGATTCATAAAATGAATGGATTTGCATCTTGCATCTATAGTAGAACATCTGGTTCTGGGGCCTTTTTTTTCTTTAATCTTCCAGTTTCCCTTGTTATTATTGGTCTATTTACATTGTCCATTTCTTTTGGGGTCAGCTTTGCAAATTTATATTTTCCCATATATGTTTCAAGTCAGCTGAATTATATGCCCTACTTTACCTGAAATTATTATTACCATCTGTGCTTTTTAAAAATTGTTTGCCCAATGAATCTGTTTATTCTTCAACTCTCTGTGATTTTAAAGATGTATGTATTTTAAGCTTTATCATGTTGAATATTTCTAAAGATCATCTGAAGGTACTTGTTAATAGGTTATTCACTTAAGTGGTTCTTATAAGCTTTATGTCCTTGATTTTCATGAGGAGTCCATATTTTTTATGGGAAACAGGGAGTTGCTGCTAGTGGCATGTTGGCAAGATGTCATTTTCAGTGGTATTTTGTTGTACAACTCCGGACTGAACTTTCTGATTTTGGCTTCCTTCCCTTCAGTCTGTTTTGTCTATTTCCATCCTGCTGATTTTCCTAAAACACTCCTTTGATCATTCATTTCTCCGTTGAAATTCTCCCTATTGTCTTCAGAATACACTTAAGATACTTTAGGTGGCGCTTAGAGTTCTCTACCCATAGGTGTGTCTTCTCTTGGCTCTTATTAAGCCCTTACACAAGTTGTTATTCCAGCTGAATAGATCTTTGTGTTCTCCCTAGTCCCTCCCCAAACTTGCCTTAGAGTTTTTTATGTTTGAACTTTGTTCAAGCTTTTATTCGTGTTTGGATTTTCTTTTTCTTCTACCCAAATGCTACTGATCATCCTTGACCAAAATCTGACCAGCTCCATTGAGTCTTTCCTTAACACAGCAGGAAGGGGCCATGGGTAGGTAGGTATGGTTGTCTGCATTCTGAATCTTGGGACGAATGGTACATTCATGGTGCTCATTATATTATTTTTTTTTAAAGATTTTATTTATTTATTTATTTGACAGAGAGAGACACAGTGAGAGAGGGAACACAGGCAGGGGGAGTGGGAGAGGGAGAAGCAGGCTTCCTGCGGAGCAGGGAGCCCGATGCGGGGCTCGATCCCAGGACCCTGGGACCATGACCTGAGCCGAAGGCAGACACTTAATGACTGAGCCACCCAGACGCCCCTCATTATATTATTTTTAAAGATAAAATAAACAAGACGAGGGTCGTGGCTGGAGCAATGTTGACAATACGTTGTAAACCAAGAGTTATGATTAATTTCCATCTGGTATGGCTATAGTAAAAAAAAAAAAAAAAATCCCACAAAAAACCAAACAAAAACTCCTATTATTTACAGACTTTATCTTTTATCTCCCCAATTAGACATTGAAATCTTAGAACCAGGGACTTTGTGTCTTATTTTTGATCCCCTGCTGTACCCTGCATGAAGATAAGCTTGAGTTGGAAGTCAAGAAACTTGAAAATTTGGATCACAATATAATGATTATGTTCCTAGCACTGAGAGCTTGAAGGATGAACTTGTGTGACACTTAAACAAAGTATTTTTAAGTGTGTTTGAGTTAAAAAATGGTTTCATGTTCTGTTTTATTGCATCCTTTCCTCAGAATCATCTGAACTGTATGGGTCATAGATGCCATGAACATGAGGAGTTTGAGTTACACAATTTTATGGTTTATTTCCTCTTCAAAATTCTTTAATTTCATTCTGTCTTTTTATAAACTCTACTAAAAACAGATTTGGAGATTTCCCAGGTAAATAACAAAGAACTCTAGGGAGCAGCTATGGCCAGGTATTTGAAATTTAAAAAACCCAAACTGCTATCAAATATTGTAATATTTTCATATTTGTGAGAAATTGTTAGGAAAGATCAAGAAACAAGAGGCTTATCAAGCTTCAGTTCACTGGAAATGATAAGGGTATCTTGAATGACAGAAAAAACTGGAAGGGAATATCAGCAGAGCTCACTTTAAACATTATTCTCTTTGGCTTCGTAGGCCTAGGATAAATGCAAAATGTACATCTTTATCTTGGTACAATTTCAGGGGCTATGGCTTATTTCAGTTTAGGCTAGCCTTATTATCTCAGGTTGTACTCTCTCCCCCACCTCCTCCTTCAGTGAACATGAGCAAAAATATATACACATATGCTTGGACCACTTACCTTTCTGGAGCATTTCCTGAATCTTTTACTTCTTTATCTTTCCTTGGTATGTTCTCTTTAATTCTCCTATTAAATTCTATTCAGTGTTCAATGTGCTGCTTAAATACTGATTATTTATGAAACTTTCCTCTAACTTCCTCATTGAAATGAATCATCCCCCAATCTACAGCCTCACTGCTTTAGGTATACATATAATACACATACACACTTTGATGGCACTTTGCACTTGCTGCTTTATTCTAAATTTGGGTATGTCTGTCTCCTCTAGACTTAAACCTTCTTGTGGACAGGTATATGGTGATATTTTTCTTTGTGTCCCACCTAGGAACCGTAATAGTTACCAGCCTATGATAATTGCTCACTAAAGAGAATAATTTGGAACAAAGTTTTCTGAACCTCCCTTTTAAATATCAGGTAGGATTCAAATATGTGGAAGAGATCAAGGGGACATTTTAAAAGTATAAATTTGTGACTTCAAATTTGTGACATTTGGTTATTAGAAAGTCATCCAAAAGAGCAATGAGGCTTATTTAATAAATTTCTAATGAAATTTCTGTTTATGAAGACAGTTCCAGCCACATCAATCTAAGTATCCAATTTAATTTTCTCTTTCACTCTGTGTCTCTCTCTTTCTCTTTCTCTCTCTCTCTCACACATACATATACTCTCTCTCTTTGCATGGTATCAAGAAAACGTGGACTCATACCGAGGAGTAGTTGTAAATGACAGTATTTTTAAAAATAGCTTTCTTTTCAATTTAATGGATGCAGTAACTCAAAAGAGTAACAAACACTTGTCTCAAATTAAAATCACAACAAGTAACAAGTGCATGAGGTTATTAATTAAGTATTCAGCTTAAAGAATCAATTAATGGGTTCCTCAGCCATTTTAATTTGTCAGCATGTGTCAGAAAATACCATATGAATGTATCTTGTCATTTAATTGAGTGGAGCACACATATGTTGTAGGATTGTATTTGTTTGTATGATTTTATGTGAGTAGGCATGTGCAGGTCTGAGTTTTAACAAAACAGAGCAAAACAAAAAGACCTTCAATCTTCTTAATCAGTGTCACATTCCTAAGAAGTCCAAATATATCCACAGAAAAGCTTTATTGTGTGGACTCTGGAATAAAGCAGAGTAAACCAGGCAGCACACATTAAGTTCTTCGGGGTCTCCTTTGCATGAAATTTTGATAGAGAACATAAATGAGTATGGTGATGTTTCGCAGTACAGTTGTAAAAATGATTAATATACTTTAACAGTGAGATTTGAATCAAATGTTTGCAGAACCCTGGGAGCACTGTTTGACTCTTTGCATGACTCGGATAAAAGATGTTGGCCTGGGAAAATTTCATTGTGTCTGGCCCTTTCGTTTTTCCAGGTAGGAGCTGCGGTGATATGTGTGGAAATCTCCAGCATAATATCTAGTGTGTACACTCAATGTTTATTTTCTTGAAGTACTGAATACATAAATGAGAAAGAAAGAATAACAGTATCTGTTGAGTGTTTACTATATGCCAGATGCTCCGCTAAGTGCTCATAACAAACCCAGGATTGTGCTATTATCACTCCTATTTTACAGATAAGAAAACTGAGGGATAAAAAGACTGAGTAACATGTTTTAGGTCACTTTATGTACAGCCAAACATGGATTTGAATTTGGGCTCTGTGATATCCCCCAATCCAAACATTTTTAACCGTTACACTATACCAACAAGATGCATTTAGCAAGTACAGTGAGTGCTTTTCCTGGTGATTTATTTTTGTGTAATTGTAGCTGATTTTATAAAACGATGTAAGGCTGATCATTCTGTCTTATTTATCATTTTCACGGAACTACAGTGATTCTTAATTGTCTGTTAACCTTCAGCAGTCCATTTGCCAATAGCATTTAAATAAACAGATCATGTCCAGGCAGTTGGATTTATAAAGTGGGTTTGATGTTCCCAGTGAGCCTTTCCACATTCTTTTCAGTTCAGGCGGATGCATTGATGTGTGGGGGGTGTCCCTCCTGACACAGTTTTATCGTAGGCAGAACAGACAAAAATAGCATTGGAAACCAAAGCCCTTGGTTATTTTTTCTACCTTATATTTCAATGATTTTTTATTTTGTAGCTTGGGAGGACTAGTTTTGAAGACCACACACACGCACACACACGCACACACGCACACACACACACAAATCACAAAAGGAAGAGTCAAAGGCCTTGAGAACTGCTGCGTCTTTAAGCTACTTTCAAGAGCCTTTTGTTGTGTAACAATAAGTATAGCTTAGGAAGAAGGAAACAATATTTCTTTCAAATGATCATTATTTACTTCTGGTTTCAGTAGTCATTTCTCTGGCAGATGTTCTGAGAAACTTCATAAGAAAAGCCTCATAGTGTTTAGGGACAAGGACAGGTCAGTGCATAATTATAAGATGATATGATATTATATCATAGTGTATTATCAAATGCTATGGGATCTCAATAATGAGAGTATGCAGTGGAGGAGGGGCACAGCTAGGAGAAACTACACAGTGGAGGTGACAATTGAACAAGGTCTTGAGGGATGAATAGGAGTCTGCCAAGTTACAAAGTCGGGATTAGAAGTCTTCCTGACTTTCCCACTTTGGCCTATAACTCTGATTCCCTGCATTTTTCGTATACCTTTTTTCTCTTTTCTTTTTCTTCACGTTAAGTCAAAGGGGGAAGGCAATTGAAAATAACTGAAATAAAATACTCTTTTATTTTTCCGGTTTGGTAAGAGGTCTTGAAAAAAAAATAAATTCTATTTGTTTTCTTTGTTTTACTTTAAACAAAGTATAGATAGAGCCTTTATTCGTATACTAATACGTTGATATTATAATTACTAATTTTTTTTTCAATTTGCTAATATTTAGTAAAAGAATGGGTAAAGACTTGAGTTCCTGTAGAAGCAGATATCAGGAACAGTCATTGTCTTTTAGTCCTTATATCTGGGCCCAATCTAATTCTTGGTCTCCAAATGTTTGGTTTTATCTGTTTTAACAAGATTAGTGCAGTTATTTGTAGATACACATATGTAGGTCTTTCCTGGAAGAGTTTGAGATCTTCCCTATCGTCTTGTGACCACCACGATCATGACTTTTCCAGAAGAGTTCTGTTTAGAAAGTTCTGTTTTATTGATCCCTGAAGAATACCAAGGCTTGATCTGTTTGGGATATTGTCACCTTTATATACTAGGTGACTAGCTTTTGGTTATCAGATCGAGTGTGAGAGGACTGTGGAATGATGGCAAGGGACCTGCATGAGGACATTTACCCGAATTATCCAGATAATTGCTTTAATCTCTGGCTGTCGACCCCTCGGTGATGGTGGTCTTTCCAGTGCCAGGCTTCTGTCCACTAGGTGGTGCTCATATTTGCTGTTGCAGCTCCAGCCCAGGGTCATTTAGTAATAACAGCTGAATCATTTATTCACGAAATAGAATTGATTACCCATGAACCAAACTCGGTAGGGGTTGTGAGGGGTGGGTTCCAAAGATACCTAGGGTGCAGACCCTCCCCTTGGGTGGGTACACAGATAGCAGGGTAGCAAAGTGAAAGAGGCCGTTAAGAGAGAGGCAATTTAATGAAGGAATTAAGCATACAGATTCTGGAGCCAGAGTGCCTGGGTTCACATCCCAGTTCACCCACTTACTAGTGTGGTGTCTAAATTACTTAACCTCTGGGTGTCCTCGTTTGTAAAATGTGAATAATAATAGTACCTCCCTCACAAGGCTGCTGTGGGCATTATCTAAGCCAAATATGTAGTTAGCACTACAGCTGATCGAATTGTTGGCCATTCCCTCCTACCCGCAGCTGTGCCAGGTAAGCCCGGGAAAGGCAGAGAGTGAGCTTTGTCTGCATTATTTACGGGTGGCTCTTAAGTGCACCCAGCAGAATAGGCTTTTCTCCTGAATAAATATATTGTATTATAAGGGAAGGTTTGAGGATGAGCTTTGTGGGTCTAGCCGAGTGCGTGAAGTGTGGAACTGTAGGTCAAAAAGGGACTCCAACTTTCTAGTTTACTCAGTTTGTTCTAGATTTCTGTCCTGCTTGTTCTAAAGAGGTATGTGCATTATTAAAGCATGCTATTTTTACAGGGAGGCCTTCCTGAGAAAAATGCAGTAATGCAGAGGATGGTTTCCCCCCTGTATTCTGCTAGAGGAGGGGAGCTCCCAGGGTGACCGTTCACCCCCTCAGGACCTCTTCTAGGGGGCTAACTTCCTGGGCATTGTGGTAGCCACTCCTCCCTGCTTCTCCCTTGCTCTTTCTCTTTACATTGAACAAACATCTTGAAGGCAAATGTCAAGACTAGGAATAAGAAGAGCTTAATTTGTCACATCGAGTACAGCTGTGTGTGGAACTGCAATTTGCATTTTAATGTCCTGCTTATTCCAGAAAAGTGGCATTTTACAGATTTCCTGTATTATTCATGAATTTCAAGGCTTTGTAGTTTAAAAATAAAAGTTCAGGTAATAACCGAGAATAATGAAAGTTAAACTCTGTCGGGTTTTTTCTCTCTTTGCTTGTCTCATCAACTTTTCTGTCTAAGCATTTCTCAGCCCGTACCCCAATATCAGGAACAAGCACGCATGGAAATGTTAACCCAGGCGCCACATCTGGTCACCTCATCAGCTCCGAAGTTCCCAGGAGAACATGTGTGGCAAACAAATAAATAAGCAAATAAATAAAAATCACGCAGGCACCACATCTGGCCACCTCATTAGCTTCCAAGTTTCCCAGGAGAACATGTGTGGTAAATATATGAGTAAACAAATAAATAAAAATCACTGACCTGCATAAAGAAACATGAACCAGATACCTAGAAGCAGGCAAGTATGACAGGCATTTTCCTGCTAATGAGGCAGATGAACCCTCTTTAGCTGACGCCTGCCCTCGGCCGCTTGGCATCTACAGAGTTGCTAATGCCCCCATGGTGGGTAGCCTGCTTATTGGATGGTTGAGTGGGCCAATGCTGAGCAAAGATCTGGTGTTAACCTGCAAGCTCTTGTAAGTTTTGTGTTTTTAATGAAAACAAAAGGGTGATGCAGGTCAGACATAAGCCCGGGCACAGTGCACTGTGGAAGTTCCCTCAGCAGAAATGCCTGGAATGAGCAGTACTGAAGATGGGGGCCGGGGGTGGGTGTGGAAGCACCTTGCAGAAAGGCCACATCCCCGTGGTCATGTGAATTTGGGTGAGAAAGCACACTCCAGGGGCAGACACATTCTGATGCTGGGCACCTCGGTGACTGTTTTCTGGGCTCTCCTGAGCAGCGGCTCTGCGGCACCTTGTGCATCGCTGCATTTTGGGCTCAGTCCTTGTCGCCAGGTGTTGTGGTGCCGTCTGAGGAACAGTAAAAAATGTTGGAGGAAAAATAAACACAATTTTAAGGTCTGAGTAAAGAACAAGATGAACCATAGTGTTATTTAAAATATACCACAAAACGGAGGCTCCAAGTGGATTGTGGGAGTTCAGTGCCTGTTCTTGGCTGAAGCGTCTGCCACCACAGGCAAAGTGTTAGGATTGATGGGGGAAAATGGCAGCGATGCCGTTCAGTTATCCGGGTAACATTTATTTATTGCTTATGTACCAGGTACTGAGTCATGGACTGTATGGACAAGTGTGTGTGTGTTTTGGGGTGTGTGTGTGTGGAACAGACAGATGGATGGGGGACGTTACACAGGTAACAAAGGAATTTGCATCTAGGACTTAAAAATCCCCTCGATTCTACTTGGCTTTCACAGAGAAGAGAATGTTCAAAGTGTATGTTCTGCTACCTCTTCAATTCGATCATCTCAATTAGATATTTAGGTCTGTTTGAATGCCTCTAAGTGATGTCTGTAAGACAAATACGTCTTTGATTACAGTTCTCTGCATGTTTCATTCATTCAAACAATCAATATTTATTTAATGCCTGTCATATCAGCCATTGTACTAGGATTTGTACTAGTCATTGTACTAGGAAAAGCATGGTTCCTGCCCTAATGCACCTTACGTTACTGAGGATCCAAACAACTAAATGGATAACCATTGTCCAGGGTAGTTGATGCTGTGATGAGGAGAAGCCCCAGGAACTCTGAGCAGGGCATTCAGGGAGACTGGAGAGCCTTTCTGGAGGAAATGGTACCCAAGCTAACCTCTAATGAATGAGTAGGACTTAGCCCGAGGAAGACTGTGGAATATTCCAGGCAGAGGAACAGCCTGTACATGGCCAGGAGCTTGAGTCTTTCCCGGAATGGTCATGGCTGATGAGTGAACTGGGCAGTAATACAGAACTATATGTACTGGTCCTAATGCTGCTGAGTCACACGGTCAGTGATTACACTTTCTGAATCAAGGCAGGCACCACTGACTTTATCCTGACTGACCATCTTGGAGACTGGGTTGACTCTGCTCACAGAGGACCAAGTAGAAGAGGTGGTTAGGTCAGCACACATTAATCACCATTCCTTGAACAAACCTCTTGGCTTCCTAAACTTTGATACTGGCTCAGCTGTGGTCGATATTCCAGTTGGGATAATGCTGGGTGAATAATTTTTTAGACTAGATATTAATAGAATTTATTCTTACAGCTGCCAATGATTGAAGACAGTCTGTGTCAGGACCTGTACCAAGGTTTTACAAACCTTTATATTTAAACCCTGATACGGCCTTGTGAGGGAGGAACAGTTATTCCCACTGTGCAGATGAGGACCAGAGGCTCTGAGAGATGAAGTGACCTGCTCTTACCCTCTAACTTGGTAAGGATTAGAGCAGGGATTCAAACTCAGGCTGTCTCAGAGGCTGGGCATGGAACCCCAGGGTTTGAGCTTCAGAGAAAGAACCAGATGGAGGTATTTAGTATGCAATGCAGGGGTTATTAACAGACCTTTCCAAAGTCTTTTGTGATTAATTTTAAAATAATGGAAGGATTCTAGTGGGTAGATGATTAATATTTCCTGAGGTGATTGGTAACACAGACAGTTTTGTATGTGGTGTGTTTTGTGACAGATAATGTATAAAATGCTATACTATTCCACATCATCTATTTAATAGGATCTGTCTTAGCAAGAATGTAATTAATCTCTATCTTTCTTTCTGTAATTGTATTGTACCTGTCAGGAACTAAATTTTCTAGAAATCTTGCTTGAAGTCACAGTTTAAAAATAATAATTATATAGTAACCTTTCTCCTAGGGGCAGACCTAGTTGGAAAAATTTGTGATAAAATGCCACAGCTTAATGGAAAACAAGAGGAGAAATAAGAGAAAGCTCAGAGGTGAGTTAGTAGGGGCCCCAAAGTCGAGCAGGAGCATGATGATTATTGAAGCAGATGACAAGGAGAGGCAAACATAAACCATTCAAATAATAGGGTGAAGAAAATACTGAGTAAATTTTAACATCACATGAAAATCCAGGCTATTCCTGGTAGTATTATGGAGGGACTAGATATTCTATAAAACCCTTCTAATGTAAAACACTAAAAAGTCTGGATAAAATTTCAAAAATACATGTCATTTTAATTGTGTGGCTGAGCTGGCAAGAAAGTAAGAAGAATCCTCAGGCCAAAAATGGAAAGGAAGCAAGCAGCCAGAGAGGTAAACCAGCGTGCAAGCTGGTGACCTCCCATGGGGAGAGCTGCAGATTTCTGGTGACCTGGAGTCTTAAATATATAAAGGCTGCATTCCAGAGGCAAGAAGTAAGCCCAGGAGTTTTACAAAGTGGGGAGTGAGATCAAAGCTGCCCCCAAATTTTTGAGAGAGTGACTCTTGAAAGGCTGACCTAAGAGGCAAATTTGCATGGAAGTTAGCAGGGGGAATTTGCCTTTCTTAACCCTGGCACTGGGGAGTGAAAAGTCTCTCTTGAGAATCTGTAACCAGAAGCAGGCACTCACAGGGCTTGGGGTAGAGTTCATACTACTCCTTGAGGTCCCGGAAAAACAAGCAAAATCTCCAACCTAGAATTGGGCTTAAAAGGGCCTTGGATTGGCTGTGTTGCCCAGCCTGGCAGAAATGTATGCAAATGGTCTCTAGGGAAATATACCTTCGACACAGGCCTCGGAGAATTCCCACAGTTCAAGTTCCAGTAAGAAGGAGCTCATAATCACCAAGTTATAACACTTCTCAGGAAATCAGTCACTACCAGCAAAAACTACACGCAGCACAATTGGATCTGTAGACTTTAGATGTCATTATTAAATATTGAACATAAGAGGCCCATGTTTATTGTGCTTAAAAAAATGGAATAAGAAGTGTAAACAAGGAACAAATATGCTCAAAGATGGTCAGACAGATTTGTGGGAAGGAGAGGAAAGGCTCCAGGTTGGGTGCTGGATGATTATACAAGCCTCCAAAGCACTCTTGAGAAGCCCCATGAACATGGCCTGGGCAAGGGTTTACCTTGTTTCTGAGGATCCTGGCCGAGTCTAGTTGGCCATTTAAGGTGCTATCTTAGCTTTTTCAGAGCACCTTTCCTCTGGGAGGATCTGGGCCATCTCATTACTCAAGGTATAGGAAAGGTGATGGGGCATGATTCTGGGGGTCAGTTGCTCAAGGAAGTCAGGACTTCCAAATACTTTTTGGAGAGGTCAACGTCTTCACCATTGCCATCATCACTGTCATCTCCGTGAACATTTATTTAAGTATATCCTGTGTTTCGTGCATTGTGATGAGCACATGACATGGATTATTTAACCTATAAAATAAGATTATACTTCATTTAATCTTATTATGTAAGTGCTATTGTTAACTCTCTATCGCAAATGAGGTAATGGAGTCTTAAGGAAACGGCTCACTCCAGCTAATGAAGTTAACGTTGGGTGTGAACTTAGTCATTGGATCTGCAGACTTTAGATGTCATTATTAAATATTGAACCTAAGATGCCCATGTTTATTGTGCTTAAAAGAAATGGAGTAAAAAGTGTGAATGGGGAACAAATATGCTCAAAGATGGTCAGACAGATTTGTGGGAAGGAGAGGAAAGGCTCCAGGATGGGTGCTAGATGATTATACAAGCTCATAATCACCATGGAAGTGATTTCAAGCCACATCCATCATAGAACATTTATTCTTTGCAAAGGAGTTTTGTTGTTCTGTGTTTTCTTCCTCAAACCAATGGTATTCTTAGGAAGGATAGGAAGCTGAGAGAGAGGGAATTCTGCGGTGTTCCAGGCACTGGGCTATGTCTGTCGCTTGCTGGGACAAAACAGAACGACAGAAAATAACACCCCCCTCCAACCCCAAACAAACAAACGAAAAAAAACAGATCACTTCCCATCATTCCATTGGATTTTACTTCTTACAGGTTCACGTAGGTGGAGAGTTTGATTTTGTCCTTCTTGATGATGGCTGACCTTCATGCCAGATGTGGGTTTGTCTACTTCCCTGTAGCACTGTGCCTCATGCTGTTCTCGGCTCTTCCTGGGCTGCCTCATGCTTATTCATTTAATCATTTCTCACACATTTTGGAATCCCTTACCATGTGCCACACACTGAGCTCCATACTTGCATTTTCAAAAGACAAGTAATAGGCCATTAGAAGTGTGTCATTTTGTGAGTAAGATAAGCAAATAATGTGACAAGCGTAGTGATGGTACAGAGTTCTAACCGCCTGGGTGCAGACCGGGAGGGTGAGGAATAACTAATAGGAATAGACGTTAACCAAGGAAAGGGTTGGGGGTGGAGCAGCCTATGGAGAGCAGCCCGTCAGAGGAGCTACAGTGTGGAGGTAAAAGAGAACATGGAAGGTGTGGCAGCTGATTTGTGTTGCTCAGCAGTATTTCCAGTTGTCCTTCTGCACTCGTGGCGGATTGACTTCCCTGCCCCGCTGGGGTTAATCACCGCTTTGTAAGACGCTTTAGCCAATGGGATGCGAGTGGAAATGGCAAATATTCTTTGGGTGGGATTCAGCTGTGGGTGCGGTGGGGTGAGGTTCTCCAGAGCACTCTTTCCCTGCCGTGGGATTGTGGAAGTGTGGCTTGACAGAGACATACTGCTTAGCCATCACTAAGGAGGAGAGCTGGGCTGAGGAATTGCCTGGACTCACAGAAGATGTGACACGAGTGAAAAATGGACACTTGTTGGGATTTCAGAGTTGTTTTTCATCAGAGCAGAAGCTAGCTTCTTTGAGCCGGCACAGCATGTGAGAAACAGAAAGCAGGTATAGGAAGGGAGTAGCCTGCGATGAGGTTGCAGCCAAAGGCAGGGGTCAGAGTGTGGAGGACCTTGTTCGTCTCTTGCTGTCTTCTTCCTGGGATAAAACATTGACCACTTCCTCCAACCATGTCAGATCTATTTCTCAGCAGATTTAGAAATGTGGAGAGTTTCATCTTGTCATTCCTGATGGTATTGGTCCCTCTTCTTCTGGTCTGTCCTAATTTCTCTGTTCTAGCATTCTCTGCTCCAAAGAGGGGGAAGGAGGAAGAGAGCTTACCTTTGCTGAAATTCTTTTTAAATATCTCCAAGAGGCATACATATTTTCTCAGGGACTGCTCTCAGGGGCTGTGCAGGCCAGCACCACCACCAAATGGCAGGTCTAGTATCCTCCCTCCTCCTGACCCTTCACCAGCATCATGGCCAGAATCAGGGCAGCGACTGCTTTGGGGTGATTGACTCCTGCAGTCAGCACACTGGGTGGAAAGTGAGGGTGCCTGATCTCCTTTCTGGTAAGTGGGACAATAGTTGGAGTTGAAGCTGAAAAATCAAGTTTGGAATTGAGTCAGGAGAGACAGGTAGAAGAGGACCACATGGACAATGAACAATGGCTGTCCAGGTATGGAGCCATGTTTGGACGGCGGAAGAAACAGGAAAGCGCAGTGTGAGAAGCAGTGGGTGCGGGCAAGTGGACATGGCCTGGATTAATTACAGAGGTAGAGGGCAAGTATTCAGCGTGTGTTTCCGTGGGACCCCAATTCATTTTTGTTCCCTTGTGTGCAACTGCTGGTTACCATTTCCAAACCCCTTCTTTTATTTTTCTTTATTAACAAAGCTCTGTTTCTGTTTAGGATGGCAGCACTTCCAGTTGAAATACCCCCCAACCTCTCTTGGTGCCGTGGTGGTCAGATTACACAGTCCTGGCTAATGAGACTTGAGACAAAAGTTCTTGGGAGTGACTCCTGGAGAAGTCTTCAAAAATGGACAGATTTGTCTGACTTTCTTTTTTGCCTTTTGGCCTTTCTCCTGTCTTCTAGCCTAGAACATGGATGGCATGCCATTTTTTGGGTAGACACCATCTTAAGGCCACAAGATTAAGTTTGTTACAGCTGGGAATTTAGAAGACTAGGTCCCTGATGGCACTGTGGAGGCACCATAACTGTTCAGGACTCCTCCAGGGGAAAACACATCCCACTTTGGAGAGGTCATTATATTTAGCCAAAAGCATTCCTAGCTAGTATGCCCTCACTTACTCTATAAAATAGTAATTGTTCTCATTTGCTATGCTATAGGGAATTCTGGCCAGACCTCAACTAAACGAAGACCTTAAATAATTGGATTTTCTTTCCTTTGTACCTCTGTACGTGGATGGTTACTATTCAGAATAATAACACTGAACCTGCATAACTTCTGGAACCATCAAAGGAAAATCTATTATAGTCAGTAGACTAAACTTAATTAATGGAAATCTGCTTAATATATTTTAGAAAGATTTTTCACAATAAGGAGCAAACATTAACTTTAGAATTCAATTAACAAAACCATCTTATTCCCTAAGTACTCTAGCTAATCAGCATTTTTATACCTGATAATTTAATTTTACTCTGCTTAAATTGTCGATTTTAAAATGTTTAAAAAGATGTCCTTTCAACCTATGTGAGGTTGAGAGGTTTGGAGTTTATGAAATCACTTATATGATTAAATCAAATTTAGGTCATAAACTTAAGAGAAAGAAAAAATAGTTAAAAATCACATCTTTTCTAAGGTTAATAGAATTTATCTAGTTAAAGGCATATAAAGATTTCCAACATTTTGTTTTTCCAAACAAATATTCTGAACTGAATTTGGCTAGCATATATGTGTGTGTGTGTGTGTATTTGAATTAAAGCATTTGAAAATAAAAAGTCTAAAGAGACAATAGAATGAGACAATGTCCATCCAACAGATCTGAGTGATATTGGATATTAAAGTTGGCCAGACCTTTTATAATTAAAATATTTATGAAATTAACTCCTCAAATATTAAAGGCATGAAATAGCATAAGAGACGCATTTGAAGGAATAAAGAACAGGTGGAAACTGTTGTCCCAAACTTCCACGTCCAATCTGGTAGCAGAAGCCATATGTGGATTCTGAGGGCTCGACATGCAGTTAGATAAGAATGGTGATTTGCTGTATGTGTGAGACAGACATTAGGTTTCAAAGACTTTATATAAGGAAAAGACTGTAAAATCACTCATTAAAATTTTTATATCATGTGTGGAAATGGTAATATTTAGGATACATGTGTTAAATGCAGTATGGTTTTAAATTTAAGTTCACCTATTTCTTTAAAAAATTTTTTTTACTAGAAACTTTAAATTACATATGTGTCTCACAGTATATTCTCTTGGACGGTGCTGGTCTAAATCAAGTAATCGAAACAGACTCCCAGAGATAACAGGAGAAAGCGAGTGAATAAAAAGCGTTATTCTTGTAAATGAGGAAAAAATGAACTTAAAAAGCTGTTAGAGAATCTTGAGAACTCTGCTTCCTAGAATCTTGTCTCTACATAGTCTCTTCACAGAGCAGTCCCAGTGAGCATTAAAAATGTAACTCAGGCCCCGTCTCCCCTGCCCAGCTCTCCGGGGACTTCTCATCTCACTTGGACTAAATCCCAAGGTCCCATAGTGGCCGGGCAGGCCCCATGGAGTTTGCTTGCTGACCACTTTGCAAATCAATCCCTTACCTCTCCCCTTCTTGCTAGCGTTCCGTGCCACTCTGGCCCTTTTGCTGGTCTGTGAGCATGGTCACGTGCTGCTCTCAGGGCCTTTGCACATAACATGTGCTTTCTCTGGATGCTCAGGTGGTTCACTCCCTCACCTCTACTCAGATAGGCCTCCTTTCAACTCACTATGTCATTTCACCCCACTGTAACTCCTTCACCCTTTAAAATCCATCCACATAGCACCTACACTGCCTGAAAGAACATGTAAATTATTTGTTTCCTTGCCTCTATCACCACCAAATCTCCATTGCCTTGACGGCAGTGGAACTTAGTAGGGCCTCAATAAATATTTGTCAGATAAATGACTAAAACAGTTTTAAATGAAGCAACCAAAAAGGGGGGAAAACAGTTTGGAAGGAAAAAACACCAAAATGTTAATAAGGTCTATTTCCGAGTGATGGATGAGTTTCATTTTTTTCTGCCGCCTACGCAAGCACATTGTTAAAAGAACCTTATTTGTTCCAGGCACTCCCTCTTCTACCCATGGGCTTGCTTCACTGAACCACTCATGGTGGTCTCATATTTCTATGATCGGTTTGGGAATAGGGAGGTGATATACTTCTTGTTGGTGAACTGTGAGCAGAGGGCTTCTGAGAAGGAGGCAATCTGGGAAAGTTGTCACTTCGATGAAGGACCGG
This sequence comes from Mirounga leonina, assembly GCF_011800145.1. NCBI lineage: Eukaryota > Metazoa > Chordata > Mammalia > Carnivora > Phocidae > Mirounga > Mirounga leonina. Next base: position 18,707,237 of record NW_023270265.1, on the reverse strand, counting down.
TCTGTCACAGTTCTCTTGGTCTTGGTTTGTGTGTGATGTCATTCCAAAATGGCAGCAGCCATATGAGGTTCATGGAGCTGCCGAGTCCGAACACTGAAAATGGCAGATTAAACAGTTGGAAGGAAGCCCGGTCTCTGATGATGTTGTTGGGCTGACAAATTAACTATCTCAGAGCTGTCCTACTTTGTGACTTCTTGTTTGGGGCGATGATAAATTATTCTTATTGTTTAGGTCATTTGGAGCTGGGTTTTCCGAAAACGGTTTTCCCAGCCAATCATAGCTAACTGATGCTATATTATAACAAAATTCAAGTGAAGCAGCCTCCCAAGTATAAACCTGTCAGACAAAAGAGCAGAAGTCATAATGAGAACTGTTGCACAATAGCATCTCCCTAAGGAATCGGCTAGGGACACGGCACAAGAGTGCTTAGTACCTAAGGGAAGAGCACTCCAAAAAAGAATACCTTGAATTATCAATATTATTATATAAACTTAAATTATAAATACAACACAGAAATGTGAAAAAAAAAAGACTCCCCTTTTCATGTCATCTCTCCAGATGCAGACACATTTGGAGTCCTGAGTTCACTTCCTTAGTCATGTTGTAAGATCGCTGACAAATTCTACTGAAAACAAGGACGATGCCTGGAACAACTATTATTTTAGTCTGGGAAACTATCCCTACCCTGCACTTACTCTGCATATTTTAGGGGGAGTGGTTGCTACTCCCATCTGGGGCGTTGAGTGGGAAGGGTACTGTTTTCCTGACATGTCTGATTGGCTCAGGGATGGATGTGTGAACCAATCAAAGCCAATAAAATGAAAGAGAAAAGACTCTGGGTTTGCTGGGAGAGAGCACAGTCTTGAATCAGACTGAACCTTGCAAAATATTACTCTGTGGGTGCTGGAAGCAGTACAGCCATATACTGAGCTTGAGCATGGAGCCATGTTGTTGAGTATAGAGATGAGAATTTCAGGGAACCCGGATTCTAGTGACATCATTTGAGCCCCTGGATCAAGACATACATGAAACCCATAACCTCAACTTTTTTTATTCACAAGCCATGACATTTGCCTTCTTGCTTATGCTTGTTTGAGGTCAGGGTTCTATCATCTCCAATGAAAAGGACCTAACTGAACAGAAGAGTGAAAGGATCACAAATGTCTGAAGCTATTTGAATAGTTGTCATATGGAAAAGATTGAGAATTATTCTCAGTTGCTCTAAAAGAATGGCACCCAGGGAGGGGAACCATTAACAGGCACATTTGTCCTAGACCTAATGTAGAACTTGTAAACATTTGTCACTATCCAACAGTGTAGCTGTTTGCTTTAGGCAGCTCTGATTTCTCTGACAATGTATGAGTTTAACCAAAAGCTTGGGATGTTCTAGATTGGAATTTCTATATTGAGTTAGGGTTTCTGAGCTCTTTCCAGCTAGACTTGCAGTGATTCTCCAACATAAACAGAAAAAGAGGGAGTATATGAGAGAATGTAATGGATGTGATTTGTAAATGAAGAAGTAGAAAATGTGTATTGGTTAGGAGGAGGCTCTGGAGTCAGAAAAAACTTGTTTGGAATCCAGTTTTGAGCTTTGTTAGCTGGGCGACATTGGGAGAGTAAGTTAACCTCTCTGAGCCTTATTTTCCTCATTTGTGAAATGTGGCTAATATCTACCACGTAGGGTTGCAAGGACCGAATCCAATGCCGTGTCTACACATTTATCACAGAGCCTGGCATTTTGCATGCTCAGTAAATGTAAGCTAGTAGTATTCAAATGCTAGGAAGACATGAGGCAGAATTATTTTTTGCTCTTACTCTTTTAGCATAATCACTTTGGGGATAAAAGGAAAAATACATGCCATATTTCATTAAGCTCATACAAAGCAGGTTGGGTTTCTGGGTAGACACGTGCACAAAAGAAACGTAAATTTTTCCCCATAAAATAAGTTTATCGGCTGCGATTGTTTATTCTGGAAAGGTTTTGCCCCTGTGTAAAGATACATCATGTAGAAAAGGGCTGAAGGGAAGAAGAGCCTCTGGACTAAAGTTGTGGTGGTTTTTTAATGGTTTAAAGGGGGAAGGAGAAGGAGGAGGAGGAAAATCTCTAAGTCTTATTGATACATTTTGTGTTTCCGAGAAAAAGCGGAAGACAGCTAAATGGTAGACTATATGGCTAATATCTACTACTCGTGCTGAATACCATTTCAAACTAGCAGAATATCATTTTAAGGAAAAATACTAAGTGGATATGAGAATAAAGGATTAGAATTAGAGAAGAGAGTAAACAACCACCCAAATACCTGATGCCTATTTGCTTTTTTAAAGTAGGTAAGTAGATAGTAAGATTATTAAGTAGATCCGAGCAAAAATTATGCTACCATGATGTGGGGTTTTGTTTTTAGAAATTTGTTTTAATACTGTCTGAATTTAGGGGGTTATTGAATTATTTTATGGTAATTTTGTAATCAGTTTTCAATTGAGATGTCTTCCTAAATACTCTTCTTTATACATGTAATGATTTATAGTTCTTACCAAAAGGCTTTTTAAAAAAGTCTTTGTTTTAAATAATGCAATATATGTTAAGAAAAAAAAAAAGAAGAAGAAGAAGAAGAAGGTAGCGGGAGGGGAAGAATGAAGTGGGGGAAATCAGAGGGGTAGACAAACCATGAGAAACGATGGACTCTGAAAAACAAACTGAGGGTTCTAGAGGGGAGGGGGGTGGGAGGATGGGTTAGCCTGGTGGTGGGTATTGAGGAGGGCACATTCTGCATGGAGCACTGGGTGTTATGCACAAACAATGAATCATGGAACACTTCATCTAAAACTAATGATGTAATGTATGGGGATTAACATAAGAATAAAAAAAAAGTCTTTGTTTTATGTTTTAGTTTACTGTGAAAGCTATTGATCTTTTTAAATGCTATTTTCTCTTTCATTTCTTTCCTCTTTTAATCTCTTTCTTATTTAACAGTCTATAAAGGGTCTTTTCAATTTTACTCATTTTGTTCAACAAACTAACTCTTGGTGTTGGTTATTTTGCCAACTGTTTCTGTTGTTTCGTTTTTCTTTGGTTTTTTAGAATCTAATCTTTTAAATTATGTTTCCAGATTGGAATATATTATATAATTGGTTTTCTAATTCTAAAAATTCTTTTGTTCATTTGTTCTCATAATTATTTTAAAGTATATATTTGGTTATAGTTGCTTATAAGGTCCAAAGCTTATTATGTGAAAACTTAAACCAGAAAATACATTTTGATAAGTATATGCTGATTTATATTCTACTCTATTTCAGTGAAAATTTATGAACATTTGTGATAGGTCTAGATCAGATAAGCATTTAGTTCAGAAAGAAAACACTGAAATTATGCATGCATAATAAGCATTTCAAGATTAAATATATTTGCTAGTCGATTGCTTTGGGGGAAGATTAATGGAAATGGGCAAATTAATTATCAGATAAGTGTAATAAATAAAAAAGAGAATATAGAGTAAATTTAATTCATAACTTCCCATACAATTCACTTAAGAAGGAAAATGGTGTTATGAAAGTATTAAATACAGAGACAAACGTCTTACCCAAAGCTATAGGTGCCATATTTTTATATGCCTTTTAAAAACTCAAATATTGGTGGGTTTAGACTACTGTGTATGAATTTCTCAAAGTAGGAGGAAAATAATGTTTACATTCAAAGAGTGCAGCAACTTGAGGTACTTGTCATGGAGGAAACCTGTCTTCTTGCCCTTTCTGCAAGGATGGCTCAAAGACACACATCCTGAGCTATTGTAGGATTTCTGCAAACTAGGCTCTGGGCTCCCATTAATGGGATTATTGTTGGCTAGTAGAAAGAATCATCCATTCTGTGTTCTGTGTCAGTGGAATCTCCAGGAGCTGAACACCAGCCTTGGCCAACAACATCCTTCCTTTCCTTCAAAGGCCAACTGAAGGCAGGTGGCCACTAAGTTTTAGAGTTCACATCACAAGGAAGACATTGGAGTTGTTTCATTATTTTTCTGCCTGAGTGTTTGCATCTGAAGTGTGGATTTCTTTTTGGCTCTGATTGGTGGATGGGAGAGTATGATGTTGTGGATACCATTAGCATTTGTTTATACCATTATTTATTTATAACTGGATAAATAAATGATGGCAAAGCCCCACAACAGAATGCTAGGCAGCTCGAAAAAAAGCACGAGGGAACTCTTGATGCACCAATGTAAAGTATCTCAAGGATATATATATATATTTTTTTTTTTTTTTTTTTAAGATTTTACTTATTTATTTGACAGAGAGAGACACAGCGAGAGAGGGAACACAAGCAGGGGGAGTGGGAGAGGGAGAAGCAGGCTCCCCGCTGAGCAGGGAGCCCGTTGCGGGGCTCGATCCCAGGACCCCGGGATCATGACCTGAGCCGAAGGCAGACGCTGAACGACTGAGCCACCCAGGCACCCCCCCCCCCCCCTTTTTTTTAAGATTTTACTTCAAGGATATATTTTTAAGTGAAAGAAGCAATGACCAACACAGTATATCCAGTATGCTGTTATATATATAAGGAAGTTGGAGAGAAGACATATATTCTTATTTGCTTGCATTTGTACAAAGAAAAGCTGGAAGGGTACACAAGATTCTAATAAAAGTGATACATACAGGATGTAAGGGGTAGGAGGATGGGGCAAGATTAGAAGCGAGACTTCTCAATATCCACTTTTATTATGTTTTAATTTTTTAAGTCTGAGAAGATGTTACATATTCAATTAAATAAATTAACATTAAAAATTTTAAAAAGAGGGCGCCTGGGTGGCTCAGTTGGTTAAGCGACTGCCTTCGGCTCAGGTCATGATCCTGGAGTCCCTGGATGGAGTCCCGCATCGGGCTCCCTGCTCGGTAGGGAGCCTGCTTCTCCCTCTGACCCTCCCCCCTCTCATGTGCTCTCTGTCTCTCTCATTCTCTCTGTCTCAAATAAATAAATAAAATCTTAAAAAAAATTTTTTTTAAAAAGAAAAGGTCATGTTGGATGCATGAGGAGAATGGGTTAGGAAGGAGAAGAATAGATTTGAGAGGCCAATTTAAAGGCCACTGCAGTAATCCATGGTGAGATAATGATTCTAGAATGGTGGCAGTGGAGGCAGAGAGAAGTGAGTAGATTTTAGAGCTACTGAGGAGGTAAAGTAGGCAGGACTGGGTTAATACCTGGGAGAAATGATGAATGAGAAGGAGGAGTCCAGAATGACTCCCGGGTTCCTGAACTGCACCCTTAGATGGATTCCCTAAGTTGGGGAAATAGAAGGAGACTCAGTTTGTAGAGATATGTTTGGACACATTGAGATGGTGCCAGACCCATATAAGGTGTTTCACAAAAGTCTGTTGGATGAAGGAATGAATAAGATGCTTTAGAAATACCAAAGTAGAGATGGGAAGGAGGCAGTTGGATTTGTGAGTCTGGAGCTCCATGGGGAAGTCTGGGCTGGAGACTCAAATTTGCGGATCATCAGTCAATAGAAGGTTTGAAAACACTGGTAATGGAGGGGAACAGCTAGAGAATACAGAATCAGAAGGACAGTGGGGTTGGGACCCAGCCTAGAGAAGTTCCAAAGCATAAAGGCCCCATAGTGGAGAACAAGGAGGCCAAGAAGATTGGGCAAGAGTGGGCCAGAGGTGTGGGAGGGCTCAGGGAGTCTGTCAATACTGAACCAAGGGAAGTTTCAAGAAGGAGGCAGTGAGTGCATGCTGAGGGCTGCAGAGCCATCAGTTATGACGAGGATGGAGTGATGTCCACTGGATCTGGAGAGGTCTGCGCGATCTGCCTCAGAGACCTCTTGGGTGGGAAGGTGGATCACAGTAGATTGAGGACCGCTTCTTTCAGATAATGACCCCACCATCTTCCCAGTCAGTCTGGCTTGAAGACTCATGAGCTTCTTCAGCTCCTCCTTTCTCTTTGTCCAGTTTTACCCCTAGTCCTTGCTAAATCATTTCTGAGTTTTATCTACTCTGTTCCAACAGTGTCTTCTACTTCTGTCTTTTCTCTATTCATACAGCCACTTCACTAGTTCAAGGCCAGCTAGCTCTCATACCAGCAAATGCCACAAACATGTGCTCTGCATTGCCAGTTTCTCGTGTGGGGGGCAAGACGCCCCTCTGTTCTTCCTTTCCCAGATGCATCGTATGTCCTCTCACTCTCTCTCCCATTGGATTGACTTATCTGCTGCAGCCTTATTTGCCAGTTCCGTTCTTTAAAATGGGGTTCTGGGGCAGGAAGTCAGCTCTGGTTTTTGAGTGTCTGTTAGGTAGTGGGTAGTGTGAAAACCTGACATACACGTTCTCATTTCCCCATCACAGTGGCTCCATTCTTCCCCCCTTTCTTCCCTGGGAGGCAGCAGATGCTCTGGGGGGCTGAGTATCCGTTTCAGAGTGCTCCAGCTAGTGAAAAGGACAGAGCCAGAATGCAAGCCAGATTTGCCTGATGCAGGGTTTCAGCGGTTTTCCTTTTAGCCAGATGTTGAATATTGTCTAGCCGCTACATGAAGGTGGTGCTTCCCTGTGCAGCCTAAGGTAAAGAAGCCGGTGAAGGCAGGACCACGGGAGTTGAGAGCGGAGAGCCTTTTAAGACATACTGGGCAGCCTGCCACCACCTTTCAGGGACCACAACGCACACGTGTGCTGCAGGTTGCCCCCAGCCCATCCTCTACTCTCTGTTCCCCTCCCCTGCTTTGTTTTTTGCCATTGCACTTACAATGATCTGACCTGTCCATTTTTACTTATTTATTATCTCTGTAAGCTTCATAGATTTTTAAAAAAAACTTATTTTTATTGAAGTACAGTTGGCATACAAAGTTATATTAGTTTCAGGTGTACAACGTAGTGATTCCACAATTCTGTACATTAGGCTGTGTTCACCCCAGTAAATGTACTTACCATGTGTCACTGTGAAACACTATTGGGATATTATTGACTCTGTTCCTCATGCTGCGCTTTTCATTGCCATGACTTATTTATTTTGTAACTGAAAAGTTACAAAGTTTGTACCTCTTAATCCCCTTTACCTGTTTCACCCATCAACCTCCTTCCCCCCGGGGGCAACCACCAGTTTGTTTTCTGTATTTATCATTCTGTTTCTGGTTTTGTTTGTTCATTTGTTTTGTTTTTTCAACTCAAGTGTCATGGATTTTCGTCTCTTTTGTTCACTGCTGTAGCCCCAGTCCTTAAACAGTACCTACCCTATTGTAGGTACTCAGGATATAGTCTTTGAATGAATAAATGAAGCAGTTAAGGTGAAGTCAGAGTGAAAGAAGGCAAAGAATGAAATTTGGAGTTGCTTCAAACACTAGTGAGTGTTCGTGGCTCACTTTTAGGGGCTGCAGAGGCCAAGATGAAGCAGTGGCGTTGGTGGTAATTCATCCCTAAAAGTGAGGTGAGGTGCTCGTCAGCAAATGCAGTTTCTGAGATCGCGTGTTAATTAGGAGAATAGGGCATCGGTACACTGTCTCAGTTATCTGATGTTGCATAAGAAACCACCACGTACCTTTATTATTGTTCCAAATTCTGTGGTCAGGAATTTGGGCAGAGTTCACGTGCGTAGTTCATTGACATCAAATGAATCATAAGGGATTATGTATTTGGCTGCATTCAGCTGGTATCTGGGCCAGACTGGAAATCCAAGAAAGCTTTACTCACATGTCTGACTCCTCAGGGCTCCTCACAAGGTGCTCTTTTTTTTTTTTTAAACATGCTTAGCGTGGGCTTCTTGTCAGCATGGTGAGCTTCCAAGAGGCAGTTTTCCAAGCTGTAAAGGAGGAAGCTACAGCTTTCTTAAGGCTTGGCCTCAGAAGTCACACATCGCTTACCACGCTCTCTGTGGATAAAGCAAGTCACAAGGCTAGCCCAGAATAAAGGAAAGGGGAAGAGTTTACCTCTGAAAGGGTGACAAAGAATATATAGCTACCTGTAGTCCACCGCAGCTCGTTAGGAGATTAGACCATTAGGATGCCTAGAACTGGCTTCCTCCCAAGATGTACTTCACAATTCAAGAAGTTAATGAGAATTTAGAGTGCAAAGATAATCTGCAAAATTTTCTGAGAAATTGAGTATGGTTAAATCAGCAGTTAATCCCAAACTTGCCAAGTTCGCAGAGAGATCTGTAAAGAAGAACCAACTGGCAGGTGAATGAAATTACCTGCTGAAACCATTTTTTTTTTTTTTTTTAAGTATGCGCCACACCCAGCATGGGGCCCAACTCAGGGCCTGAACTCATGACGTTGAGATCAAGACCTGAGCTGAAATCAATAGTAGGGATGCTTAAATAACCGACTGAGCCACCGAGGTGCCCCTGAAACCATTATTTTTTTTTTTAAGAACTTTCATTATTTTAGAGAAATAATTTTTTAAAAATCATGTATGTTCATCATAAAAATTTTAAGCAATTATAAAAAACACAAATAAGAAAGCAACAACTTGTCTAAACTCTCCCTGTGCAGAAAGAAAAAACGACCGTGTTAACATTCGATGAGTACCACTTTAGATGTCTCTTTATGCTTCTGTCCACTTAGAAGGACAGCTGGCCCTCTGGTTGGCTAACTCAACAGACAGACAGAAAGTTGACAGATGAAAAATTATAGGAAGGAGATCCCATTATACAGGTTATTCTAATAAAATATAAAAACAAAGTTTAATTTAAAAGAAAAATAAAATTAAAATGAAGGAAGTACAAACTTAAAGTAAGGGCTGTTAATTTTAATGCTATTAGTTCCTAAAAGATTGCATGAAGATTATGGGGAAAATATGCAACCATCAAGAAGTTGGATTTATAGAAACTATATGTTAAAATTTTATAGACAATATCAGTACTTCCCTACTACAAAAGTTTAAATGATTAGTCTTCTAACACTGTATCCTACACCACTTTCCTGAGCTCCTGATTCTTGTGGCTTGTGCTATTTTTACTTTGTAAAATTTATATTGTTTTTCTAATATAATTCCCACAGGTGTTAGTTCTGCATTTAAACAGGTTTGGAGATAATCATGGTTTCTTTGTTTCTAAATTCTTCATTTTGATACATCTTTTGTTTGGATGAATTTTGTCCCCCTGCCCCCCAAATGCTATATTCCCCAACTTCTTTCATGTTTGAGAATGTCCACTTGCTGACTTTATAACCTTAAGTAACAGGTATCATGTTCTTGCACACTCACATCTTTCTAGACATTTTTGTGTTATGTTCCATCATGGAGTGATGCTATTGAGAATCAGTCTGATTGTTTTCCCCCTAGACATTTCTTGATTTCTTTTTTTCATTCCAGATGCCTGTATACGTTTTTCCATGTTTTGAAGTTCAATAACTACATGGATAGGTCTTGTTGATGATAATTCTAGGTCACTTTTCCCAGCTGTGTTGTATGTCCTTCTGATCATGACATTCACCTCTTTCATGGAATTAAGGAAAATATCCTATATTATATCTCTGTATACTTTTAACATTTTGCACCTCTAATTGATGTTGTATTGTTGTTACTTAGTTTGTTGGGTTCTTTTGTTTCTTCAGGAGCACCAGTTATCCTTATGTTGTATTATCCTTGTGTGTTCTCCTTGTCTATCATCTCTCTAATTACGTGAATAAATTTTCCTCTCTGCATTGTTTATTTTACCTCCAGCCTTCTCTTCATGCCATTGAGTTGCTTTTCACTTGTGTTTATTCTATTCATAGCTGCTTCTAATTTATCTATTAGATCTGAACTGGTGGTGTTTTGACCTCAATTTATTTCCTTAACTCTACAGTCTTTTTCTATCTCATTCTGCTGTTTCAGCATCTCATCTTTGAATCCCTGCCTTAGTGATTACGTATATATTTGACCCTCAAACAACACTGGTTTGAGCTGCATGGGTCCACTTCCATGTGGATTTAAAAAAAATTAGTACAGTACTGTAAATGTGTCTTTGCTTAGGATTTTCTCATAACATTTTATTTTCTCTAGCTTGCTTGATTGCAAGAATTTATAATTCATATTACATACAAAATATGTGCTAATCAACTGTTTATGTTATCAGTAAGGCTTCTGGGCAACAGTAGGCTATGAGTAATTACATTTTGGGGGGAGTCAAAAGTTAATAGGGATTTTTGACTGCATGGAGGGTCAGCGCCCCTAATTCCTGCCTTGTTCAAGGATCAGATGTCCTTACTGAGGTCCTTTACAGTGAAAAGTATTTGTAAGAAAACTACTTCTAATCCAAGGGTGTGCTTTCTTTTTGATTTTTTTTTTTTTAAATAGTTTTATGCATGTTTTGTTGCTTTCTTCTTTCACTGTTATTATTGTGGTATGTTTGTATAGTTGCTGTAACATTTTTTTTTCCATTTGGCGCATTCTTAACATGAGTTATTTGAATCTTAGTGCTTGTTTTGACATCGTGTGGTTGAATTCTCCTTGACATTCTGCCTTATTTGGTATCAGTTATTTTTCTCCCTTTAAGCTACTATTTATTGTATCTACTTTTCTATAGCCTGAAGGTGTAGGGTTGGGGGAGGGAAAGGGAGTGGACTGCTGCCGCTGAGTGGAAAGCCCTTAGTGGAGAACTGTTCTTTATTCTGAATTCTCATTAAATGTCCTGTATCAGAGCACATTCCACTGAGCTAAGGATTACCCACCTTCTGGACCTTGGTGTATCTCCCATTTTAGCCCTGTGTCTTAAAAGATAATAGATTTTGGTGCTCCTTCTTACTTTGGCTAAAATGATATTTTGGGGCTCTTCTTCTTGATGGTTTTCATGGCTTTTCCTTACACTGGCTCCTCATCACCTCAAATTTACTTCAAATAATACTGGTCAGAAATTTAAGGATTTTGTTCACTTACCGTCTTTCTTCAGCTGCTTCTGTGGGGTGGTGTGGGATTAGAAGCCACTTAGTACTATCATAAAACAGAATATATATATTTTCCTTGCCTGTGATCTTTTGAAGTTTTAACTGAAGTTTTATGCCATTCCTTTGTTTTATTGTTGTTGGTAAAATTTTGGCTCACGCTTTGCCTTTCCACTTCTTTCTCTGAGGAGTGAAATTCTTCGGTGGGAAAATTCAGACTTTATTGTAAGTTCAGATACAACTGAAGTGAGTAAACACCAAGTATAATTCAGGGATCACTCTTCTCTTACATTATTTGTTTTCATGACTTTCTATAATTATCTAAAAAAATCCTTTGCTAGTTTTTGATAGATCCAGAGTTTTACATATTAGGTAGCTAAAAATTGAGTTGACAGTAATGAATGATGGAAAAATTCAGCAGAAAACAATTGCCTTCTGATAGAGTACAGACAAGATTAGTCTCACTGGAAGGTTTGTCTCAGGTTGAGTGGGTAGTAACTAGGTCTCTGTTGAGCTCACTTGGGGGGAAATTTTCTGTATTCTTAGCTTCTTTTATCACCGAGTATCAGTGGTAGGCAGAATTCTAAGATGCCCCGAGATTTGCTTTTCCCTGTGTGTGTGCCCTGTATAATTTCTCCCCCTTCACTGTCAGCAGGCCTGATCAAATCAGGTGAGCCCTTTTCAAAGAGGATTTAAAGATCAGAGAGATTGAGACATGTAGCTGGTGTTACCCTGCTGGCCTTGAAGAGGCAACCTTTATGGGTTCTGCAGCTACAAGGAAATGAATTCTGCCGACAGCCATGTACACTTGCCAGAGTTCTCTGCCTATGACACCTGAGCCCCAGCCAACACCTGGAGTTCAGCCTGGGGAGACCCTGAGTAGAGAACCCTGTGGAGCTGTGCCCAGACTTTTGACTTACAGAACTGTGAGAATACCTACAGATTTGGTGTTATTTTAAGCCACTAAATTGTGGTAATTAATTATATAACAACAGTAAACTAATACAGTATATGAATTTTTAACAAGTACTTTTAAGTGATTTACTTTATTTTAATTAAGCCTGATTTTCTCCCTAAAGGGAAACTATCGTTTCTTATTTTACAATTTAGTTTTTCAAAGAGGAAGCTTTTGTTATTCTGTTTCCAAATTTTGTTGAGTTTTGTTGCTGTCTTTTCTCGCCCTCTCCTCTGCCCACTTTTCTTCCGCAGTACTGGGGTCAGAATGGGGAATCTCGATTTTCACTGGTCCTCACTATAATTACATCCTGGAAACACTGATGAAAATGGTTTAAAAGTATAGTGGAACCCCATTATAACAGTGGTTTTAGAGAACAGTGGTTTTAGGTTAATGACAAATGGTAAGTTTGATGTGTTCTTAAAAATTTACTTTTAATTTTTAAAATTAACCTCATTTTTTTACATTTCCAAACACTGCCAAAACATGACTACACAGCTAACTTAATTTTGACAAAGAGAATGTATTTGTGTAACACACCCAGATAAAGAAATAGAACATTTCCAGAACTCTCACTTTTCCTGAGACTCCCTTTTACTCATCAACATCCCCTGTACCCTCAAGGTAACCGCTATTCTGGGGTCTATCACTGTCGGTTAGTTTTGCCTGTTTGTGAACTGTGTTCTTTTTTTCTTTTTGGCTGCTTTAGTTCAATATTATGTTTGTGAGAATCATCCATGTTGGTGCATTGAGCAGTAGTTGGTTCACTCTTGTTGTTTTATAGAATTTACTGCATGAATATGCCATAGTGTATGTGCCCATTCTTCTATTGTGGAATTGTACTTATTTTATTCTTGTGGAATGGGCTGGTTTCATTCAGGGCTATTACCATTAATGCTGCTATGAACATTCTTATACATGTATTTTGGTATTTTGATGAATGTTTATTGTATATGTAGAAGAATATAGGGGCGCCTGGGTGGCATAGTTGGTTAAGTGTCTGACTTGGTTTCGGCTCAGGTCATGATCTCAGGATCCTGGGATCGAGCCCCACATCCAGCTCTGCCCCCAGCATGGAGTCTGCTTGGGATTCTCTCTCCCTCTCCTTCTGCCCTTCCTCCCCCCCCCCACTCTCTCTCTTTCTCTCAAGTAAATAAATAAATCTTTAAAAAAATATAAAAAAAAGAATTAACATATATATATTTAAAAAGTTTCCCAAAGTTACTGCATCGATTTATACTTTCACCAGCAGTATATGAGAATGACAATTGCTTCCTGTCTTCACCAAACATTTAGCATTGTAGTTTTTACCATCATCATCATCATCATCATCATTTTTACATCTTTTTTTAAAGATTTTATTTATTTATTTGACAGAGAGAGACACAGCGAGAGCAGGAACACAAGCAGGGGGAGTGGGAGAGGGAGAAGCAGGCTTCCCGCCGAGCAGGGAGCCCCATGTGGGGCTTGATCCCAGGACCCGGGGTTCATGACCCGAGCCGAAGGTAGACGCTCAACGACTGAGCCACCCAGGCGCCCCCATTTTTACATTTTTTAGAAGATTTTTTTTAAGTAGTCTCCATGCCCAGTACAGGGCTTGAACTCACAATCCTAAGATCAAGACCTGAGGCGAGATCAAGAGTCAGACGCTCAACCAACTGAGCTACCCAGGCTCCCCCCCATCATTACCATTTTTATTTTTATTTTTTAAAATTTTATTTAAATTCAATTTAATTAACATATACTGTATTATTAGTTTCAAAGGTAGAATTCAGTGATTCATCAGTTGCATACAACCCCCACTTGTTTCCTGTCTTGTAAATTCTAGCCATTCTAACTGGTGTAAGGTGGTATCTCATTGTGGTTTTGATTTGTATTTCCCTGATGGCTAGTGATGTTGAACATTTTTTCATGTGTCTGTTGGCCATTTGTATGTCTTCTTTGCAGAAGTGTCTGTTCATGTCTTCTGCCCATTTATTGATTGGATTATTTGTTTTTTGGGTGTTGAGTTTGAGAAGTTCTTTATAGATCTTGGATACGAGCCCTTTATCTGTAATGTCATTTGCAAATATCTTCTCCCATTCCATGGGTTGCCTCTTAAGACCAACACTTTAAAAATCTGAAGTAGAATAGAAGAGAGTGGATTGCAAATTTTAATGGTAAGTTGGTATTGTGGAACTTTTATTTCAATTTCATAATATATGCATGCCTGTCTATATACCTACATATATATGCCTCATTTTCTTATTTATACATAAAAATATATGTGTACTGAATGACTGTGGACAATATATTTATTATAAGAAATATTTGTTCTTACTTCTTATTGTCAAAAAGGTTTACAAAACCCTGTTGTAGTCTGTACATTTAAAAAAAATCTACAACTTGATTAAGACATAAAAACCATGCTTTTCTCACTTGCAGTTAGCACACTGGGAGAGAGAACTAATAGCTGGCGTAACGGAGACATGGTTCATGATGCTTTTGCTGGGCCCAACTGGAAGCAAACCATTAAGATGAAATATATAGTAAAAGTGAAGTCCTTCATACAAGAGTAAAGTCTCTGTAACTGAACAAGGGAAGGCGACCTGACAGCTGTACACGGGATAAGGAACAGAACAGTCCTAAATACAAAGCCCTGGGCCTCCAGACTTTCTTGAAAGAGAATCTGTGGAAGGCAGTCTGGGAATCTGTAGGTTTCCAAAGCTTCTCAGTGATTCTGATATTCTGACAACTTTGGGCTGGAGATTCCAGTGGATTTCACCTGTGAGGGGGGGGTTTCTCACGGAACTGGTGTGCTAAGTGTGCAGACCTTTTTCAAACCTAATACTTGCCGAAGGGTAATTCTCTCCTGCTTCTTTTACCTCCTAACTTACTATTCTATAGCTGCAAAACTCAGGAGAAGCCATTTCACTGAAGAACCATTACCTATAATTTCTGTAGAGTTAGAATGGAAGACAGGCAGCAGAATTCATTTGCTTTCTAATCCTTCTTTACGTGGATTATAATTGCCTAACCCTCTTTTTCTACAAACCCCTTCTTTAATAGAGCCCCTGTTGTGAGTTGCATACATTTCTCAATTATTTAATACTTTGGTGCCTTTGTCTCTGAGATTTACTGTATTTTAACATTTGTATGCATTTTGAAGTTAAAGTCTGAAGGCTTTATAAGCACCCTGCTTTCTAATTAATACTGAGCATAAATGTTCATAAAATGTACTGTGACAAATATTAACCATGCATATTAGGGTATTTTCAGAATCCATCTAGATTGCCTCCCCACCCCCCCGCCAAAGGTAAGATTTATACTGTACGAGAGAACAAATTTATACTATTTGTATAATTTGAACAAACACTTCCCTGAATACTAATATTGCTTTATATACTAATTACGGGATTTTAAATGCCAGTAAGTTCTGTTTCCTTTGTGTGAATTTATGAATGTAATAAAACACTTTTGGAAAGTTTATCAAATAAAACAATCTAAGATTTAATTATTGGCTTTTTAAAGATTTTATGAACCAGGTCATCTGTATTGCCAAAATCACTTAGGTGGCTTAGAAATCCCAGAATTCTCCCTAATCTTTTATTTTATTCTCAGAATTAAAATGAAATTAAAATGATGTTCTTTTCTTTTTTACATACAGTTAACAAAAATTAGAGAGGTGCCTGGGTGGCTCAGTTGTTAAGCGTCTGCCTTCGGCTCAGGTCATGATCCCAGGGTCCTGGGATCGAGCCCCGTGTCGGGCTCCCTGCTCCGCTGGAAGCCTGCTTCTCCCTCTCCCACTCCCCCCGGCTTGTATTCATTCGCTCTCTCTCTGTCTCTCTCTCTCTGTCAAATGAATAAAATAAAATCTTAAAAAAAACAAAACAAAAAAAATTAAGCATAAAAAAGTCCCAAGTCCAAAGAAAAAATTTAAAACTACTCAAATCTCCCATCCAAGTGCTCAGGTCATGATCCTGGAGTCCCTGGATTGAATCCCGCATCGGGCTCCCTGCTCAGCAGGGAGTCTGCTTCTCCCTCTGACCCTCCCCCCTCTCATGTGCTCTCTCTCTCATTCTCTCTCTCTCAGAATAAATAAATAAAATCTTTAAAAAAAAAAAAAACAACTACTCACATCTCTCCAACTCAGATAAATGTGCCATTCATATTTGGTAGATATTCTTCTAGACATCTCGGTACACACACACAAACATACACACACTCATATAAACACCTAGTTTTACATAAAAAGATTAATACAATATATGACGCTCTGTTACTTGTCTTTTAGGACTAGACATTGTTTTCTCTCCACTTTTTTGTGTTTTCATGTCAGTAAATAGATACGTATGTCATAATTTTTAATGGTTACATTATACATCTATATCCATATCTGTATCTATATATACATGCATATATACTCAACTTTAACCTCCTATTGATATTTACATTGCAGCTTTCCCCCTCTATTATGTGTTTAGTTAATATTCTTGCACATTAATCATTTTGCATTTGTACAGTTACATTCTTAAATTCCTAGAAGTCTGATTGCTGAGCCAAAAGGTAAATTTTGGTGTATATTCCTTACCAAACTGCCCTCCAGAACTGTCAATCCAGTTGCAACACCCACTAGCAAAATAATAAAGAGTGCTTGTTTTTTCATACTTTCTCAATACTGGCTTTTGTCTTTCTTAAAAATTGACAAATGCCCAAAAATCATTTAAAAATTTGCATCTCTCTGATTATTAATGAAATCGCACATATTTCCAAGCGCTTATTGGATGTTCTTATTTCTTCTTTGTTTAATTGCTTCAGTATTTTTATTGGGATGGTTGTCTTTTTCTCATTGACCTGTAAGAGATCTGTGAATATTGAGATATTGTTATTTGGGCTTGGAGTTTGTCATTTGACTTTTAACTCTGCACACAGTGATTTTTAAATTAAACTAAATGTCACTTGTTTTTGTGTATAAAATTTTTGTCAAAAATTTAATCACTATGTCATTTTGTAGTTTTAAGCTTTTGTATCACAGTTAAGAATGAACATTGTCCTTCCAGGATTGCAGAACTACTTCCCCGTATTTCCTCATAGAAGCCTTAGATTTTAACTTTTTTTTACACGATAATCTTTGATCCATCTGGGATTTATTTTTGAATAAGGAGAAACATAAGCCAGTTTTATTTTTACTTACCCCAATTGCTAGCCAGTTGTCAGACTTCAAGAATACATACACCATTTTACAACTGATTTAAAGTGACTCATTTTCTTATATTATTCCCTTATATATTTGAATCTATTTCTGAGCTGTGTTCTATTCAATTGACCTGTCTATTTCTGAGTCATTATTACTGAGTTTTTGTTTCTGTGGCTTTATACTATTCTTTTTAATAGAATAAGTATCCCTTCAATTTTCTTCTTTTTCAGATTTTCTGCTTTTTCCATATTCACTTGATGAACTAAAAATCATTTGGTCAAATGAAGAAAAGTCCTGCTGGAATTTTCCAGTAGACTTGTGTATTATTTTTAGATTAATTGAGGAGAAATTGGCACTTTTATAACACTGGGTTGTATTTTTAAAAAATTCCCTATGGATTCAAGCATTCTTTTAGTTCTTCCAGTAGGCCCTGGCATTTAAAACGTGTTCTTCATGTAGGCCCTGGCGTTTAAAACATTTATCTAGAGATTTTAATTCCTTGATTGTTGCTATGAATAGAGTTATTTCCTTTCATAATATTTCTAATTGTTAATTGATTTTTAAAAACCTGTTGACTTTTGTTTATTTATTTTATTTCCAGACACTTTAATGAGCTCTCATACATTTTTAAAAATCATCTTTCAGTTGATTTTAGCCTTCAAAGGTCTCACCAGGTGGTACCCAGGAAACTAAAAAAGTAACTCTGCCTTACTGTAGGATGTGACTTGATGTAACTAGAGAATGGAGTCTAAAATAGGAGTTTATGGAATATAATTCATACATTCAGGAAGGATCAAATACGGGCCGGCCCACATCACTGAAATGCAATATAAGTCAGACTAAGTATATTAGAATATGAATAAGCATGCTGCGCTCATGAGATTATTTAATATTGTGAGATGTCCTTGGGTACTCAATTAATCTCTCAGGGTTAATCTTTGTGAATTCCACATTATTTATGGAGCAGAAGAGAGGCTGGATTTAATTAAGCCTGAAGATGGAATTCCCTGTTTGAGTAAGGAGTATGTGAAGGATGGAAGGGAAAACTGAACAGATTTCCTCAAGAATAGGAGTTTACGAGGTTGTGAATTTCAGGCTTGCTAATTTTTTTGTATAACCCCGCAAATAAAATATAACTTTTCTCATCCACAGTGATCCTCCTTCCTCCTTCCAGTAAACACCAATTGCCCTAACGACCCACATCCCAACCCCCCAGTAAGTAGGTGTAAGATGGTCTCACAGTGCCATCTGGTGGCCATCTGGGGAACTGTAGGAACTGGTCTCCCTGTTGGACTTCCTGCCTGGGTTGATATCCAGGAAGCTAGATCCAGGCTTGGGAACAAACAGCTTGTGCCTGTGGCTACAGGCAAAGAGAGAAGATAATCAAAATCCAAGTCCTGGCAAAGGCCTGCTGGGGGGAGCTGGGAAACACGGAAGAAGCCAAAAGGCTGTGTCCATCCACAGGAGTTGATAGCAAATACGAGATCTGAAAAGAGAGGTCTGCAAAGCAGCTCCAGCAGGAAAAGCCTGAATCAAAGCAAAAAAAAAAAAAGAAAAGAAAAGAAAAGAAAAGAAATGGACTATCTCGGAGCAGGGATCAGCTTAACCGTATGCTTCCAGTCAGTTCCAACACCTTGCTTCAGGGGTTTCCTCATTTACCGGTTTGTGTGTGTGTGTGTGTTTTAATTGTCTTAAAATTTTTCCCACAACATAAAACTCAGATAATTTTAGATAATTCCCAAACAGCAAAGTCTATTCTGCATTTCCCTTCCTTGCTCCCTCTTTCCCCTCTTCCTCCTTTGCTCCCTCTTTCCTCCCTCCTTTTCTTTTTCCCCTTCCTTTTCAGCTCTAATTCTTGTGTTCTCAGGAGAACCGCCCTCTTTCTCATCCTTCATTCTGTTTGGGAGCCAAAACTTAATCCTAGTTATACCCGATAAACCTAGGGATAGTGCTTGCGGGTCAGCTTGATGGAGGAAAGGGACCTGAGGTTGTGAAATGAACCCATGCTACTAATGCCTGAATCCTTGGAAAGAATCAGGAGCCCCATCCACGTTACCACAAGGCGCAGTCCTCCCGTTCAACCCGACATGACATGACGACCCCAAGCGCCTGGCTTCAAGATTTTTGTCTCTTTTATTCATTGCCATACCCCCAACTTTTAAAACAGCACCTGGCATACAGAAGGAGCTTAATTAGTCTTTGTTGAAGGGATGAATAAATATTCTCAACGAATAAGCAAATGTGGCTGATTCCTTTCTGCTAATATTTCAGTTTTGCCTTGCCGTAAGTGCTGCAGTGATGCTAATTTTCATGGTGAAAGTGTGATTTTTTTACTTTTGTGGGATAATTCAAGCAAAATTCAAGCAAAACACGTGAGGCTATTTCTAGCACAAAATAATTATTTTTAAAGTTCCAACCCACCAGCTGAGAGACTTTCAGAAAATAACCTGTTGGTAATTTGGGGGCTCTCTACCTTTCCTTTTCCTTTTCCTGTGTTAAGACTGTATCTTTTATATACATCCATGAAATAAAAAAACCAACAAAATGACCAGCGTTTACCTGTCTTGGCTTCTTACGGGCTCTTTGCATTCTCCCCAAAATAGAAGCTAAGACCATTAAATACACAGAGAAGAAAACAAATTTGGAAAGCTGAAAACCATTAAACATTTAGCAAAAACATCTTGCTGTGCATGTTTTCTGTTTGCTGAGTCTCTTTTGCATTGGAAATCCTTGATGACAGAGATGGAGAAATATTTATTCTCCACGTAGAACTAAGCACAGAAAAAACATTGGCTTTACCTCCTATTTTTCAGAATTGTGCCCCTTTTTTGTGATCCTTCTCAGGAGAGAAGAGACGAGGTAGGCTGTTTTTATTTTATAGATTCTTCTGACATTACCCTTGTGTGAGAATTTTCTGGGCATAACAACAACAAAAAAAGATTACTTGCTACTTTCCATTCCAAAGCCCTAGGATTTCCTTAATATCTCACAAATCTCTGTGATCTTAAAGAAATGCTCTTGCTACTGTGCAAAGGGGAAGTTAAAATGAATTAAAAGCCTGTCTGAATTAAGACAGCCCGGGAGATCAGTGGGTGTATAATATCAGAGCGTGGTAGACCTTGGTTAATTTGTGAGGATGTGTCACCACATCCTGCGTCAGGCTTGACATTTTGTTCCTGGCTGATTTCGGTGGCAGTGGTCTTGTGGGGGGCAGGGAGGGCGGATGTTTAACCTTTGGTTCACTGTGTGGAATCGGAGAGGCTGCAAGGTTCAAGAAGAGCGTGGCCTGGCATTACAGACAGAGGGCTCCGAGGCCAAACACCGGCGGTCCCTCTAGCTAAGTGTATGACCTGGACGGAAGTAGGTAACATCCCCGAGCCTTAGTTTACCTCTCTGTAAAATGGGCACTATGAGGCCTCCCTAGAAGGGCTGTCCTGAGGAATGGAGCTGCTGGGTAGAAAGCTGGCTGCTCAGGAGTGATCACAGAGTCACGTGCCCGCTTTCCATTTGTCCCCTAGGTACCTTGGGATCACGAGGCCGCTCACGTACCCTGTGAGGCAGAACGGGAAGTGCATGGCGAAAATGATTCTCTCCGTCTGGCTGCTTTCGGCCTCCATCACCTTACCCCCGCTCTTCGGGTGGGCTCAGAACGTAAACGACGACAAGGTGTGCTTGATCAGCCAGGATTTCGGCTACACCATCTACTCCACGGCAGTGGCGTTTTATATCCCCATGTCCGTCATGCTGTTCATGTACTACCAGATCTACAAGGCCGCCAGGAAGAGCGCCGCCAAGCACAAGTTCCCCGGCTTCCCCCGGCCCGAGGAGCCGGACAGCATCATCTCCCTGAACGGCATGGTGAAGCTCCAGAAGGAGGTGGAGGAGTGTGCCAACCTTTCGAGACTCCTCAAACACGAAAGGAAAAACATCTCCATCTTTAAGCGGGAGCAGAAAGCAGCCACCACCTTGGGGATCATCGTCGGGGCCTTCACCGTGTGCTGGCTGCCCTTTTTCCTCCTCTCCACGGCCAGACCCTTCATCTGCGGCACGGCCTGCAGCTGCATCCCGCTGTGGGTGGAGAGGACATTTCTGTGGCTGGGCTATGCAAACTCTCTCATTAACCCTTTTATATATGCCTTCTTCAACCGGGACCTGAGGACCACCTACCGCAGCCTACTCCAGTGTCAGTACCGGAACATCAACCGCAAGCTGTCAGCTGCAGGCATGCACGAGGCCCTGAAGCTCGCCGAGAGGCCCGAGAGACCCGAGTTTGTGCTGTAAGGTCACTTATCACTATTTTCCTTTTATCCCCCACCCCCCCCTGCCCTTGCTATGGAACCTCTCGGAGTGTATCCCAGAGGGCTCCCTAAATCCGTAGCCAGCTTATCTTCTACTAAGCAGAACGGATTCGAAATCAGGATACTCTAGACTCCAGTCCTCCAGCCAACAGAGTTCACAAAGCCAAAGTCAGGCACCTACAGGGCCTGGAAGACAGGACTGATGTGTCGAGGAATTGCAGTTGGTGTGATGCACAAGGAAGGTGGTGGTTCCCATCCTTTTCCCGTAAACAACATCCAAGTCATGTCCCGTGACTTGTCCCATTCTTGTAACATTGTTCTTTTCGTCGCTATTAACTCTTATATCCAGTAAAGCTTTTTTGATGCCCTCATCCTTTGCTGATAAAGTTGTTTGAGGAAGGGAGCAGATTCACACGGGCTAGAAGCAAGCAGCCTGGGACAAAGGAGAGTGGCTAGCATGGGGACGTGCCAGGATGAGGCAGGTGTTGAAAGCTGCAGAGCTTTGAGGAAGCGCTGCCCACCTTCGGAGGAGAGAACCCGTAGTTGCTGAGTCTGTCTGGGAGGCCTCTGCATTTCTCGGAAGCAATTGCAGTAAGTGCTGGGATCTGAGGGCCAGTGGTGATAAGGAACAGGGGTTTCACATGCAGCCCACTCGCTAGTGAGTTTGGCATGGTAAAGAAGGGGATGATAGAGTAATTAGGGTGGTCAGCATGTCACACCCCAATTTTGCTTTAAATCTGAGGCAGAGGTAACATCCTCCTGTTTGAAAGCTGTTTGAGGGCAAAGAAACTGGAAGGAGAAGATGGAAGGTGCTGGTGGGAGAGGGGGAGGCACTCCTCTTCACTGGACCCAGTGGGAGGGAGTAGCCAGAGAACCGTGGGCTGCCTGTCAGCCAACTTGCCTGGGCCCTACATTTGACAGAAGAGGTAACAGACCTGGGGACTAAGGTGGCCCCCAGTGAGCTAGTGCACCCCTAGGTCTAGCTCCCACCTCATCTGAATTTTACTTCTGTAAATTCTTCATATATTAGGTTCCTTTATGGGTAACAACCGTGTCAAAGGACACCTTCCTGCTCCCAGTTGTCCCAGGAGAATAGCCCTGCTCCAGGCGGACACCGAAGTGTCCTCACGGATCACAACAGACTCCAGAAGCTCCAAACCTAGGATACCCACCAGATGACTCCGAAAACCTCTAGGAACTCAGCGTGTTCTCTAACTTCACCAACATAGCATCCAGGGATATTTGCCTCTGGGTCTTTAGCTAGTATGGAGGCTTAGGTATTGTTTTCCTGTCAGTTTAAGACAGGAGTCAGCAAACTTTTACTCTGAAGGGCCAGACAGTAAGTGTGTTAGGCTTTGCTAGCCATAGGTCTCTTGAAACTACTCATCTCTGCCTTTGCAGTGAGAAAGCAGTCATCGGCACAAGTAAGCAAATGAGCATGGTCATGCACCAGTAAAACTTTATTTACAAAAACAGGCCGCCAGTTGAATTTGGCCCACAGGTCATAGTTTGCTGACCCCTGGTCTAAGAAAATGACTGTCCTCTCATTACATCTCACGCTGTTTGATTTATAATTATTGATTTTATGTATAATTATAGCATATGAAAATCATTTGGAATGATTGGCCTAAATCTCCATTAACTTCAGGAAATTTCCAATGAGAGAATTGGAATAACTGCTGTTTTAAAAAATCGATACCAGGCAGCTTTCTAGTCACTTTCAACGTGGGAAGACTCCTTTTGAAATTCTTGCTTGTAACTGTGCCACGCATTGAGAAGGATGCAGAAAATACATGATGTCTTTCCTGTCCTGCATGTATTTCTCTTGGGCAGTCTGAACATAAACACACACGTATGCACAGCCACCCTTTTCGTAATGAGATCAAAGGAAAGGTGGAAAAAGGAAAAGGAAAAAGCAAAAATAGGATTCAAAGCAGAGGAAAATAACTCAGAGCTTACCCTAACCCTGATCAGGGAAGATCTTGGAGGTTATGGGCTCTAGTACATCTCTGAAAGTAGTCAAGCATTCATAGCTAAAGGAGAGTAGAAACAACATCCATGTAAAGGCACCAGTGTGGGGCCTTCTGCAAAGGACAGTCAGGCTGGCGCTAAGCTCTGGTGTGGGGCAAGATTTGGAGATCACAGTGGAAAGGTAGAACGAGATCAAATCGTAAAGGCTCCCCCATTCCAGCCCCAGGAATTTGGGATTTTAGTGTAGACAAGTGGTTCCCAACCAGAGTTGGTTTTTCCCCCAGGGGGCATTTGACAGTGTCTAGAGACATGTTTGGTTGTCGCATCTGGGGGAGGGGAGGACCTACTGGCATCCAGTGGATGCTGCTCAGCATCCCATAATGCAGGGGCAGCCCCCCCCTCCCCCCCCCGCACAACAAAGAATTACCCCACCCCAAATTCTATAATGCTGAAGTTGCAAAGCCCTAATGTGGACAGAAGAGAGCCGTTGATTGGATCTCTGCAAGTAGGAGAATGGGAATCATCAAAGTGACAGAGACGGATCCAGGGGCACCAGGTGAGATGAATCAGAAGGCAGATGCTGGAGGTAAAGTCTCTTCAGGGGCTGGATTTCTCCAGAAACGTTTGAGGCCTACTACGTACAAGGCATGACGCCAGGCATGTCGAGGGGTGGAGATATGAATAGGTGACAGTCCTGGTTTCTGGAAGTTCACAGTCCCAGTGGGCTGGGGTGGGGAAAGATGTGGCAGTCGTGGTTAGTGAAAGACTAGTAATCAGAATATCCTGTACTTGCATTCCAGTACATACCAGCTGGATGACCCGAACAACTCATAACTCTACTGGAGGCTCTGGAAGAATGACTGGTGTCTAACCCATAGCTCACAGCAAACCTTCGCAGGATCCTTTGTCCCCCCGACATGTCTCTCCAGCCCTTTCCTCCCTCTCTGGCTGCTTGGGTTCTAATCTTGTTCACTTACGCCCCTAACTCTGCCTTCTTGGCTCTACTTTTCCCTCCTACATAATAGTTTTCTTTCTTTTCCATGTAAATGCTCTACTAGACCGTGTATTTCTACTTCCAAATATCCACCCATTTCTCCCCATTTTCTTGATCAGCATAGTGAGAGACTCAGGAGTCCAACAGGCGCTTGGGTGGGCAGTAGATAGAGAGAAAAGGCTATGTATGCTTCCCTGGTCATTTCAGTTCAGTTCTAATTTATAACCTCTTTCACCTTTTCACAAGTACCCAAATCTGGTAATACAAAACCAAGTGTGATAGTGCGATAGAAGCAGGGATTCCTGTGCTTTTCTTTTTAATTTGACAGCAGCCTCATTTATGGGGTTGCTTTTGATTGCCATAAATTGTTCTTAAGTGTCACGCTGTGATTTTCGTTCTTTGACACTGTTATTGGGAACAAAATAGAAAAGCAGTTTTGGGGGCGCCTGGGTGGCTCAGTCGGTCAGGCGTCTGCCTTCGGCTCAGGTCATGATCCAGGGTCCTGGGATCGAGTCCTGCATCGGGCTCCTTGCTCAGCAGGGAGCCTGCTTCTCCCTCTGCCTGCCTCTCCCCCTGCTTGTGCTCTCTCTCTCATAAATAAGTAAAATCTTAAAAGAGAGAGATAGTGAAAGAGAGCAGGAGAGGGATGGGAGGGAGAGGGAGAAGCAGACTCCCACTGGGCAGGGAGCCCATCTCGGGACTCGATTCCAGAACCTGGAGATCATGACCCTAGCCGAAGGCAGATGCCCAACTAACTGAGCCACCTAGGTGCCCCAGCCAGAGAGGTTTTAAGCAGACTGGGGCCTTGGGAAAAGACCAAAGACCATTTCATTGGTAACCTGCAAATAAAGGGGAAGGAATAGACGCCAAGTTTCATTGAGCCCTATAGAGTGACTTTGAAAAAAATGTTGGTATTGGGGCACCTGGGTGGCTCAGTCAGTTGAGCGGCTGCCTTCAGCTCAGGTCATGGTCCCGGGGTCCTGGGATCGAGCCCCGCGTCGGGCTCCCTGCTCAGCGGGGAGTCTGCTCCTCCCTCTCCCTCCGCCCCTCTCCCCGCTCGTTCTGTCTCTTAAATAAATAAAATCTTTTAAAAAAGAAAAAAAGAGAAGCCGTTTTTAAAATACTTCCATATAGAAGAATTTCATGAAATTGTTTTGAAGTAGCTCTCCCTTCGCCTCTCCCTTCTTCTCCTTGGTGATCATATTGCCTTTCTCTTCACAAAGCCTCTCATAATCCCGGCTGATTGCAGTGGTGAGTGGTAGCAGAGTGACCTTGGCTTCCTTTTATGAGTTCTGTCAATCCGCTGCTCCAGGCTTTGTGCTGTAGCTTTGGAGTTCAGGGTGATTCTACCTTTTGTTTATGGAAACCTGTGGTTAAAAAAAAAAAAAAAAATTAAAAGGAAATGGGTCCTAGTGGAAACTGGGAGGAAGCACCAAGGCCCTGAAGCTCTGGGTATCTGTGCCGGGATGTTGCCTTAAAGGCAGAAACAAATAACACGGTTGGTATTTCATGGATTCCACTCCCCACCCCCACCCCCCGACAATATTTTCCTCATCATTAACTAGATGTAATTCAACACTTTGTTTTTATTAAATCATCAATTAGTAATAACCACAGCTTGTTTGCTTTGCCATTGCCTGCATTCTAACTTTGTAATATCTCTTTAAAATAGGCAGGCAATTGGCCTCTCTTGCTTTTTCGAACATATTTTTTTGTTGTTGTTTTCTGAGTAGATACACATAACACCAAATAAAATCAAGCAGTAACAGGGGCGCCTGGGTGGCTCAATTAAGCATCTTCCTTCAGCTCAGGTCATGATGTCAGGGTCTTGGGATGGAGCCCTGTGTCGGGCTCCCTGCTCAGGTTTGAGTCTGCTGGAGATTCTCTCTCCCTCTCCCTCTCCCTCTGCTCCCCCCCCACACACACTGGTGCTCATGCACTCTCTCTCTCTCTCAAATAAATAAATAAAATCTTTTAAAATAAAAATCAAGCAGTACGGATAGGAATATGAGAAAAATAAGGCTTGGGGGAATGTCTTAGGAAAAAAACTATCCATGGTGGAAATCAGGAAGGAGGTGATATTTGGAGTGGGCCTTGAATTTAACAAGGAGGGATGGCAGGGGCGGAAGTGGAGTTGGGCCTCCTCAGAGCAGATGGGACAGCATGGACAGAGGGGCACGGTTGCAGTTGGAGGCAGATAAGGAACCTGGGGTAGGTCTTCAGCAGCACCTGGAAGCTGGGTTTAGTAGAGTCAGTGCGGAGGGCCAGGTGGGCAGTGTGGGTTGGGGGTTGGGGGAGAGATGAAGCATTTTGAGTAGGAGTGAGACCAGGGCAGTGGTGTAGACAGGGGTTCACAATGGGAGAAAGGAGATGGGTTAAGAGACCAATATGAAGATGAGGTCTCCTGCCGTGAGGGCCCACATGAGGAGGGTGGCATTGAGACCAGGGAAGAGCCAACGATGTCTGAATGTTTGGTAGTGTACTCGCAGGTGGGGGGTGAAGGCAGGGGGGCCGGGGAGATAGTGCTGCCCCTTGAGGCCTGGAGGGGTTCAGTCCATTCCATGAACCAATGTGGGCAGAGCGGGGCTGAGCTGCAGAGAAGAGCAGTCTCTCCTCTGTGCTGAGACAGTTGGAGATCCCAGGCTTAGAATAGGTGGGGAGCATCATCAGGGACACAGCTGTTTCCGGTGCCCACTCCCACAAATCAGGAGCTTGGAGCTGTGGGTTTGAGTTGCAGTGTGGTGCTTCGCTTTAGGCACAATCCTGTGAGGTGACAGACAAAGCAAGAGATGGTGTCTTATGGAGAAACTGATCCTGGCACCAGGAGAACCCCTCTATCCAATCTTGAGAGCCAAGTGAGAGTAGGACTGTTGTTGGGATGGGGAAGCAGAGCCTGGGGGTGCGGTGCCAGACCCTGGAACCTCAACAGACCTAGGTCTCAAGCTGGTGGATAGTGTTTGGTAAGTGGAGTCCTATGAAGGTTCAGAGTTAGGGGACTGGATCTGGAGGGAATGTGGCTCTACACCAAGGAGAAAGAGACTTCCCTCAACTGTTGGCCAAGAGTTCTCCATGACTCATGCTTCTGTGAGTGTGGGAGGGAAGGAGGGGAGGGAGACGGGGTTTTCTGGTCTTTGCACACATGTCTTTCTATGATGCACCCTCCTAGGCTTGAAGGGAAGAACACTTCTCAGGAGTAGTCATTGTTATTCTTTTCACGTGGGGCAAGTGCAGTAGTATTTTGCAAGGATTTTTGAG
Organism: Mirounga leonina; assembly: GCF_011800145.1. NCBI lineage: Eukaryota > Metazoa > Chordata > Mammalia > Carnivora > Phocidae > Mirounga > Mirounga leonina. The sequence continues at coordinate 18,679,750 of NW_023270265.1, read as the reverse complement.
AGTGGAGCCATTTTTGGCTACAGCTGTATTATAAAAGTGAATTTCTAAATGAGTTATCTGGGGCTGATTTGCAAATATATTAAGGCCCTGGCAACTTAGAGACATGATAAAATTTATGAAAAGAGCCATAGCACTCTTTCTTTCCTTTTAGAGAGCTCATATAACCCCTTAGAAGCCACAAATGATTCAAGTGACTGAATGCTATAAAAATTAAATTCACCCACCACGAAATGAAAACTCACATTTACGGTTCTACTAAATCATTTTCTTGTCTTCTCTCTCTCTCTTTCTTTCTCTCTCTCTCTCTTTATAGACAAAACTCTGACTACTGTAGAAAAAAAAGTCATGATTCATGATCAAAAGTGGAATAATGGAAATGAAATCAACAAGGCAAGACAGAGGTGGCAACAGAACTCAACCATTTGCTGAGGCCACAGAATGGAGCGCGGCTTGTCCTTTCCCGGGGTGGCTGAGACGTGACAAGCAGGGTGATCTGTTGTACCAAGCATATTGTGAGGGAGATGGTGACCTCTCATCTTTTCCTGTGGATCTGTGCTGTTGTGTGCCAGAGAAAATAGTTTTCCGTTTAAGACAGCCAGATCAGCTCAGCAGTACGCACACAGACAGAACTGAGTCCCAGAAAGGAAACCGTTTCTGGTGCTTTGTGTATGTCCAAACCCCTACAAATGGAAGGAAGTTCCAATGCACACTTCCCATGTTTCCAAGTCTAGGCATTGTGGTGAATATTCAGGAGTCATTCACAAGACAGAATGTATTTTGTGGCAGGACAGAAGGGTGTTTTTCCAAGCAAACTGTGGTTAAGCGTAGTGTTGAATATGTTGCATGTCCGTGTTAGAAAACAGAATCCCGTCATCAGCTAATACAAATGATGTCCCAGAGCAGTGTCTGGTTAAAGCTTCTGTCAAATAGTTTTGCTTCTTTGCAGGGTCCCTGTGACTTCCCCACCAATGTACTTATCTTTGTGAACTCATGTATCGTTATGGTATAACTCAGGAACAGATCTCAGGATGGAGAGAAACAGAAAACCTGAATAAAGCTTTTTCTTGCACTCACACTTCTTCTGAAGGGTCCTGAGAGATGAGGGGTGTTCCTTCGGTGAGGCTTTGTACCTGGATGAAGAGCGAGCGCCACCGAACTGGGTTGTATACCAGCATGGTTGTGGGCACAGAACTTTTGGCATGATGATCATGTTCACACAGATGCAGCGGGCTCCCAGGCTGGGTGACAACCGTGTGTCTTTGGGGAGGAAGTGTCGAAATAGGGGGTTTCCATGGAAGGTTGTGATGCTTTCAGAGACAGAGCGTCAACATGTTAATTCTTGAGCAGTGTTGTATTGAAGGGATTTGTGTGACTTGGAGGTCGCCTGGGCTGCTACTGGGAAACACTCAGAACACTATTCTCTTCCTTCAGGAGGATTTGTTTTCGTGTTCTCTGTAACCTAAATCAAATGTGTGCCTGACCAATTCCGTTCTTCTTCCCTCTCCTTCCCCAGAGTAGTAGACAATAGGGCAGGTAAGGAACCAGAAGAGGCCCCTTTGCAGATAGTATTTTTTGTTTTTAAGGTACAAGTAATATGTAATGAGACAGGAAGATGGTAGATTGGAAGAGTACCTCCAAGGGGAGAAAGTGAACGCAAAGCTTCGTTTGATAAAAGAGAACTGACAGAGAAAATGATTTTCCTATAAGAAATGTAGCTGTTCTCTTCCAGGAGAATGTGGAATTCCAACGTGGATTATGGATTTCTTCTGCTTTCACTGACCTTGCATCTCACCAGACACAAGGAAGGGTCTGGAGGGGAGGTGGGCGCTGTCCTCTCAAATAAAGCTTGTACAAATTCCTGAACCATGGATTTGCTAAAGTGACTGTATATACTTATATTCATAATTTAAAGGATTAATTCTGGTCAGATAAATGTTGTTACATTGGAAAAATGTTTTATTACATTACATCAAATAAAGTTTATTTGTAGCTGTAATAAAGCAACTTAAGTAATGATTTTTAATTGAAGGTCTGCTGTCATGAATATTGCTCTACGTAGAATAGCAGAAGGCCACGTTTTGTATGTTTTGCTAAAATCCTAACAGGTAGTTAAGACCATCTATAATTCACTGCATTTCACTGTGAGGATTTATCCAGCTCATAACTTTTTTTTTTTTTTTTAAGAATTGACTGTTCATTCCTTGACTTGATTAGTGGGCATTTATTGGGCTTCTGCCACATTCAGCACTGTGGACATCGAGGGAACAAAGATGGGTAAAGCAAGTCCTCACTTTGAAGAAGTGTGCCATCAGAGAAGGCAGACACTTCTCAGAAATGCTCGCCGTACCATACAGTGAATGCTGCGGCAGTGTGTAGGGAATGCCCTGTGTCTTTCCCGTAGTAGAAGGCGAGGCATTGTGGTTGATTGGATTGCTTCAGGTTTTTAAGTGGGTTTGTTTGCTTTTTTTATCACGACCTTAGTTATTCACCTTGGCTCTTGATCATGCCAGACTCGAACGCCTGGTCACTGAACTCTCTGCCTTCTTCTGGTTGCAGGGGCGGGACGGTGTGCGCTGTGCGTTACCAGCAGAGCTGCCGAATGAAAGGAGAGAGTACAAACTGAGAGAGAATGAGAGAAATCTCAAACGATTTATACTACTTCACACATGACATAATTTGTGCCAAAGGTACAGCTTTTGTTTTAACCCAGAATTGGGGAAATCACTGAAAGAAACACTTCACACTCATTTTATGAGTGTTCAGCTATGGCTGCGATGACTCATCTCTCATCTCACTCAGGGGTGTCAGCTGTCAGCCTGCAAGGCTGGGTGTTGGGAAATGGTGCTTAGGAAGGAGCACTTGCAAGCTGTCACTTAATGACAGTTACCTTAGTGTTTGGTTTTATTATGTTACCATTAAGCAGGGGCGCTCAGAGTTCCTGGGTTTTCTGGAAACCGTTTCATCATTCTTTTTTTTTTTTTTTAAGATTTTATTTATTTGACAGAGAGAGAGATAGCGAGAGCAGGAACACAAGCAGGGGGAGTGGGAGAGGGAGAAGCAGGCTTCTTGCCGAGCAGGGAGCCCGATGTGGGACTCGATCCCAGGACCCTGGGATCATGACCTGAGCCGAAGGCAAACGCCCAACCGACTGAGCCACCCAGGCGCCCCCGTTTCATCATTCTTAAAGCCTTTGCCACAGTGTCATGTGCCTGAGTTGCTTGTATATGTTTTCGATGATCATATTTTCATGCAGTTTTATTAGATTCATTGATTATAGGCATAATATCAATGATATGAATAGAAGATGCAGACAATTTTCCAGATAGTTTATGCAAATATAATGATTGCTTGAATTGCCATCTGGAGGCGGCAGGTATTTTCCTTGCAGCATTTTGACTTTCAACTGAGTCCTCTATTTAAGGGATAGAAATATTTACAAAATCCTGCATTTTGTCAACAGTCTATGCTTCCCATCTCAGGACCTACACACATGCTTTCCACCCTCTGTCTGGAATATTCTTCATGTTTTCAATGATTTATTTAATGCGTGTGTCCATCATAGTTTAGTAATTCTTCAGGGGCGGGGGCCGGGTCTGTTTCCCTCATCAGTATGCCCAGCACTTTGCACTGTGCTTGCAACATATGTAGGAGGCATGTAAAAAATATTTCTTAATGGGAAGGAACGAAGAAAAAAAAGAGGGAGAGAAGGAAGGAGGGAGAGGGAAAGAGGAAGGCCAGAGTTTACTTGACATCCTTGTTAATTTTCAGATGAGACAATCGAGGAGACTTGCTGTGATCAAGTGACATGTTCAGTGGGTGAGACAGAAGGGGCTGGAATTAAGCTCTCCTGTGTGCAGTGTAGGGCAGGCCCTCCACGACAGGGTGCTCCTGCTTTTGCATGAGCTTCTCATATCAAGAGAGCAACCTTTTCTTAATTTTCTGCACTAGTAGAGCAGAGCCGTGTATGTGTTATGGCCCATATGTTGAAACTTGTTTATCTACAGCTAGCCAGATGGTCCCTCCCAGCCCACAAAGAAGCCATTCTGAAACTTTCAAGGGGTCAGTGCATTTAGGAAGCACTGGGAGAAACGCATGTTGTGATGTCGTTCCTTCCTTAGTCCAAGCAGTGTAGATCACAAAAAGGAAAACCTGGTCAGACAATTGGTGTGAAGCAGGCAGACCTTGAGAACCAACTCGGGGGATCCAATTCCCAGAGACAAAAGTTTATTTAACTAGATCTCTTTAAGATTATTTATTTATTTATTTATTTGACAGAGAGAGAGTGAGAGCAGGAACACATGCAGGGGGAGTGGGAGAGGGAGAAGCAGGCTTCCCGCTGAGCAGGGAGCCCGATGCGGGGCTCGATCCCAGGACCCTGGGACCATGATCTGAGCCGAAGGCATATGCTTAACGACTGAGCTACCCAGGTGCCCCGAACTAGATCTCTCTTTAAATGTGTTTTGTCTACATCTTCTCTGGAGGAGAAAAGTAATTTCTTAACTTAAAAAACTTTGCTTTTTAAGCTCCTGTTGGCTAAATAATTAAAAAAAAAAAAATTGCTTATGCAGTCCAAGCACCAGAGATGTGATGTGATCATCAATAAAAAATGTAAAAGCAAAATTTACTATGCTAATCAGGAGCAGAAAATGAGAGGTTGACAGCCATTGGAAGTAGACTTGCAGATAACAATTATGTTGGGTATTTGGCATTAAAAAATGCTGAGTGGAGGAAATTAAGACATATTGTAAGTATGGCTCTCTGAACACACATGAAATCTTAGATTCTATTCAAACTATAAAATTTATGCTCAGAGATTATAGAACAAAAGGAAAGTAATGGACAAGAAATATTCAAGAGGCTGTAAAGAAATGAAAGTCTAATGCATGGTTCTTCCTCTAAGAAATTCATTCATTCTTCCACTCATTTATTCCAGTACATATTTATTAATATGTCAGAGTCTGAGCACTAGAACCTAGTGGTGAGTCAGACAGAAGGGATCTCCATTCTTGTGAAGCTAAAAATCTAGCAAGGAAGCTGAATGTTACACAAACGATTCTAATCCAGTGTGATATGTGTTATGATAAGGCAAATACAAAGAGGTTCAGAAAGAAGTACACACTTCAAAATATTAATGTGAACATTTAAATCTCAGTGGCGGAGAGGACTGATCATCCAAAGTAGCATATGGTAAGAGATATCTAGACTTTATCTTTGATGTATATTATGTAATATTTTTAACGGTGCCAAATTACCTTTCTTAATTACATTTTGATTGGGCTCTTACTAAAACGCTCTCCATTCTTTAAATCCACACAGTCTCATAGTGGGAGAGATGGTGCAGAGCAATGACAAGACAGCAGAAAGTCTGCTGTGAACATAAAAGTTTGTCACCTGTAGGAAAAAGATATAACCGTATCCACAGAGAATTGTAGAATCTCATGGATGATCTAGAATAACCCCCTACTGTTCAGGTGAGAACAAGCTGAAGTAGAGCTGTGTTTCGTCTGACTTTTTTTAAAGGAGAGTGGTGGAGAGCCATGCTATCTTTGGTGAAGAAGTTTTAAGAAAACCTGTCACGTAGCTGTGCATTTGCAAAATATAATAAAATAAAACGAATTAGAAGAAAAGTGAGGTCAAAATTCAAAATAGAAGTTCAGTTTTTTTCTTATTAGGTTCAGTAGACATAAAACTACAGTTCAGTAAATATGGTCAGAGCAAACCTAACATGGAGAAAAAGAAAAAAATCACGGACACTGGCCATTGTGCCCTGCAAGTGTACAGTTAGGGAAAACCAAGCAGTTTCTGGACTGAGAAATGACTAGCACAAGCATGACACGCGCAGGACACTGCGTGCTGTGGTGTGCGGGAGGCAGGGAGGCTGTTCTGAGGGGGCGGAGGAAGACTACACCTGGGTTAGGAGCGATGCAGAGGAGTGGCCTGCAGTCACCAATCAGAGCCTACAAGCAACCAACTCCCCCCTGTGTTTCTCCTCTTTAATTATCTACCATTAAATTGAATCCAGAATGCTGACCTGAAGGCACGGAAAGGTATTTAATTTTTAGAATGATTATATTAACCAAATTGTGCTTACATAGGGCAAAGAAAGAGACTAAAGTTTGACCGTGTCAACAATAGTTTGAAGATGAACATTTGTGATATAGGAAAGGCGAAGGTTAATATCAAGTGACCACTCTGCCTCCTGTCTTAAACCCAGCGTGTTCTAAACTTCACTCTGACTAAAAATGATCTAGAGAGCTTGTTTTTTTTAAGGATTTTTTTTTAAAGGAAGCTCTATATCTAACGTGGGGTTTGAACGCACAACCCCCAAATTAAGAGTCGCTCAGTTGCCTGACTGAGCCAGCCAGGCGCACCTAGGGAGCTTGTTAAACATGAAAACTCCTGGGCCCCATTTTCAGAAATTCTGACTCATTATGTCATAGGGTGCAGTGGCGGGTGAAGAGGGCTGTTAGCCAGCCTACCAGGTGATTCTGGTACAGCTGAGTTGGGTTCCAAGTGTTGAGAATTGCTATTCCCAAACATGCTGGCAGACTGAATTGTGTAGCTGATTCTGTGTGCAGTCAGAGTGGAAAAGCACAATGAATATGAAATAATAATATCTAAATCATTTGTATACGGTTCTAGCATCTTGTCAGGGAAATACACAAGATGCTCACAAATTCTCTCCCATAGTCTTTAGTACTCAGTTCCTGCACCAAAAATCCAGCAGTTTTGTGGAAGGAAATTACGCCCAGATCACCTTAGATCGTTTCCAATTATATGTAAGGACATATGGATTTTGGTTTTAAGTGCATTAATTCCTACATTATTGAGTAACTCCTGGCTTTGACTAATTAATATTGGTGCTAGCACAAGGTCAGCTGAGAATCAATGCCTTACCTTTCTGTCCCCATGCCAAGCAGCTGATCAAATGTTTGTCAACAAAGCAAACACTAGATCTTTGAAAATATGTGTTGGATATTAGCCACTGAGAATGAGATGTTGACCTTGGCCAACGTCTATGCTTTTACTATTGTGTGTGTGTATGATGGCAGTGATTAATACAGCTCACATAGGTTGAGTGTTTCTTACTCATCAGTCATTCTGATAATCCTCACAACAGCCCTAAGAAGGGGTTGTTATCTCCATTTTATGAGGAAGCTGATGTGTATGGAATTCAAGGACATTAATCTGTAAGTAGCAGAACAGCCCTTCGGCTGATGTGTACTTTTTCTTACATCCTCCCTTCCATTCCACAAAATGCATCTCAGTGATACCAACTGGTTTTGTGGGTCTGGAAGTATGCATCTGAACTCTCAGAGACTCCTGAGTCACTGAATTCCTCACAGTAGTTGTTCAAGGTTAAAGCCTGGATAATGTGAAGAAGGCAAAGGTTGTGATTCCTACTTCCTAATCCTATTCTTGGATTCCTCCATATCCCGGTACCTAGCATCTCAGTGTTTTCTCCTGGTTTACAATTCTATTGCAGCCTGCCTGTGATGGTTAATTTTGTGTGTTAATTTGACTGGATCAGTGTGCCCAGAGATTTGGCTAAACATGATTTCTGGGTGTGTATGTGAGGGTGTTTCTGGATGAAATTAGCATTTGAATCCATAGACTGAGTAAAGCAGATCACCCTCCCCAGTGTGGGTGGGCTACGTCCAATGCCTTGAGGGTCTGAATAGAACAAAAAAATTGGAGAGTGGGAGAATTAACTCTCTGCCTGACTAGCTGAGCCGGAACATTGGTTTTCTCCTGCCCTTGGACTGGGAACCCCAGCCTTCTGATTCTCAGGCCTTTGGACTTGGACCGAACTATACCATCAGCTTTTCTGGGTCTCCAGCTTGCAGACAGCACGTCGTGGGACTTCTCAGCCTCCATAATCACGTGAGCAAGTCTTTATAATAAATCTCTCCCTATATATATAAAACTCCCTATGTAGATTATATGCATGTATGTATAACTATATCAATAGAATATTGGTTTACATTTATATAAAGATATACATGGGATATATATATCAATAACCTACGTGTAATATATATAAAATAAGCTACTGGTTCTGTTTCTCTGAGGAGCCCGAATATGCTGCCCTCATTGCTATTGCTCCTATAGCATGTGCCTTTCTATATTCTCCTCATTAGAACTTCTCTCTTCTGTGCCCCACTCTCTTATCTTTTGCTGTCTCTAAACTGTCAGCCAGTTAATCTAACACACTAATCCATATTCAGGGGCAGTGTCCCCTTCGTATGTACAAGGTACATAGTTACATTGAGACAAGCAATCCCTTGGATCAATGTCCGAAGCTGAGAGAGTGTGGATAGGAATTTCAGACAGTGTGACAAGTTGTTGGGGGGCAACAGCAGCTCAATCATACCTGTGTGCCTCCTTTATTGTCTAGGATTCACAATCCTACAGCTGTTTAGTTACTTACAGACCCGTCCCGGGGCCCCTGCAGCTGAAAGCATGCTGTTATCCAGATCCATCTATGTGATTGGGGCCAGGTCTTTCCTCCTGCTCACAATGGAGCCAACAACTCGCTTTTAATTTAATTTAATTAATTAATATTTTTAAGATTTTTTTTTTTTAAGCAATCTCTACACCCAACCTGGGGCTAGAACTTAAAACCCCGAGATTAAGAGCCGCACGCTCCTCCACCCACTGAACCAGCCAGCCAGGCGCCCCAACAGCTACTAGCTTTTGAAAGTGAAAATGAATGAGGGTAATTAAGTAACAGCTGAGATGTGTCAGGGATGTTTGGCCAGTTGCCCCCATCCTGGTCTCTGTGGAGATGTGCTCCTGTGAGAGAGCTTTGGGTGCTCTTCCACCGGAAGAGAGCAATTCCAGGGAGAATGTTTACTCTTGTCCCCATTTTTCCATCAATTTCCTCATTGATGGCTCTGAAATGTTAGAATATATTTTGGAAGTGGAGATAAAACTACCACCTGAAACTATTCTGCGTGCATGAATCAAAGATTACTCTTTATACTGCTTATTCTCCTGGCTCTTAGCAATTTAATTGCAGCAAGCTTTTAAATATTGGCTTTTAACTTATCTGCAAAAAAGATAAATAAATAAAAGATCTAGTTAATTTAATCAATTAAGAGAAAATTGGGCCTAATTCCCATTCATCCATTTGGATCATGCAAAGCACAGATTTTTTGGATGGAAACCATCCCTTAAATATTAAATTTTAAAACATAAATTGTAGAGGGGCATGCAAGTTTATGGCCATACTATGTAATTTAGACTGAGATAGAATGTCTTCACTTCCATCTCACCACACAAAAATAAAAAGGACACTCATTTATGTAGTTTATCTACCACTGGTGAGGACAGATGAAAAAAAGACTCACGTTTTCATGAAAAGAATTCATAAGCAGAGTTTTAGAATGATCTTATTAGATAAGTCTGAGCTTCTGAAAAAATAAAGCAGAACTTTGAAATTTGATATTTCAAAAAAGTGGAAAAAAATGAAGTATAATAAACACCCATTCATCTATAATGTTGTCATTTTGTCACATTTTCAAGTCCTTGTTAATAAAAGAAACTAATAATTAAGGACCCCTTTTGTACCCTTTATTAGAGGTGTCTGATCCTGGGCAGGTTGTCTAATCTCTGTGTTTCTGTGCATCAGTCACTTCCTCTGTAAAATGGGGATCATACTATCCAATACCTTCTGTGGTTGTTGAAAGGTGTGAATGAGTGACAGTGTAAAGAAGGGAGAACGGAGTCTGACTCACCCCTGCATGAATGCCCTCCTCTGCCTTTGCTCTTACTCCTCCTCCTCCATCCCATTCATTGTCATCCTAGACAATGAAGGAGGCACAGAGGCACTTTTCTTTTTTTTTTTTTTAATTTAATTTTATTATGTTATGTTAGTCACCATACAATACATCATTGGTTTTCTTTTTTTTTTTTAAGATTTTATTTATTTATTTGACAGAGAGACACAGCGAGAGAGGGAACACAAGCAGGGGGAGTGGGAGAGGGAGAAGCAGGCTCCCCGCAAAGCAGGGAGCCCAATGTGGGACTCGATCCCAGGACCCTGGGATCATGACCTGAGCCGAAGGCAGTCATTTAACCGACTGAGCCACCCAGGCGCCCTATCATTGGTTTTTGATGTAGTGTTCCACGCTTCATTGTTTTCATATAACACCCAGTGCTCCATACAGTACGTGCCCTCCTTAATACCCATCACCAGGCTAACCCATCCCCCCACCCCCTCTCCCCTAAAACCCTCAGTCTGTTTCTCAGAGTCCATAGTCTCTCACAGTTCATCTCTCCCTCTGATTATCCCCCCCTTCATTTTTCCCTTCCTTCTCCTAATGTCCTCCATGCTATTACTTATGTTCCACAAATAAGTGAAACCATATGATAATTGACTTTCTCTGCTTGACTTATTTCACTTAGCATAATCTCCTCCAGTCCCATCCATGTTGATGCAAAAGTTGGGTATTCATCTAATGGCTGAGTAATATTCCATTGTATATATGGACCACATCTTCTTTATCCATTCATCTGTTGAAGGGCATCTCGGCTGTTTCCACGGTTTGGCTATTGTGGACATTGCTGCTTTTCTTAAGTTACTCTATATCCTTCTAATCAGTGCTTGTCTGCTTTTAATACATGATGGTTATGTTTTTTTAAAATTTCCCTGTGTACATTTTACACGTTTGCCATACTGTGTCTGTCATCCTTTTGCAACCTGCTTTTTTCTCAGTGCTAGCTTTTTGAGACTCTTCATCTTGGAAGTTATAGATCAGGTTTATCCATTTTAATTGCACTATAATACTTGGTTAGCTGAATATTCAGTGACGCAGTCCTCCATTTTTGCTCTGATGGGCATTTAGTTTATGTCTAGAGTTTTGTAACTATAAAAAACGCTGCTGTGAGCCTTTATGGAGTGCCACCTATATATATTAGGGCATGTTTCTGCTATATGGGGCTTCCCAGCCCTCTTCACTTGGGTCCCTCTGCCAGATATCACTGTGCCTCTAAAGTAAGGCTACCCTGAGAGCTGAAGAGGTCGGTTTCTTGTGGCACAACCATAACCCACTTACCATTTAGGGCAGACCTGTTGGGGGACTCTGCCCAGAATACTGGCCTTCAAATTAAAGTATGTGCACTATGCCAATACCCACCCCCACCCCGCTTCGTACACACATAGTCATGTGCACACACATACTGGAACTTTCCCAGTATGGATGGTTGCTAATGCAATCGATTTCCACATTCTAAACTTGACCTGCCAGAGGGCTACATGCAGTGTCCATCTCCTCATTCACTATCTCTTCCTCCCATTGTCCAAAAGAAAGGTCTCTTACCCACCCAGGATCTTAATGCAGTATTGTGCCCCAAAGGGACGATTCAAAATATTTTGGGATCCACATAGTCTGCTTTAATTGAGGGCCTAGGAGTCTGCAATAGAGCCTCATGTCTTTCCTTGCACATATTTCTGTTAAAGGCAAAAACTTGGGTGGAATTTAAAATTCAGATAAAAGACAGGATGTCTAGCGAGGATGTGGAGAAAGGGGAGCTCTCCTACACTGTTGGTGGGAATGCAAACTGGTGCAGCCACTCTGGAAAACAGTATGGAGGTTCCTCAAAAAGTTGAAAATAGAGCTACCCTGTGACCCAGCAATTGCACTACTAGGAATTTACCCCAAAGATACAAATGTAGTGATCCAAAGGGGCATGTGCACCCCAATGTTTATAGCAGCAATGTCCACAGTAGCCAAACTATGGAAAGAGCCTAGATGTCCATCAACAGATGAATGGATAAAGAAGATGTGGTATATATATACAATGGAATATTATGCAGCCATCAAAAGGAATGAGATCTTGCCATTTGCAAGGACGTGGATGGAACTAGAGGGTATTATGCTAAGCGAAATAAGTCAATCAGAGAAAGACAAGTATCATGTGATTTCACTGATAGGAGGAATTTGAGAAACAAGACAGAGGATCATAGGGGAATGGAGGGAAAAATGAAACAAGATGAAACCAGAAAGGGAGATAAACCATAAGAGACTCTTAATCTCAGGAAACAAACTGAGGGTTGCTGGAGTGGAAGGTGGTGGAGGGATGGGGTGGCTGGGTGATGGACACTGGGGAGGGTATGTGCTATGGTGAGTGCTGTGAATTGTGTAAGATTGATGAATCACAGAGCTGTACCCCTGAAACAAATAATACATTATATGTTAATAAAAAAAAAAGTAAAAAAAAAAAAAAGATGTCTAGTTAAATTTGAATTTCAGATAAACAACAGGTAGTTTTGTATTATTTTAGTACAAGTATATCCTGAAATAGTATGTCTCAGTATGTGCCATGAAAACATTTATATTAAAAAATTATTGTTTGCTGAAATTCAAATTTAATTGGGCATCTGTGTGTGTGTGTGTATGTGTGTGAGAGAGACAGACAGAGTGAGAGAGAGTAGAAGAAATTCATGTTGCAAGTAAGTTAGTGTTTTATATTTTCTCGAACATTTAATCAGATTTGTAGAAGAAATATTTCCATTACCTTTGCAAAAAAATTATTGGACATTATAAATCCATATACACTCTTCATTTGTACTTAAATTTCCTGCTCATTGTCACCTATTAACCAATTCTTAGCTCATTTGTTCATTTTTATCATGTACTTATTAGATTTATATAGCTTATGTATATTTAGTGGAATTTATTATAAAAATGCACTTAATCATTAATATACTACTGGTAAGCTTCATACTGCTAGTGGCCTCATTCCTTTTATTTTGTTGTTAACTTCATGAGCCCTGTTTCATTTTAGCAATAAGCAATATTCATATCTGGATACATGACCTAAATGAACAAAATTCTCCATTCATTCCATCAAAAGCATTTCCAATCAAAATTTACATTTTTACATTTAATACTTACAAATATGTGCAATACATTTTGGGTTTGGCCGATAGTAATTTAGTAGTAATTCATGTAATAGTAATTAGACTTAACAAGAATTAGTAATGTAAATTACTACTTAAAATAGTTATTTAGTGATAATTTTTTAAATCAAGAAAAACTTTTTTTCAAGAAAAAATTTTTAACCATCAGTCTTAAAGGCACATTTTTTTTTTATTTTTTGCAATTTATCATTAAGTACACATATCTGTAACAGGTGATAAGTTGATCAAAAAAAGACATTCAAACATAAAAATGCATTACTTTAAGATAAACTTCAGTGGGATGTGGAATGGAAATACAAGTTTAAAAAAAAAAGATAAAATTTCTAAATGTTAAATGAGAGCAGTTTGTGTAATTTTAAAAATAGTATTTGTTACCTAATACCACTTTTGAATAGATTTAAATGAGTGACATCACTGTTTTATTTTCTAAATGTCAGTATTTCTAACAATTGCAAAATTACATCTTCTGCAACTATTCACATTTATGATTTAAAATTTCACATGCTAAAATTTGCAAGTGGTTGCATAGCTTTTCAAAATTACCATATGGAGTCCATGTGAAAAAACGTGGGAGCCCAACCGCTCGACAGCGTGCCTGACTGCTTGTAGGAGGCGGTGTATATCCTTAACTAGATTCTGCCAAATTCTGAGTCCTTGCCCCATTTTACACTCCCACTAACAGTATATGAGAGTTCTTGTAGTTTCACATTTTCTCAAACACTTAGCATTCTCAAACACTCAGCTTTTAAGGTTTTGCCAGTCTGAAGGGTGTAAAATGCTATCACTTTGTGGTTTTAGGTTTGCGCTTTTCTGATTACTGGTGGGGTTGAACTTCTTTATCATGTGTGGTTTGGCCAGCTGTCATTTCCTCTTCTGTGGCTGCCTTCCTCATATCTTTGCCTGTTTTCCAATTGTTAATGTACATATTTGTAACGTGGGGAACTCGCTTTTACAACATGTTGATTTTTGCAGCTTATTTTGGGGCAAACACCTTTATACTTCTGTACCTACTAAGTATGACATAAAATGTGTGCATCAAGCATTGCATATGCGGCCAACTGGAGTTCCTGGGAATATTTGTCCAGGGTTGCTGTTGCAGGTAGGTGAGGTTTTCTAGATTTGAATGATTTTAGGTGGTGGTGGGGGAGGAGGGGGAGGAAATAACATAAAGATGAATCTATTTTCTTACTTTCCACAACAATGTTTATTAATCCATTAACAAATGAAAGTAGAATACCCTCAGAATGGGGTTATTTTTCAGATAATTCTCATTTTAAATGCATTTTATTTTTAACTCTGAAATAGTAAAGAATTATGCTGGTAAAGTGCTTGTTCGAGGGAGGTAGACACCTTTGGCAAAATGTACCATCACAGCTAATCTTTAGGAGACAATACAGATACTCAGGTGAGAGAAAGTTATATAACAACTACTGTAATCCTAGAAACAGATATCTTTGCATGTAGAACAATTTTTATAATCTGGGAAGTGGAGGGGAGGTAGAGAGAGGAGAGAGTTGCAAGAGATTTTCCAGTATAAACAGTATACGGGGTTCAAAGCTCTGACTCTCTCCGTGATCCTTTTTAATCACTTTTATTTTTGGTAATATAATCTACTTTTTTTCCCTTCTTGACAAATTTCAATAATTATAATTATTGGGAGAAATAGGATTCATTTTTGTTGAAATTCACTTGGCAGACATCTTTGAAATAATATTTTTGTTCAAAAAAGTTTAACTGAATTTTTATAAAGCAATTTTTTCCACAACCAATTATAGTCAGCACACTCCTTTTCTGGTAACTTTCAGAAGAATCCGTAATTGATCAGAGGAAAACAAAAACCACCCATTCCTACTTGAAAAGAATATACCTGGTTTTCAATGCAGTATATGTCTGCTGTATCTGGAAGAACTGAAATTGCGAAAATTACTAAGCAGATTCCAAGATGATTTGGGAAGTTCTGGCTTGCTTCCCACCACTGACACGCAGGGATGTGCTGAGATTCCCACCACTGACATGCAGAGATGTACAAAGATTGGCTTCACGCACAAAAGTGTTCAAGAAATAGGTTCACCTTGGGCGCCTGGGTGGCTCAGTTGGTTAAGTGACTGCCTTTGGCTCAGGTCATGATCCTGGAGTCCCGGGATCGAGTCCCGCATTGGGCTCCCTGCTCGGCGGGGAGTCTGCTTCTCCCTCTGACCCTCCTCCCTCTCATGCTCTCTGTCTCTCATTCTCTCTCTCTCTCAAATAAATAAATAAATAAATAATCTTTAAAAAAAAGAAATAGGTTCACCTAAATTAAGGGTTAAACTGTATGAAACCCAGGTGTCCCCAGGCTTCAGGGATCTGTCCTCTCCTTGGACACCCTGAGTCACGTGGGGCAGCAGGGAGTCCTGTCTTCATTATCTTTCCCTCCCCAGGTATCTGAGAAATTTACAAGTGGCTGCATAGTTTTTCAAAATGACTTAATGGACTACATGTGCAAAACACCCGTAGATGGCCAACAGCTCTACAGAGTGCCCAAAGTGAGAAACCATCCCTGTCCCTCCTTACCCCGTGTCGATCGTTCCTTATCACCTCAGTCAACTGTCCACCCTTCCTAGCTCACTTGTTGACGCTTGGTGGCTACCTTCTCCTTCTTGCTGCTCTTCTGTGTCTGCTACCCAGCAAAGGTAGGCTCGGCCTTGCTTACGTCAGAGCTGAGCCCGGGCTGTCACACTGAGCAAACACTGCATGTGGGTGTAGCACAGGGGAGCTACAAGATAGAAGATACGACAGCGGATCGCTGCCCCCACAGTCCACTGGCCACGCCTGTCTACGACAGGGAATTTTCCGGGGGCCCCACCTGAGCTCCCAGCTCCACCAGCCCCTCCCCGCAGTGCGAAGGCTTTGGACAGGCCGGGCTCTGTTCATCCTGCAAGCATGTAACGTGAAGGAAAACCAGTCCGTTCTAAAGCTGTACTTACTGCCTCATCTATTCTAATATGCCATGGTTGTAAGATGTGGCATTATTCTGTGTGCCTCTCGCCGAGTCAGGGATTTATTGCCACGGGTGCTGATCACAAAGGTTTGGGGGAACCACAAAGGAAAGTTCAGAAGCCTGGGGCTAACATCGGAGAAGCTGTCACCACCCCAATAAAAGAATGAGAAGTGGGAGCTGTTACAGAAACCCGTAAGGAGAGAGAATGGTAGAGCAGGCCGCCTGAGTCAGGTAGGCTGCCAGGGAGAGAACAGGGCACTGCGTGCTCCGCCCTTCCTCTCCTCCCTCCTTCCCATCCCCCCCATCCCATCCCACCCTTCCTCTCCTCCCTCCTTCCCATCCCCCACCAGGCCTCCCGGTGGGTCCAGTCTGAGCTGAAGCAGAGGGCACAGGAGCATGTCTGCATAGAGTCAAGATCACGAGACGTGTCGAAGGAGGACCTGGAGGGACAAGTAGGAGACCTTTAAGAAGCCACTACAAAAGAAGGAATTCTGCCAGTTCGACTAGGAGACGCTGCTCCCTTATCACCTAGAGCTTTTGGTTTACACTTACTGAAGTAAAGAACGCTGTTAGACATATAAAGGAAGGGATTTATTTTTATCACTTAGTACCTTTCTGAATTTAAAATAACGTTACACATCGATGCCATATAATAATAGTGGAATCATTTTGAAAACATTTCGTGCCAGATATTTTTTTTTCCAGCGGCCACAATAATAGTTCTTGTCCCATATGTGCTTCTAGAACCTTACTACTGCCACCTGAAGAGGGAAAGCCTATTTCTTCCTGCTTGTATCTGCGCTAGTTTGTGACTTGCTTGTCACCAATAGGAAGCATCATCTCTGGCATGATTTCTGAAGCTAGGTCTGAAAAGATGATACAGATGCCACTTGGCTTGCTGAAATATTTGCTCTGGAGCCCAGGGCCTCTGTGTTAACGGTCTCAGTGGTCTGTGGCTGCCATGCTGTGAGGGAGCCCAAACTCACTCAAATCCTGGGGGACCATGTGGACAAGCCCCCTACAGGAAGGGACAAAGATGCTTGCCAGTCTCGAGCTGCTCCAGCTTCCCCCACCTCTGCTGTGTGGGTTCCAGCTTCTAAGGGGCTGCAACCTCATGAGATATTTCTTAACCAAAACCACCCAGCCAAGCCCTTCCTGAATTCCTGGCCCACAGAAACTGTGAGAAACAATAAAGTGATTGTTGTTTTAAGCTCCCTGGTTTTGAGAGGATTAGTGATACAGGAGTATGAACCAAAGCAATTTTAAATGTCAATTACACTCAACAGATGTAGAACCAATAATGTGTCTAATTAACTGAAGTCATAGCAATATGAATAACCATGGCCAAGTCATGCACAGGCAATGACAACTATGTCACGTTGGTCCCCTGGCCAACAGCAATTGTGAAATGCCATCTATTTTAAGATGCATGGTGGTGGGAAAAAACATATGCTACTTAGCATTGAAAAAATGTGGTAAAATTGGTGCAAAGGAGGGACAAAGTGAAAAGAGTTAGGGAACTGGTAGGTATAGTGACTTATTTTGAAAAAGCTTAATATTTTGTCATTAAGATGATACATGCTCATTAACAAAAAATAACAAAATATAAAAACAAATGCAAAAAATCTACTAAGACAATAAAATCACCAAAATCTCACCATCCAGAGATAAACTTCTAGATTTCTAAATGTACATGGACACACACATAGAAATGTGGGCATATGCATGCTTTATAAATAAATTCATCCTACACGACAGCCTATTTTTTTCTCTCTTGAAAACATGTTGATTTCATGTTTCTACCTCAATGTATAAAAACTACCTTATTTCTTAATGATAGCAGAATATCTTATTTACTTAACCAATCATTTAATGATGGACATTTTGTTTTGCTTTATCTTTTCGATTTTGCTTTTACGATGGTGCAAACAGGTATATCTATGCACATATATTTTCCCTATTGTGTAACTAGCTCTTTGTGGAGAATTTCTAGTTATAAGATTTTTAGATCAAATGGGTTGCCCAATTATAATTGCAATTGATAAAAATGCCTCCCAGAAAGGTTGTATCCATTCATACTCCTATCAACAGCTTTTGAAAATGCCAATATTCTGTCTCCTTTGCCAAAGAAGCAGTGCAGAGCATATCACCCTAAAGTGTGCTGCTTTGGTATATTGATTATTTTGAATTAAAGGCACTTGAAAAATGGCAGATGCAGGATGGGCACTCTGACCCTCCTTTTTATTCCTGAAGGTAGGAGATAAAACTCCCATGTGAAAGATGTCCTCCCTGTACCAGGAGGAAGGAAAACATTCTTATCAACAGCGACAGGGAACTGAGGCTGAAAGAAATCTGTTCAAGCAGACCTTGTTAAAATGAATCTTATCTTCCTTAGGCTCCCCATATAGTTACTTTTCTACAATTGCCTCTCTTTGTTCAACCTACTATAAAGCCTCGAGGTTTTACCAGTTCTTTGGGTCTCATTCTTTAGGAGGGCTCCTACATCATGTAAAACTTAATATAAATGTGTGTGCTCTTCTCCTGTTAATATTCCGTGTCAGTTTAATTCTCAGGCCCAGCTGGAAAACCCTAAGAGGGTAGAGGTAAAAATTTGCCTCCCCTACAGCAATATTTGGCTATTATTCATCTGATGCCAGTATTATGGTTTTAAAAGATTTCTTTTAAAAAGTTGCAGGCTACAAAATCAGGATACAAGAATCCATTGTGTTTCTATACATAATAACAAACGATCAGAAAGAGAAATTAAGAAAATAATCCCATTTATAGTTGCATCAAAAAGAACAAAATACTTAGGAATAAATTTAACCAAGGAAGTGAAAGACCTATACACTGAAAATTATAAGACGTTAGTGAAAGCAACTGAAGAAGACACAAATAAATGAAAAGATACACTGTGCTCATGGATTGGAAGAATTAATATTGTTAAATGTACATATTACCCAAAGTAATCTTCAGATTTAATGCAATCCCTATCAAAATGCTAATGGTATTTTTCACAGAGATAGAACAAACAATCCTAAAATTTGTATGAAACCACAAAAGACCCCAAATAGCAAAAGCAATCTAGAGAAAGAAGAATAAAGCTGAAGGCATTGCTCGCCTAAATTTCAAACTATATTCCAAAGCTATAGTAATCAAAACAGTATGGTTTGGCATAAAAAAAAACACATAGATCAATGGGACAGAATAGAGTACCCAGAAATAAACCATGCCAATATGGTCAATTAATTTATGACAAAGGAGTCAAGAATATACAATGGGGGAAAGACAGTGTCTTCAATAAATGGTGTTGGGAAAGCTGGACAGTCTCACATACACAAAAAGAAAGAAACTGGACCACTATCTTACACCATACACAAATATTAACTCAAAATGGTAAAGACTTGAATGTAAGGCCTGAAACTCTAAAACTCCTGGAGAAAATATAACCAATAAGTTTCTTGACATAGGTCTTGAAGATGGTGATTTTGGATTTGACACCAAAAGTAAAAGCAACAAAAGCAAAAGTAAACAAGTAGGACTACATCTAACTCTGAAGCTTTTGCACACAAAGGAAACCATCAACAAAATGAAAAGGCAAACTACTGGATGGGAGAAAATATTTGCAAATCATATGTCTGGTAAGGGGTTAACGTACAAAATATATAAAGAACTTGTACAACTCAATAGCAAGAAATATGGTTGAAAAATGGGCAGAGGATCTGAAGAATTTCTTCCACAGAGGACATACAGATGGCCAAAGATATGTGAAAAAATGCTGATCATTAATCATCAGGGAAATACACCTGTTTGAATAGCTATTGTCAAAGAGGTAAGAAACAACACATCTTAGCGAGGATGTGGAGAAAGGGGAACCCTTGTGTACTGTAGGTGAGAACATAAATTGATACAGTTATCACAGTATGGAGGTTCACAGTATGGAAGTTCCTTAAGAAATTAAAAATAGAATGATCATCTGATCCAGCAAACCCACTTCTGGGTATTTACCTACAAGAAACAAAAACACTCAAAAAGATATATGCACTCCCATGTTTATTGCAACATTATTTACAATAGACAAGATACAGAAACAACCTAAATGTCCATTGACAGATAAATGTATAAAGAAAATTTGGAATATATATACAGTGGAATATTATTCTGCCATAAAAAGGAACGAGATCTTGCCATTTGCAGCAACATGGATAGACCTTGAGGGCATTATGCTAAGTGAATTAAGTCAGAGAGAGAAAGACAAATACTATATAATCTCACTTATATGTAGAATCTAAATACAAAAACAAACAAACAAAAAAACAAGCTCACAGATGTAGAGAATAGCTTGGTGGTTTCCAGAGGTAGAGGTTGGGTTGTGAGTGAAATGGGTGAAGGTGGTCAAAAAGTACAAACTTCCAGCTATAAATAAATAAGTCATGGGGATGTAAGGTATAGCATGGTAACTGTGATTAATAATGCTGTATTGCATATTTGAAAGTTGCTAAGAGAGTAAATCTTAAAAGTTCTCATCATAAGAAAAAAGAATTCTATAACTATGTATGGTAATGGATGTTAACTAGGCTTATTGTGTTGATTATTTCACAATATATACGAATATCAAATCACCAAGTCGTATACCTGAAACTAATATAATGCCATATGTCAGTTATGCCTCAATTAAAAAAAATGGGGGGGGGTAAGTTTACCATAAAAATTGTTTTATTTGCATGTTAGAAAATAAACTGAATGTATAATTTTTTGGTCCATTCTAATTTATTTTATTTCTAAATTGACTATAGTCTTTGACCATTTTTTTTTAAATAATTGATTTGTAAGAGCTCCTCATACAGTGGTAGTAAGTCTTTGTCCAACATGTGTGTTACTAAATAGTTTTCCCTAAGTCTCTTAAACTTCTATAATTGTGGTATTTTGTTTTTGTTTTCGCTGCCAGGAAATATTTAACTTCTATGTAAATTTCTATGGTTTCTGGCTTTGGTGTCAAGTTAAGGAAGAGACGTTCCACTCTATTATTCTTGGGACTGTTTTCTCATACATTTTTTTCCATTTATTAACGCTCTTTATCCAACTGGAATTTAATTTATGAATGTGACTTTTCCCTAAAGTGGCTAGCTGGTTGTCCCAAATTATTTAGTGAATAACAATTCTTTCCCCTGTGATTTGAAGTGACACATTTGTTCTCTAAATTCTCATGATACTTGAGCATTTCTGGGATTTTTGACTCTGCTCCTTGGCAGTCTGTCTGTCTTTCCTGTGCCAGTACTGTGCATGCTATTCCCGTGGCTGTCATTACTATTTTTGCTGAATACAATAGGGATGAGTACATCTTTTTATTTTCTAATTTGAGTTTTTGTTGTTAGTTACTATTGTAAATGTGGTAATTTTCTCATAGTTAAGGTTGGTATGTGAAAAGAGCAATTGCATTTTTGTATCTTTATTTTGAAACTAGCTATCTTACAGTTCTAAAAGTTTTGCAGTTTGTTTTCCTGGAGTTCACAAGTAGAAAATTATATTAGCTGGAAATACTAATAATTTTGCATTCTCCCTTCAAGTAGGTATACCTCATTTCATTTTCTTGGTTAATTGCATTTTCTTCAGTGTTCAGAACGATATTAAATAATTGTACTGATCTAAGATATCCTTATCTTATTTCTGTCTTTAAAGGAAATACTTCCATTATTTACGCACTAAGCATAATGCCAGCTTTAGAGTTACAGTGTATATTATTTTATAATATTCAGGAAATAGCCATTCAATCCTACATCATAGTTTTTTTTTTAAAGGTTTTGTTTATTTATTTGAGAGAGAGAGAATGAGAGAGAGAGAACACCTGAGAGGGGATAGGGTCAGAGGATGAAGCAGACTCCCTGCCGAGCAGGAAGCCCGATGCGGGACTCGATCCAGGGACTCCAGGATCATGACCTGAGCCGAAGGCAGTCGCTTAACCAACTGAGCCACCCAGGCGCCCCCATCATAGTTTTTTTTTTTTTAAATCTCAAATATATTTGGAATCAAACAAATGTTTTTGGCAGCTAAGAGAGTATGGTATGTTAATTTATTTACTAATGTCAAACTATCCTTGCAGTCTAGAATGAATTACACTTATTCATGATCTATTATCCTTTCAGTATTCCATTCAATGATCTCTTCTAATATTTTATTTAGGGTTTTTTTGGTCAATATTCATAAGTGAGTTTGGTTAGTAGCTTTCTTTTTGTTAAGATTTGGCATTAATGTCATGTTGCTTATAACATGTATTTGAAATGTATCCTTTTCCTTTAAACTGTTCCAGGGCTCAGCAGAGAAGTTTATCCTATTTGGCTTTTAAAGATTGGGTGCCTGGGTGGTTCAGCTGATTAAGCGTCTGCCTTTGGCTTAGATCATGATCCCAGGGTCCTGGGATCGAGTCCCGCATCAGGCTCTCTGCTCGGTGGGGAGGCCCTCTGCCTCTTCCCTCACTACCCCCTGCTCGTGCTCTCTTGCTCACTCTCTCAAATAAATAAATAAAATCTTAAAAAAAAACTTTTTTTAAAGGATTTGCTCACATGATTATACTGGGTCTTTCTGAGAGGTGGCTTTTAAAAAAAGCTTTTTTGTTTTCTTCTGACTTTGGTTTCAAGGTAAGAAAGACTTTCCAATTTAATTTTATTAAAAGTGTTTGGTCACACTTTTGTATTGCCTGTTAAAAATGTCTATCTTTAGCTAATTTTGTGCTTGTTCTTTAAGAAGATATTATATCATATTTTGGGTTAAATACTAATTAAATATTTTATGCTAATATTTTGATAAAGAATGCATTTTTCAAGCAGCACAACAACTCTGACAACAACAACAAAATACTTGGCTGAGTTGGCCATAGCTGAGTTAAATTTTAACTGGTGACAGTTACCCTAATTTCAAAGCTGAATATTATTACATAAGATTTGCCCTATGTATGCAAGCGTCAAAAAAACGTTTCTTCTCTATGGAATTTTTTTCTAAAAGCTTTTTCCGTATTTCTCTTTTGGGGATGCATAGATATCTGATTTCACAGTTCTCATTCCCTTTCCTAAGCCAAGAAGAGAAGCCCATCCTCTCTGAAAGAATTTGTCTTCATGCAACAGTGAGATCTCACGGGCAAATTCTTAGCGACGTGATTGTCTTCTGGGTGCAGAACTCTAGTGGCCTGGGGCTTCATGAATGCTAGGAGACATCACCGGTTAGAGGAAAGGAGACAAGAATAAGAGAAACCAGACCAACTAAGCTGCAGCAACCTGTGATCTGGCCACACTTTCCCCACCTTCCTCTTGCAACCCAGGGAAGCTTCCAGGAAAGCTCATACTGGATCTAGAATTTCTCTAAGGATTTCCTCACTCATGATAAGATTCAACAATCTAACTTTAATACTAGACTATGTGGTGAGTGCTCTTGGGCTTGCTATTACTTGAAATGATGAAAATACAATTTTCTGAAGCTAAAATGGAATGCTGATGATACGAAAAGATTTCATATTGATATTTAAATGACTGAAATATATAATTAGTATTAAATTGCTTTTTAAAAACAGTTGATCTAGGCATTCGGCTTGGGAAAATGATCAGAAATAAGGTAAAGATTTGTATACAAATCAATTTATCTCAACATTGTTTCTGTAACCTTTATAGAGCCACCATCCAAAAGTTGTTATATGAGCAAAGAAACACAGATTAATAACAATGACAACCAAACACAATTTCAAAATAATTCAGGTTCTATATTCATTAGGGTCCTTTGATTATAAGCACCAAAAAGTAACTGTGGCTTACTTAGGCAACAAGGGAATTTGTTAGAAGGATGTGGATAAACCATGGATATGAAGGAAAAGTTGAATATCTAGTTCTTGTAAAAGATGGTCAAAGGAACAAAAGAATGATCCCCATAGGGCACCACCATCAGGATGAACTAGTCCCAACTGCTTCCCATCCTTTGGTCACTTTACTCAAGATTCAAATACCTGGAAAGAAGATTCTGAATAGCCTTACTTGTCCACCATTTGACCAGGACAACACTGATACCTCGAGTAACAGTTGTTGTTTTTTTGTTTTTGTTTTTTTTGTTTGTTTGTTTTTACCACGACTCCATAGAATAGGGAGGGATAGCAGAGATTGACATCTCTGGGATGCCATAAACTACATTCACGATTTCCCTTGCAGCTCAGTGGGGACTATGTGACTGAATTCTCAGCCATGGAATGGGGCAAAAGTGATGTATGCCATCTCCAGCTCTGGCCCCTTAAAACTCCTGCAGGATTGGTATTCTCTCTGCTCACCTCCATGCAGGATGCTGAAGGACCAGTGCAAGACTCAGAGGCCCTGGGGGATGTCAGATCCATCCATGGAAGTTGCTGAGTTCCTACGTCATCCCATGAAGGCCACCCACCGAACATCCATTAGAGAGTGACATGTGCAAGAAATGAACTTTAATGAAATCTGGGGGGTTGTTTGTTTCAGAAGTTAGGGTGCCCTAATAGTCAAAGATGAATGGTGGGCTGGCAAAAAGAACAAAACAAAACAAAAAACTGATTCCATTTCCGTTTTCATACTTGCCATTTTAAAACACAGTGAGGAGGTTAGAGAGACCACTGCAATAGCTCTCATCTCCCATCTATTTCTCTCACATAGCTACTCCCACATCTTATCCTCATATTCTCAGAAAATTCCTCTTCCAGTCCTAGAACACACAGCTCTTATTCTTCAACCTCAACTTCACTTCTTTCCTTCCAAATCTGCATCACAAAATCTCGAAGGATCATTAGGTGAAATACCTGAGGGTGGGAGAGAGAGAGAAACCAAACAGCTGTCAGCAAAGGGGAAATAGTGGGAAAATTCATTTTTCCCACAATAAAGAATATTGTAACATTTATGACAGTGAAAATTTGGAAACCACTTAAATGTGAAACAATTGGAAAATGGTTAAATAAATTATGGCACACTTGGTACTGGATGTATGAACAAGATATAGTCCCTATGCTCATAGAGCTTATAGTCTAGTAGAAATATTTTACAGCCATCAACAACAAACATGTTTTGAAAATATAGTTAATAATATGAAAAGAAAACTAATGGTATAATATCTAGTGAAAAACTCCAGGTAAGGAGCTGCATATATAGTAATAAAATCCCAATTAAAAAAAATGATATAAGTAAGTCTTTATATATATGTGTGTTTGTACATAGATATGTAAGTGTGTATACCAAACTGTTAAAAGTGATTATCTCTGGATATCAACATTACAGGGGATTCTTCTTTCCTTTTATATACTTTTCTATATTTTCAAATGTTAAAGATAAGTAAATTTTTAATAGTGGGTTTACAAACTATTATTATTCTTTCCCTATAATTTCCTACATTTTTCAAATGTTAATAGAATGTATAATTGGAAAAAAGCAGCAATTGGTTTTCAGTATTTGATACCACTGTATCCTGAGAGATGCAGAAGTGGCCTCCTGATTTAGTAGACTTTTGCCTCCAATAGCTCCAAGGACCTCTGTGTGTGTGTGTGTGTGTAATCTATTATGTATTATACATATAATCTAATTGGATTTTTACAACAGAGTGGAGTATTCCCAGAGCATAAACAATTTGCATATGCTTACTTTGACTATGTCACCATGGACTCTAATGAAATTGGGCTGGCTTCCCCTTCAAAATACAAGCACTAGAATTTCACCAGATGGCTTTTAAGCAAGCAAATTCATATTCTTAAAATATGGAGATGAAATGATTAAGAGCACTGGGCAATTCTGTTCAAATTTATTTAGGAATTTTGCTATGCTTTCCTCTTGCCAATATAGAAATCTATAGAGATATTAAAATGCAATTTACATTGTGCTTAAAGAAAATGACTTTTGCTTAATACAATACAGAGCCACTGAATGCTAACCCCCATGACATGTGTGCCTCCTTGAACTACCAAATACCATTGAGAGGAGTGAGTGAATTATCGTAGGTGATTTTAATTTAGATTACTAAAACATTTCCATAGACATAGAAGTCTGAGTTGATTAAACTTTAAACTTATCTGATTATAGCACTTATTATATTATGGTTGAAGTTACAGGAAAGTACTTCAATTGATTGGATAATTATGAATAAATAGGGAAGGATATGACTTAGAAAATGTGTTTCAATTATTTAAGTGATTACTATGTGAAGGAAATTAAGAAACTGAAATTGACTTGACACTGTATCAGATTGCCAGGCAGAAACTCTGACTATGAATAACTTCATGGTGTCTATAATGCCATCAGTTTAGACACAGGTCTTAATTATTCTCTTAGTTTACTATTTACTTAGTTTAAGAGATAAAAAGATAAGGATAAAAATATGAAAATTCAACTAATAGAAGCATTTCACCAATTGGCAATTTGTCTCTAGCTCATTACCTCAGTTATTTTTAGAGAAGTCTCCCTACAAAAGTGCGATCAGGTGTGCTAAACAGATCTCAGAAAAGGAATCATGAAAGGTATTTTTACTGGTTCATTTGGTCTCGGACTTCTAATTCCCATTGACAGAGGGGATCTTGTCTTGTAATTTAAATACCCGTAAGATGTTATTCTATCAAATCTTTTCTTTTGCTGAGGCTATGAATAGTTGGATAAATTCCTGGCCACATACGTAGGAAGTGGTAGAAGAGCAAGTCAAAGGCTGCTTTTCAGATTCGAAAGCCCACACATCCTCCCAGTTCCCAGGATGCGTGCTGCCATGTCCCATTGCATCAGACTTTGGTCAACTTGGAAGACTTTTTTCAGGTTCATCAAATCTTTCTAGTCATGTGACCACAGATGACTACATCTCTCATTAGAGTGGAACATTTGTTACAATTGCTGAACCAAAATTGATAAATTATTATTAACCGAAGTCCATAGTTTACATGAGGGCTCACTCTATGTCTTATACATCCTATGGGTTTGCCAAATGTGTAAGGACATGGAGCCACACATGTAGTGTCATACAGAATAGTTTTACTGCTCTAAAAATTCTCTGTGTTCCACCTATTCATTCCTCCTTACCCCAGACCCCTGGAAATCACGGGTCATTTTGCTGTCTCTGTAGTTTTACCTTCTCAAGAATGTCGTATGGTTGGAATCATGCAGTATGTATCCTTTTGAGACTGGCTTTTTTCACTTAGCAACATGCATTTAAGGTTCCTCCATGTCTTTTCATGGCTTGATACCTCATTTATTTTTAGCACTGAATAATATTCCATTTTCTGAATGTACTACAGTTTATCCATTTGTCTACTGAAGGACATCTTGGTTGGCAATTATGAATAAAGCTGCTATAAACATCCATGTGCAATTTTTGCGTGAACAAAGCCACACAAAAGTTTTCCATTCCTTTCGGTAAATACCAAGGAGTGCAATTGCTGAATCATATATAGGGATATTTTTAATTTTGTTAGAGACAGCTAAATTGTCTTCCAAAGTGGCTGTACCATTTTGCATTCCCACTAGCAATAAATGAGAGCCCTTGTCCACATCCTTGCCAACATTTGGTGTTGTAAGTGTTCTGGTTTTTGGCCATCCTAATAGGTATGTAGTGGTATCTTGTTTTAATTTACATTTCCCTGATGATATATGATGTATGCTTATTTGCCACTTGTATATCTTCTTTGACAAGGTGTCTATTAAGGTCTTTGTCCCATTTTTTAATTGGGTTGTTTGTTTTCTTATGCACAATCTAATTTAATGTAGTTCTCAATCTTTATAAGTAAAGTCTTTTACTTTGTTTCTTGCATAACTCTCCCCTGCCTTCTCAAATAAATTACCAGGTTTGTTTTGCTAATATATTAAGATTTCTTGCAATTATGTTCATGAGTGAGGTTTGGTTTGTAGGTTTCTTTTCTTGCAATGTTTTTAGCAAGCTTTGATAATGAAGCTTCATAAATTATATTAGATAGTGTTCTCTTTGTATATTCTTTGGTAATGTTGTCCTGTAAAGTCAGCTTTCTGTGAGACTATGATTTTTTTTGTATAGGTTTTTAATTACAGACTCAGACTTTCAAATTGTTATGGACTGTTCAGATTTATTATTTCTTCTGTATCAGTTTTTGTAAGTTTTATTTTTCTAGAAACTTATCTAATTCATCTCTTCTTTTTTCTTCAGCTAATATCTCCAGGAGTTGATAAGTTTTATTATTTTTTTAAGCACACAAGTTTTGGCATAGTTAATATTTTCTATTGTAAGTATTATTTCTAGTTCATTAATTTCTTCTCTTCATTATCTTACATTTTCTGCTTTATTTTAATTTTCTATGTTTTTAGACTTTCTTGAGATGGATGTTTTTTCTCATTGATTTTAGCCTTCTTTGCTAAGACATACTTTAAAATTATACATTTGTCTCTAGTTGTGTTTTATGAGTTTTGACATGCCATTTTTTATTGAAGTATAGTTGACACATAATGGTATATTCATTTCAGATGTAAAACATAATGACTGGACAAGTTTATACATTATGCTATGCCCACCAGAAGTTTAGCTACCATCTATCACTACATAATGCTATACCATTGAATATATTCCCTATGCTGTACCTTTCATCCCTGGGACTTATTCATTCCATCACTGGAAGGCTGAACATTCCCCCCCAACTTCACCCATTTTGCCCATCCCCCTACACATCTCCCCTCTGGCAACCACCAGTTTGTTCTCTGTATTTATGAGTCTGTTTCTACTTTGTTTGTTTTATTTTTTAGATTCCAAATGTAAGTGAAATCATATGGTATTTGTGTTTCTCTGTCTGGCTTATTTCACTTAGCATAATACCCTCTAGGTCCATCCATGTTGTCACAAATGGCAAGATCTCATTCTTTTTTATGGCTGAATAATATTCCATTTTATGTATATGCCACATCTTTATCCATTCATCTATTGATGGACACTCAGACTGCTTCCATATCTTGGAATTCTAAGGGGAGACTTTTTCCCAACTCCTTCCACAGCCAAGGTCAAGAGAGTCATGTATTCCTATTGTCTCCCTCAAGGGTGAAAATCCTTGGTAGGAGGAGGAGCTTCAGATTCAATTAGAAGTCTCTGACTTCTTCCCTTGTTTTCACAGATTTGTTTCCCGTCTCCCTTAGGTCTGTTAAATCCCAGGCTCTGGACCTCCTAGGGTAAATGGTAAGCCAATGCCTGCTTTCAGCTCTTACATAGTTCTTTCTTCACTGGCTCAGCCATGAATTAAAAAGGGTTTAAAAAGATTTCATGCAGAATTTTAAGTGTTAGGGTCGTTCCAGGAGCAGTTTCTGTAAAGTCTAGTCAACCATATTGCTGGTACAGATGTCTCCCCCTTGTTATTTTATAATTTGTGATTCTAAAATGACTTGATTAATGACTATTATGCTATGGTCACATTTGTTACACACCAACCCTTCCCTGTTTGCATTTGCCTAGGTGTACATAAGTCCAGTCCAGTTTGACTAAAAGGAAGGGAAATTCAGCCGTGATCTGGAAGTTTAGTACATTGTACACATCAAACATTTAGATTATTGATTAGATTCTTCATCACTAAGAGGTGCAGTGTTGTCGAGACACATCAACAGTCTGCATGTCCTGACTTGCTGCTATTGTTTGAGATATAAGAATAATTCATCCATTTTGGTTTTGGCTCATCTTTCCATCTCACTGCTGCTCTATCTTTTGTTTAAAAATACCAACCACATTTTAAAAATAGGAGGCATTATTTTAGAACTAGAGGTTAGTATAAGAGTGCAGCTAAGCTATGGTGACATATAATTCTGATGATAATCAATTCCTTTCTTAGCATATTTTCTTGAGGATGGGATGACATAGCAGAGGACATTAATATCACCAGTCACACTGATACATTACTGAACTTTTTATTTTGGAGCATTAGGAAAAACTTGGAAACCAAAGAGTAATTTGGGGTTTGTTAGAGAGTTCACTAATGATGATTTCTGTTATAATTTATTAATCCCATTTTACCCACATGGAATTTCAGACTATTAATCAGATGATTTACCAGTATATTGAGAAGTGCCATAAACTAGGAGAAAAATAGAAGCAAACATATTAGTTCTTATGAATAAACCAAGCTTCTTCCTAGAATTTTCTTCAGATAGTTTCTAAATAATGAGATGTGCCAAATTCTGCATTTATTGTTTCACTTGTTCTACAAGCTGGAATAAAATTGACACTTGTTCATTAATGTCCATCCGAGGTCAACAAAGCACAAGTTTGTTATTGTTCTAAGCTCTCACTGGTGTCCACAAATACCCTTCTTGCATGAAAATGACACACAATAGTAATTCACCTTAAGAGGGTTGTTGGGGGGATTGACTTCAGCAATGAAGACAGATTTGGTCTAAATTACTCACACCTGCCAGTTGAGTAGCCCAACACCTCATCTGACGACAATAACAAGAGGAATAATAATCAAACAAGCTGATGTTGCTGTAGTGTTTTATAATTTACAAAGAGGTTTACCTTTTTCAGACTCTCCCATGAGCCCCTTGAAGTTGACAAGGGCAGGATTTTATTTTATTTATTATTTTTTTAAGATCTTATTTATTTGACAGAGAGAGACACAGCGAGAGAGGAAACACAAGAAGGGGGAGTGGGAGAGGGAGAAGCAGGCTTCCCACAGAGCAGGGAGCCCGATGCGGGGCTCGATCCCAGGACCCTGGGATCATGACCTGAGCCGAAGGCGGACGCTTAACGACTGAGCCACCCAGGCGCCCCAAGGGCAGGATTTTAAATTCCTCCTTTCACAAATGAGGAAACCAAGGCTTAGAGAGATTACATGACACAGCTGAGACTGAATTTCCAGCGTCTTGATTCTCCATAGAGTGTCCTGTTGCCATTCCAGCCTGGTGATTCGGCAGGGCTCTTGTTGCTGCGGGAGGAGAGTCCAAACAAAGTAGAGGATAGATCTTGGCCACATGGACATGATTTCCTGACACTCTCATGTTATGAATTTCCTGAGGCCTCTCATGTTATGACTTCTGTGTGCTTAACCAATACCTTAAGCATCAATTATTTTGGAATAAAACAAAATAAAACCAAACACATAAAAAAACTTTTACCAGGAAGTGTTTGGTGAGTGCAATGAAGGGAGGGGTTGGAAAGGTGAGAGGGTGTGGTACTTTGGGAGTTTATTCTTTTATCTTTTTTTTTTCTGTTATTAATCAAGTTAATCTTGTTTCCTTGATTCTCAGTGGTATGAAGTTCTCTGGAACGTTCCTCCTGTGTCATGCCTCCCTTTTTTGCCCTGCTCTTGATTTGCATTGGATGGAGGTGGTTAATATACTGGAGCCCGGTGAAGTGACAAAGAGCATTTCTCAAAGAAACCTGAGCAAAGTGATGTGAATGTTTGACAGCTTTTCTTTCACTTGTATGAAGACCTGAATGCTCCTGGAAGCCACTTTTCTAAGCCCTCTCCAGGTTTTGCCATGCAGGTCCATGTCCAAATGGAAACCAGCTTCCTGAAACATGAATTGAGGAATTGTCCAGTAGAGAGATTCAAAATGGCAAGAGAAGACAGTGCCCTGAGGTTTGTCAGACTGTTGATGTGACAGGTTTGTACCAAAAGTGTCTAGTTTCATTGCATTTTGTTGTATTGGAGGGTCTTTTTTTTTTGCAATAATGGGTGCTTTTCTTTTTCAACTACTCTATCCAACCTGTCACAAGTCCTGTATGGCCCACCTTTTCAATAGTATATCTCCATTCCTCTCTCTGTGATCCCACTACCTTGCCTGGTTCAAGCTTGAGCACTTCTCAAATACACTAATCCATCGACTTTCTAACCAGTCTCTCTGCCTCCATTTTGGTCCCCACCACCACTCGCCCTTCATGGTGCTGTCTGAGTGGGATTGTTATAAAATGCAATGCTAATCATGGCACTCCTTATGTAGACTCTTTCACTGTTGTCTTATGCTTTTCATTAGTTTAGCACAGAAGACTTTCCAGATGTTGGCTCTTACCTCCTCCATAGCCTCATTTTTCACTCAAGTACCCTTTGTGTAGCCAAACTAAACCACTTGCAGTTGTCTGAAAGTGTCATGGTATCCCAGAGAAGTTACTTTAATCCTTCATCAGGGATAACCCTACCGCAACCCAGATGTTGAACTGATTCAAGAACTTCCAGACAGTCAAGTATGATGTGGCAGGATGATGTCCTCAGCTCCTACCTGCTTGTGCGAAGGGACCATCCACGGGATATGATTCAGGGGCAAGCATGTTCCCTCTCCCTCCTTCTGCTCTCAGTGAATGCAACTGTGCCTGAGTATCGTATTGCCCCGCGATAGGCCTTGTCACATTAAGGTGTTGTCTTCAAATGTCAAAGACAGCAAGAGAGTAAGTGGCCACAAAGAGGTTTAAATCCATTCTTTAGAAAACTGAACCATGGGGCGCCTGGGTGGTTCAGTTGGTTAAGCATCTGCCTTCAGCTCAGGTCATGATCCCGGGGTCCTGGGATCCAGCCCCACATCGGGTTCCCTGCTCTGCGGGAAGCCTGCTTCTCCCTCTGCCCGCTGCTCCCCCTGCTTGTGCTCTCTCTCTCGCTGTGTCTCTGTCTGTCAAATAAATAATAAAATCTTTAAAAAAAGAAAAGAAAAGAAAACTGAACCAGAGTTTCCTTTTCAAAGGAGCTTTCCCTCAGACCACGCAGTTAACGGTGACAGCTGGGCTGGAATCCAGGGCCTTCGGCCTACGGTTCTGTGTTCCCTGTGCTGTGACTTGCTGCCAGTTAGGTCATTCTCAGCCCCTGTGGGGGTGACTAGTGCGCTTGCCCAGATGCAGACGCCTGGGCCCTGCCCCCAGTCATTCTGGGCCAGCAGGTCTCTGCGGACTTGGGAAGGACCATGTTCTGCCATCCCCTGGGGCATTGTGATGCGGGATAGAGAGGAAAGGCTACACTCATCAGAGCACAGCCATTCCGGTTCTCAGGGAACTTGGGAGTCTGTGGGGAGACCTAGGTCTGCCAGTGAGGCTTGTATGGCAGGGGAATGTTGGAGAGGGCCAGGGGTGTAATCTGCTGCCTTGTGCTTCTTATAGAAAATGTTATCTTTAAGAGGAACAGAATTAGGCTCTTGAAATGTACCCTCTACTTAGAAACAGTAACTGCCATAAGTAGATCTGAGAGGAATATCAGACCAATGTCTGAGGGGGGTGGGGGATGGGCCACTGAGGGCTCAGTCGGTTCTCCCTCCCCCACAGGGTACTGCTCTCGTGCATGGCCCTGGGACTTTCACCAGTTAGTCATACTGTCATACAGTCGTTGGTCCCTTTCCAAGCCTCTGTGGTTGGGGCTATTTGTGGCTTGGCTCTGGATTTCCTGGTACGTTATCCACAAAGGGCATCAAGAAGGGAGTGGTAGCTTATCACTTAGCACAGGCTTTATACTGCAGAATTTCCCGATACTGCTAAAAAATGGTTCCTCTTTCTTCTAACTAAAGGATTTTTTTTTTGGGGGGGTGGGGGGAGACCGGATTGTATTCAAATTAGATAGAAAACTTTCTTAAATCATTGTTTATAGACTAGAGGGGGCCTACTCGTCTTGACCCCTTGGGATTGACGCCAAGCCCATGCCTTAGTGAGCATTTGTGAAGCGTAGTTTTCCTTGCAGGGGTGATCCTTTGGTTCCCAACACTGAAGGCTGGATGAATTTATGCTGAGGGGACCTTAATGATCTAACCTTTATAATATTTTATAAGTGAGGAAAGGAAGGCCAAGCATGAGATGGTAGAATAAGAGTGGATTGGGTGCCCATGAATAGAGGGAGCTCTGGACAGGAAGAGAGGGGGCAGGTTACATTTCAAGGCATTTGTGATTCTCTGATGAACCAACCTCCCAGGCTTGCCTCTCTGGGGTCTGTAGGCCCGTAAGATACTGACACATCACTGGACAGGTTGGTTCTGAGATTCTTGGGTTTTAAATCCAGGCGATCTCCTATTGCCTTTCTGAGCACCTTAATTTGATCTCCTGTTTGTTTCACAAACAAGTGATGTAGAGAAGGGGAGGGCCCTTGATTTCGAAGGCCAGCAATCCTGGGCACATTCATGACTCACTTCTTCTTTTAGAGAGAGGAGGTTGAGGTTTTAGTTAATAGTGGTATCATTTCTCCTTCACAGAGAAAGGATCCTCATTTCAATTTATCTTGGGTCTCAGTGATAGCATGTATGTATGTATGTAGATATATATAATAGATGTTTGTATATATAATAGATGTACATATATATATGTGTGTGTTTATAGTAGATAGATGTTGCATGTATATGTGTACTAACAGTGTCTGTCTGTCCCTAAAGTTGTGGATGTTGCCTGATTTTAT
The DNA here is from genome assembly GCF_011800145.1 of Mirounga leonina. Taxonomy (NCBI): domain Eukaryota; kingdom Metazoa; phylum Chordata; class Mammalia; order Carnivora; family Phocidae; genus Mirounga; species Mirounga leonina. The sequence goes on along the minus strand of NW_023270265.1, from coordinate 18,645,520 downwards.
GGCTTTAGTGTCTCCTGGTATCTCAGCTGAGGACTCCCCACTCTAGATTTCAATCCAGTGGAACCTGACTCTCTGTGACCCCTCAGTGACTCTTCAGGCAAGAACAATGGTGGGTACAGGTGGATTGGACACCAGTGCTGACTTCGATGGGGATCCCTTATAAAGTATGCCAGAAGGATAATTTTGACACTCCATCCTTCATTACAACATTTTATCTCTTTATTAAAAGAACAGGGTAAACTAAATCTGCAATGCTATATCCTTTAACACCTTTTCCCTTTTCCCCTCACTTTCCTTTTTATTTCAAATTAACTCTGGTCTTAGAGTCCAGACTCTTCCCAGGGGCTGGACACTGGACCCTGAAATAACAATCCCTTACCTCCCCTTCCTCAACACCCGATTCTCCTTTCCCACTAATTTTTTTTTGGTATCACCACTCTCTTCATTAGTTTGATTATTGTCTAGCTGGTTCCACTAGAAATTGAATTCTGTAAGGATAGGGATTTTCATGTGTTTTGTTTACTGCTGTGTCCGTAGCTCCTAGAAGACTATCTGATGCACAGTCATTGCTGAAAAAAATGTTTGTTGAATGAATGAAATGTGGGGGCAGGTGAAATACTTAAAGTATGGCTGGAGCAAAGGAAGAAGAAACACATAGAAGCTTAGCATCTCCTCTTCTGCACCTGGCTTTTTAGCGCTCCTAGATCCCATCTTCTAAGACGTGGGACCAGAGTCTGTGTTAGACAAATAGGTTAAGGACAAAAAGGCAGTGGGCATTATATGGTCTCTTGTAACCAGGAAACACAGGGCTGGGGCTGGGGATGCAAAACAGCCCCAGGTCCGTGGCTCTCTAGATTTTTTTCTCAGCTTCTACAGTACTTCTTGGCTTCGTTCGTTCTTCTGGTGCCCTCACACGGCAGAGGACACGGCTGCTGGAAGCTCTAAAATAGTATCTTTAGGGGCACCTGACTGGCTGAATCAATAGAATATGTGACTCTTGATCTCGGGGTGGTGAGTTCAAGCCCCATGTTGGGCGTAGAGCTAGAAATTAACTAACTAACTAACTAACTAACTAAATAAATAAATAAATAAAACATTACCTTTACAGCTCTCAATCAAGGGGAAAGAAAGAATATTTTTCTCACTGTCTGCATATAAAATTCTAGAAAGTAACTCCATTTAGTGTAACTTGGCCAACTCCTCCAACTAGGGTTTAGAACCAGTTCAAGCTCCTCTGCTCGCCACACGACAGGCCAGTAAGATGAGAGGCAAGATGTTGGGGTAGAAAAGTGACTTTATGTGGAAAGCCAGCACACTGAGATTGGAGACTATCGTCCCCAAAAACCACTTCCCCTCAGCGTGAAATTTAAGCTTCTGTAACGTCAGCAAAAGGGGGAAGCGGGGGAGGATTGAGTCAATAGGTGACTGACCTCTGTAGACATCCGAGGAAGGTCGTGTAATTTCTTTGTCCTTGGTCAGTTGATCTTTGTGTACAGGGATCTGGCCATGTTGTTCCCGTTAATCTTGGACATAACGTAGTCCTATCTGTATGTACTTCCTTATCTTCACAAGAGAGGTAGGTTTGGGGCAAAAAAGCAGTTTTTACAAATCTTAGCTGTAAGCAAAATTCCTTCAATGATTAACATGCCTATGTGGAGGGCATATCAGAAGCTTCTAAGCCGTAGGTCCCAGCACCAAGGGAAATAGAGGCAATGTGAAGTCAGACATGCTAAGTTTCTCCCTGTTACAGATCTAAGCTCCAAGAAACTAGGAGCATTTTCACTTTTGCTCACTGCTGAATTTCAAGATCCTAGAATAGCGCATGGCGCAAAGTAGGTGCTCAATAATTATTGAAGGGATGAATGACTTACTCTGACAGGAGCAGGATGCTAACTAGCAGCTGAACTATAAACAGATGAAATGAGGCCACTGTTGTTACCCCCACCCCCCACCAAAAATATTGAATAGACCAAGAGAGGAAGGGTGCTGGGTAGCTAAAACATTAGGCAGCCACCTTTGAGTCTAAAAGTCTTTATGATTGTTTTTTCAATCAGAAGTAGTAATTTTCCCTTTTAATCTTAGAGTCCCCTTCTGGGAAAGCTTTGATTGATGGGATTAAGGATTAAGGTTGAAACAAACTATGGTCATCTTCTAGGTATTAGCATGGTGGGACAAAACGCCATTTTTCTAGTTACAAAATTGTTGTAGAAATAAAAGGATTAAATGTGTGAAGGGACTAAAGGATGGATACATAGGCACACAAATTATTTTAGAAGTTGGTTAACAATATCACACCTGATTTTTAAAAATTTAAAAGTAGAAAGGCATGGGGCGCCTGGGTGGCTCAGTCGTTAAGCGTCTGCCTTTGGCTCAGGTCATGATCCCAGGGTCCTGGGATCGAGCCCCGCATCAGGCTCCCTGCTCCGCGGGAAGCCTGCTTCTCCCTCTCCCACTCCCGCTGCTTGTGTTCCCTCTCTCGCTGTATCTCTCTCTGTCAAATAAATAAAATCTTAAAAAAAAAAAAAGTAGAAAGGCATATGTGTGGTACGTTTTCATAGATTAAAAGAAGGGAATGTCCTTCATGGACAACTCAACAACATTTACTAAAAATCTCTAAAATTGTTTGTATTTTTTGATTAGCGAAACTAGTTTTTCTAAAAATCTCTCCTAGGGAAATAATAAGAAATGTGCAAAAAATTTATGTCAAGTTACAATTACAGTTACTTATAATAGGAAAAAAACCCCCACAACTTCTAAAAAACAGGAATTAGCTAATCTGTGATATATTCATATATAAAATAAGACAAAAATTATGTTTCAGGACACCAATAACATAGAAGATTGTTCCTGGGATATTGTTAATTGAAAAAAGCATGATCGGAGGGGCATCTGGGTAGTTCAGTTAAACACCTGCCTTTGGCTCAGGTCATGATCCCAGGGTCCTGGGATCAAGTCTCAATCAGGCTCCCTGTTCTGCGGGAAGCCTGCTTCTCCCTCCCCCACTCCCCTTGCTTGTGTTCCCTCTCTCACTGTGTCTTTCTCTGTCAAATAAATAAATAAAATCTTTAAAAAAAATTTTTTTTTAATTTCAAAAAAAAGAAAAAAGCATGATTGGAGATCACGATGTGGAGCATGATTCCAACTTTATTTAAAAAACTATCATTTGAACAGTGTGGTTCTCTTGACATAAAAGTTTTAAATTATTCCTGGTGGATATTATTTTCTTCTTTATGCTTTTCTGTGAATTTTGAATTTTTACGGGGAACACATATTTCTTTTGTAACAATATTAAATATAAAAAGACCTTAATATTTTTTGTTTGTAATTTTCCCAATATTCTTTGTATATAGAGCTTAAATAGCTAACCAGTTATATTTGACGTGCTGAAATTTACACTGAGGTATTTGGAAATGCATGTATCCTGTGGACCTTTTCTTTTTTCTGGCTGGAGGAATTTGGTCCTGCAGCTTTTATTTCTGCCATAAGTGCACATGTTTCCTCTTCTCAAATGATCTGCACTGAAATTTCCTGCAAGAAAAAAGTGTCTAGGAGTTATTGTAGAGAACCCACCGTAAACATTTCCGGATGTGAAACTTTAAATGTAACAGACATGTGGATTTGCTTTCTCTTATAAAATCTACCACCACTGGGTTGCTAGCAAGCCCTGTGAACAGCTGGAGGGTGGGATCTATGCATAGAATTAGAACAATGTGGGAGGAATGGAAGAGGTGATTTTAAGAGGACTAATTAATTAAAGGAATAGCAGAATGGTGTGAGGCAGGCGGGAATTCAGGAACATTTCTTGTTTTCATGCAAACAAGCTTGGGGCAGGGGGGAAAAGACAGAAAATAAATAGAAGCTGAAGCAAATCCACCGTATTACTCAAGAAAATGTGTTCCTAAATCTTCAGTGTGCCAAAGTGATTCTACAGGTCCAAAATGTTTTACTCTTTAATTCAAGCCAAAGAAAACACTTGGTATTGCTACTGATCCATTTTTTTTTACTGTTTTTTTCTTAAAGTACAACTTTTAAAGTGTCTTGTTGATGTTAATGGTTCTGCGTTTGTATAACAAAAAGTTGACAGAAAAATATGTTGTTTACCTTGAGAGGAACAAAGCAGTCAGAAAAAAATTATAGAGAAGGATTAGTCACTCAAGAAGGAATGTAGATTTAAATAAGTAAGTGTTGCAGCAAAAATCTTTAGGATTTTAATCACCCTAATTTTGCAAGAATTTACCATATTTTCAGCAAGAAAGCTCAAACTTAAGACAGATTATTTAAAAAAAGTTTCTTATGGATAACTACCTTAAAGAAACAATAATATGGGAAGATTACTTTGCTCAGAATAGTTGAAAAGTTGGAAAACTTTGTCTAGTAATAGAGCAATGGTTATATGATATGTTGTCATATATTCACTGACTGTAATAGGATAAAAATATTAAAATGATGCTTATAAACACTCTGCAGCAGCATGTAAGTATTTATGCCCTAATGCTCATTAAGAACTATATATAGAGGGCGCCTGGGTGGCTCAGTTGGTTAAGCGACTGCCTTCGGCTCAGGTCATGATCCTGGAGTCCCGGGATTGAGTCCCGCATCGGGCTCCCTGCTCGGCAGGGAGCCTGCTTCTGCCTCTGACCCTCCCCCCTCTCATGCTCTCTCTATCTCATTCTCTCTCTCAAATAAATAAATAAAATCTTTAAAAAAAAAAAAAAGAACTATATATAGATACAGATATGTGGCATATTAAAAAAATTAAGGAAGGAAACACTCTAGTATATGCTCCATTCCATTATTTTCATTTTCCTATGCATGCTAATAATATCACTTAGGATAGGGGTGTTATATTTTTCATTTTCCAAAATTTCTATACTGTGATTATATGAAAAATAATTTTTAAAAAATTCACTCATGTTCAGGGCACCTGGGTGGCTCAGTGAGTGGAGTGTCCGACTCTCGATTTTGGCTCGGGTCATGATCTCAGGGTCATGAGATTAAGCCCTGTGTCGGGCTCCATGCTGGGCATGGAGCCTGCTTGGGATTCTCTCTCCCTCTCCCTGTGCCCCTCCACCCCCCACCCCTCAAAAAAATTCACTCATGCTCATCCCAAGGCTTAAAAAAAAAAACCAAAACCCACACAAACTGATCTGAGTCCGCTCCCTCCAAGAATCTTTCTTTTTTTTTTTCTTAAAGATTTTATTTATTTATTTGACAGAGAGAGACACAGCGAGAGAGGGAACACAAGCAGGGGGAGTGGGAGAGGGAGAAGCAGGCTTCCCATGGAGCAGGGAACCAGATGCGGGACTCGATCCCAGGACCCTGGGATCGTGACCTGAGCTGAAGGCAGTCGCTTAACCAACTGAGCCACCCAGGCGCCCTCCAAGAATCTTTCTAAGATTAAGCTGACTTCATGTTAATTTTCTTATTTTATAAAACATGACAGAAAGTATAAAGTTCATTATATTTTTGCATTGGCATGGAATATATTATTCCCCAGGAGTCTACATATCTTTTAAGGCACAGACATTTCTTCTACGTAGGATTAGATGAGGTAATGCATTTGGAAATTATTTTAAAAATAATATTGTTGAAATGAAAGCTAATATTATCACCCGCATCTCTATTATCCATGGCATAGAGTTGTGAATACAATAGACATATGCTCATAATGCATATTAAATGGATCAGTGAACTCATAAGGACTAGTGGCACCTGAGTCAAAAGATGGTCTTCCATGACTGCTTAAAGACTGGATAACCTTAAGTGAGAATCACATTAAAAGTTGTCTGGAGGGGGATACAAGTATCTCCCCAAATCCAAATTTATATCTGGTTTAAATGGAGTTCAAAGGAGTATCAGAGGAAGCTTGTATTGAAACAAGGACTCAAAAGGCAGTCTAAGGGCACCATGGAAGGCTCAGAGGTTAGATCTGCTTACCTAGGTCGGGAGATCGGAGGGAAAGGGTAGCGTGGGCTCAGAGGAGTCTCAATGCTGTAATTATTTTTATTTAGTAGTACCTGGAAGAGCAAAGCCCTCTACAGGCCAGAGCCATGAGGAAATGCCAATGCTGTCCATCGTCGGGGGCCTCTCCCTGCTCACCGGCAAAGGCTGCAACTAAGAGTCCTCAGTTGGCTACGAGTAGAATTGGGGTAACTACCTGGATAAGCTGGATTTTAATTTTTGTTCGTTTAGGATAAAGAATCTTCCTGCCTTGATAGGATTCACTGGACTATTTGAAAACTGTGACAGCTGGGTGAGGCTGAAGACACAAGCTGGCCTGTCTGAAAAACTTAGTTTAATTAGTGAGTAAAAGCATACCTCACCTTAAGTAGCAAACCTAGAATTTACAAAAAGTCAAACATTTGTTGAAGAAATGATCCTTTGTCAATAGATGTGAGGCCACATTTCCCCCTTAGTTTTTTTATTTCAATATTTTTTTGAGAGAGGAGTGCCTGTGAGTGGGGGGAGGGGCAGGGCAGAGGGAGAGAGAGAATCTCACGCAGACTCCCCACTGAGCCCTGCTGTGTGGGCTCGATCTCATGACCCTGAGATCATGACCTGAGCCAAAATCAAGGGTCAGATGCTCAATCCACTGAGCCACCCAGGAGCCCCACATTTCCCCCTTGGTAACCAAATTTGACTGCCTGTAGAAATTCCAGAACACTTACGTATTTTCTGGGATTCCCTGGGAAATGCTCATAGTACAGAAATTGGTACAGTTGTTGCCACTTTGGCCATCTAACTGCTGCTCTCTGTCCTCTGCCAGTTCGTCTTCTGCCGACTCCTCTGAATCCCTCAGTTTCCCTGGATCTCGTCCCCCTGTGGTTGGATGCCTCTTGACTATTTTCCCCCAGGTGGGCACCGTCACAGCCTTTAATCCCCCCATAATTGCCTGTTAGATGGTCCAAAGCTTTATGAAGGGTTGGGGGTTTCAGAAGAAAGTAATAGCAGAGAGAATGCAAAAAGAATTTTAGTTACGGCAGCCTTCAAAGCCCCTCGGTGAGGTCGTTGACAAGGTGTATCTCTTTCGCCAACTCCCCTTCCAGTCCAGCCCCCAGTCTGCTGCTTCACTAAGCCCAGGGCGATGCCCTCAAGCACATCTCTCTTACCCCCAAACCCAAAGACCCCCAAAATCCATGTTTCCCCACCTCCTTCAAGGATGACTAGGAATATTCATTCCTTAAAGAGAAGAGGCCATAAGAATAAGGTTTTTGTGGTGTCTCTCTTGATGGGATGGGGTCCCCAAATGTGGGGCAACCCAATTGGGTGGAAGCCAATTGGCAGGGGCAGTGAAAGAATTTGCCCAAGAAACTGGAGGGTATTATGTTGAGTGAAGTAAGTCAAACAGAGAAAGACATGTATCATATGACCTCACTGATATGAGGAATTCTTAATTGCAGGAATCAAACTGAGGGTTGTTGGAGTGGGGGGTGGGGTGGGAGGGAGGGGGTGACTGGGTGATAGACACTGGGGAGGGTATGTGCTCTGGTAAGCGCTGTGAATTGTGCAAGACTGTTGAATCTCAGATCTGTACCTCTGAAACAAATAATGCAATATATGTTAAGAAAAAAAAAGAAGAAGAAGGTAGCGGGAGGGGAAGAATGAAGCGGGGGAAATCGGAGGAGTAGACGAACCATGAGAGACGATGGACTCTGAAAAACAAACTGAGAGTTCTAGAGGGGAGGGGGGTGGGAGGATGGGTTAGCCTGGTGGAGGGTATTGAGGAGGGCACATTCTGCATGGAGCACTGGGTGTTATGCACAAACAATGAATCATGGAACACTTCATCTAGAACTAATGATGTAATGTATGGGGATTAACATAAGAATAAAAAAAAAAAAAGAATTCGCCCAAGACAGAACAAAGGAGAAAGAAGTTTATTGAATACACCCCAAGGGAGGGGTAGGCAGGACAGCAAAGGAGAGACTGTCGGTTGGGGGGCGGGTAATGAGGGGCCACAGTTACAGGGCAGAGTGAGGGAGTATGGAGAATGTATGGAATTTTCCCTTTTTGGTAATCTTAGGAACGGTGCCTGGTTGTACTTGGTCAGTCAGGGCCTATGGCTATTTCGGGGTGGGTCCCTTCATGAGCCTGTTTGTTTTCAGCTCCGTGGTCGCTGTGGGCCCTTTGACCTTGATCAAGTTTCCATGGCTCAAGCCTGTTGCCTAAAAGTGGCCTCTACAATCTTCTCTGAAGGCTCTAGAATACATCAGAACTCTGAAGTTTAACAATGCACATTTTCCTAATTCAGGGTGTTTCACTGTTCATGACACCAATTGTGGAATAAAGCGCCCAGGCCCAGGATGGACTGCACCAGTCCCAGCCTGTTCTTGTTTACATTCTCTGTGGCCTGCTGGAGGGTGAGGGGAACATCAGGACTCCACACAGGCCTCTCTCTGATGCTGGCTCCTTCCTTTCCATCTCTATCCCTGAGAGACACACATTCCTGTGTCATATGTGCTCATGTATAGGACTAGGACGTTAAAATTCCACACTTAGGAAGAAACATTTCTCTGTTGACTACATAAACTACAGAAACCTAGATCTCTTTTTAAAAAAATCTGCCCAATTTACATTTCTAAATGGAACCTTTGGCTTCAGATGGAACGGAGTGCATCTGGGTTTGCATTCTAGTTGCTCCCCGGGGCTATGGGTGGGTATTGCATAACCCTAGGACCCACTCCAGTGGCTTTTCACAGAGCAAGAGCACTTCCCCCTCAAAGCAAACCCAAGCCACCACCTTTGAAGAGAGAATCTGCTTGCAACTTTTCCAGCTTGAAAATAAAACATATTAAGGAAAAGCTATGAAGAAAGACTGGCCCTACCAGATATTGAAACGCATAATAAAGTTTGAGTAATTAAATCAGCTTATAATCAAGGCAGAAATAGCAAATCAATGAAACAGATTAGAGTCTAGATATAACCTGCATATGTTTTGAATTTGACATGTGGGATAGTATTTGGAATTTAAAAGCCAAAATTAGATTATGTAATAAATTATATTTGGGCAACTGGAAATTTGGGAACAATATATAGTTGGTTCTTTACCTCATGTCTTACACCAAAATAAATTCTAAATGATTAAAACATTTACACAAAGAATTAAGTAATAATAGTGCTGGAAGAAAATACCAGTAATTTTAAAAAATTGGAGTGGGGAAACGCTTGGTGTCTGACAAAACCCAGATGTTATGTTTTAAGAAATATGAAAACTTCAGTATTGTAATAATACTGTAAACAAAATACAAACAGTTCAAAGGACGAAGTAGGGAAAATGTGAATGTATATGATAAGGACATAGTAATTTCATATATATATGGATATATTCTTACAGATCAAGAAAAGTAAATGAACAACCCAAAAGAAAATGACTTAAGGATATGTATAAATAATTCATGAAGGAAATGTGTTTGTCGGTATGTATCTGTGTGTGTACAAATAGGGCATTATAAATGCACACTTAGGATTTATAATGAGTGGGTATATTCCCAATTTTACTCATAATTAAAGAAGTGAAAATTTAGTAAAACAATAAAACACCATTTCTTTCTTCCTTCTATTTCTTTCTTTCTTTCTTTCTTTCTTTCTTTCTTTCTTTCTTTCTTTCTTTCTTTC
>NW_023270265.1:18580403-18635895 GCF_011800145.1 Mirounga leonina | reverse complement strand
TTCCTTCCTTCCTTCCTTCCTTCCTTCCTTCCTTCCTTCCTTCCTTCCTTCCTTTCTTTCTTTCTTTCTTTCTTTCCTTTTTTAAAGATTTTATTCATTTATTTGACAGACAGGGACATAGCGAGAGAGGGAACACAAGCAGGGGGAGTGGGAGAGGGAGAAGCAGGCTTCCCACGGAGCAGGGAGCCAGATGCAGGGCTCGATCCCAGGACCCTGGGATCATGACCTGAGCCAAAGGCAGACACTTACTGACTGAGCCACCCAGGTGCCCCAAAATATCATTTTCACCTACTGGTGAATACTGTGTGTTGGCAAGGATGTGGAAAAGCCAACATTTTATTTTCAATTATTATTGTTGAGAGCAATATGATTTCATCTATCTAAATTTATAATGTACATCCTTTTTAAGCCAAGGATTCCACTTCTAAGATATGCTTGCACAGGGGTGCCTGGGTGGCTGAGTCGGTTAAGCATCTGCCTTCAGCTCAGGTCATGATCCCAGGGTCCTGGGATCGAGTCCCACGTCGCGTTCCCTGCTTGACAGGGAGTCTTCTTCTCTCTCTCTCTCTCTCTCTCCCCCTCTACCCTTCACCCCTGCTCATTCTCTCTCTCTCTCTCAAATAAATAAAATCTTTAAAAAAAAAGAATTAAAAAAAAGAAATGCTTGCACAGGTACACAAAGATATATGTACAAGTAATTTAACTGCAACATGGCTTGTAATAAAAAACAACTGGAAGTTACCTAATGGTCACTAATGAGGGGACTCATTAAATTATGGTCTGCCCGAACAGTATTTGGTTCTTATGAAGAATGAATTAGATCTGAGTATACTGACATGGAAAAATGTCAAAATATATTAAGTTAAAAAAGCAAGTAATGAAACAGTATGCTCTGTGTGATTCCCTGTGAATATTTTTATTTTTTTTGTTATTTTTTTTATTCTTATGTTAATCCCCATACATTACATCATTAGTTTTAGATGAAGTGTTCCATGATTCATTGTTTGTGCATAACACCCAGTGCTCCATGCAGAATGTGCCCTCCTCAATACCCTCCACCAGGCTAACCCATCCTCCCACTCTCCTCCCCTCTAGAACCCTCAGTTTGTTTTTCAGAGTCCATCGTCTCTCATGGTTCGTCTACCCCTCTGATTTCCTCCGCTTCATTCTTCCCCTCCCTCTACCTTCTTCTTCTTCTTCTTTTTTTTTTCTTAACATATATTGCATTATTTGTTTCAGAGGTACAGATCTGAGATTCAACAGTCTTGCACAATTCATAGCGCTTACCAGGGCACATACCCTCCCCAGTGTCTATCACCCAGCCACCCCATCCCTCCCACCCCACCCCCCACTCCAGCAACCCTCAGTTTGTTTCCTGCAATTAAGAATACCTCATATCAGTGAGATCATATGATACATGTCTTTCTCTGTTTGACTTATTTCACTCTGTTTGACTTATTTCACCCCTGTGAATATTTTTAGAAGTATTTTATACAGATTCAATTGCATATGCATAACTCACTTCTTGAAGGATATAAGGTAAACTGTGGAGTATGGTTACTTGTGGCCAGGGCACATGGTGGGGGGGTGGTTAGGTGACGGGGAGATGACCTTTCACAGTATACTGTTTGCATAATGGAAGATTTTACTCTGACTATGTAGTATTTTTACAATAAATATCAAATGTAATCTTTGGGAACAGTCTTGGCTAGGGCAGCAAATTATATGTAGGAGGCGTGGGTGTTTGTGTTTGCCTGGAGGTTGAGGAAGCCAAATGGGGTAAGGAGCACATGTGCTCACTCCAGAAAGGTCTTCTTTACCCCTTGCCATCCTAAGGAATGCAGTGTCATGGAGCACCTTTGGTCAGCCCTGCGGCGAAATGGGAAAGTCGCCAAGGAACGTCATTCCCATCTTTCCTCCTCTCTCCCTTTCCCTCCCCGCAGCCCTGCCCCGCTGTGGTGCGGTGTAGAGGGTGCTCCCCGGCACAGTTCTCCCTCTCTGGGCTCTATGGGGGCCGCCCTGGGTTTGGTACCAGCCTGTCACTATATGCCACGTCACACCTCCCTTTTGAAAAAGAGATGGTACAGGAGAGTAGCCACTGTAACCGAGAAGACTCTGCCAGACTTCCTCCACAGGCTCCAGCATTAAGGTTCTGGGACGGAAAGAAGCATCCCATGTCTAATTACTATAAATGTGCTTGTGCATTAGAAAACATCAGAGTCGCTTAATGGCAACAGCTTGAGAGCTGCTCAGGGCATATTAGGAAAAATGCAAAGTCTTTGATGTAGCCTGCATTTGTTATCACTGTGGAAAGAAGAACTCTGGAGTTTGACAACTCTTGAATGTTTTTGTCTTTCCTCTTCCCCCTTTCTCCTCTGGGAAGTCAGACATCATCCTTACAGCTGAGTTTCTGTAACCTCCTGGGGAGGTGGCTGCTGAATATTCTTTCAGCTTTATTTCCTTTTCTTCTGTACCCAAAGCAGCATTTAGGCTCCAGCCAATGGTGTGGAAATGACAGGGTTCTCAGGACAGGATGGGACGCCAAGGACCTGGAGAGGTGCATTATCGATAGGTCACTGCCCTCCAGGAAAAGCTGGATGGGAGTTCGATTCGACTTTGCTGGTGAGGAGGGCGCTCTGAGCTCACTGGACACAGAGGTCGCTGCCTCTTGTCCTCACAGTTTCTCAGCCCAGGTTATGTCCTTGAGAATTCACTCCCCATAGTTGCAGTAACGTGTTTGAGGTGCAGAGCTCCCAGTGGGTAGGGAAACGTCGGGGTGTGTAAGCCAGATGCCGTGTGTGTTACGAGGTGGGCATGTATGTGGGCTTTGGATAGGAAAAACCGAGATCAAGTATATTATTTCTTCTTCGGGCTCTGGTTCAGGAGGCTTCCTGGTACAGATGGCTTGTTGGGAAAGAGTAGACTCTTAGTCCCTCTCAGTGTGATGCCGTGATGTACCTGCATGGTCTCACGGTAGAGTGTATGTGTGCATGCGTGCGTGTGTGTACGTGTGTGTGTGAGTGTGTGTGTGTGAGAGCGAGAGAGGGAGGAAAAGATGAGGAAAGAAAGTGATAGAACTAGAGATACTCTGAGAAAGAGAGAGGTCTAGGCTATATGTGAATTAGTTCAGACAAATGAATTTTTGCCATATATTTGTCAGGTAAGAACTTATATTTTAAGCAAACACTATTAATTAGGGTCTAAGCTAACTTCTGATAAAATTGTTTATATTTGTTTCTGGAATCAAAGTGTGTTCTCCAAACTATCTTTTTGGTAATTGTACTATTCTTGGTGACAGTAGTGTTAGAGCCAAGGAATTCAGAGCATCTGCCTCCCACCTACCCAGCCCCATCTCCCACCCTCCCTGGAATTTTCTCTGGGAAAGCACACCCAAATGGAGCGCATGGAAGGTAAATGGCCAAAACCGCATGTTTGGCAGTTGGTTTCAGGCTTGAGGTCTCAGTCTGTAGAACTCCAGGAAAGACAACGGGACTGTATGAGCCCAGTGTTTCATTTCCTCCCAGCTAGTTACTCCTAGTCCATCCCCTGCTAGCCGCCCAGGAATGGAAGGACAGGGAGAGAGAGAAGGAGAGACTGTGGGAAAATGCAATTGTTTCCAACCCGATGGCTGAGATGGCCTCGAAGCTGCATCCGGAGGCGTGGGCTCAGGCTTGGCTGTTGTCAGAGAAGAGGGGGTAGAGTGGCGCAGAGAACAAGCCTGGGGTCTACTTCGCATCCAGCTCCATGCCCGAGAGCAGGAAAGGAAAGTCACTTCCAAGTGCGCATTCCCCTTACGGTGACCCTGCCTTGTGGTGAAAGTGGCCCCCTCCGTGTCCTGGAGTCTGACAACCAGACCAGTTCACGCAGTCGCCCCTGCTTCCAGTGGCGTTTGCCTTGGGAAGGGGAAGAGGCCAGGAAGCCTATGTGTGAATAGGGTGGAGGGAGTAGAAGAAGGAGCCTCCAGAATTTGAGGCTTCTGGAGAAACTTAGACATCACCTAGTCCCATCCACACAGTTTCGAGATGAGGGAATTTATTTAAATCCAGCAGGACCAGGATTAGAGCCAGTGTCTTTGGCCTGGACACTTTGAATTGTCCTAAACCACTTGTGTAAGTGAGAGGCACTGAGGTAACTGCAAATCTCAGGAGATAGAGCTCAGTTGGGAAACCAGGCGCTGCACAGGTTCCCCGCCCCCACCCCTGGGGGGACCCAGCATAAAAACAAATATCCCACCAACTGACAGACTCTCCCATGGTTTAATAATCATGACATTTGCTTTTATGACGCAAATTTATATGGATTTTTTTTTTTCTGGGCACGTCACCTAGTCCTGGACGTGGTAGAGAAGAATCGTTAATAAATTAGAGCTAATGATGGGTATCTTTCTTTTTAGTTTGGGCTTCAGGCCATGCCCATTGAAATATGTAAGAAACCAACTTCTGTATGAAATGTAGTGGTTTTAAAAGCTTACAACCGCCTTTCCACAAACTGCTGTCCTCATTTAGCAAGCCCATGAAGATGGAGAAGGTAGAATCTTTCCTACCTAATGATTGTTCTTCAGAATAATTTCCTAAAAATAGACCTAGTGCAGCCCAATTATTTCTACTCTTGTCTGAAAAGCAAGTGAAGTGTCCGAAGCTTGCCTTCAGGAACCTGTCCTGGGGGTAGAATTGGTGTTGCTGTGATTCTCTTTATATTTCTGATTATGAAGCCTATTGATGAAAATACCCAGAGAAGGTTTTGGAGGAAAAGCCATGAGCTAGGAGAAGATGGTGAGTGAGTAAGGAAAACTTGTTCTCTGTAACCAGTTGAGCTGCAATTGGACCCAAGATACAAACACAACAAAAGCATTATAAGTGGAGACTCCAGAATTTCAGAGTTCTGTTAAAACCTATTGATCTCTGGTTCAAGCAAAATCAAGATCTAGCTCATTCTTCCTTTGACTGAGAAGTTGGGGTGCATCTTTATCTCAGTGATATAGAGAGACAATGAAGTTGTCCTCCTATATAATAGTATCTGTTGCTGTAAAGTGGTCAAAAAATTGTATCCCACACCTACTCTTTCCAATTATGAGGGTCAAGATTTTACCCTCTGCTTAAGTTAACAATGGGGCACGTGAAATGATAGCATGAGAAATCTTAGATTTTGGATCCAGATTTGGCAGTTCAAGTTCTGAACACACCATTTCTTGGATAAGGGACCTTGGGCAAGTTATCCCTTTTCTGCTAAGGCTTCCCCACTTTGAAAAAAGGGATCTGCTTTCCCAACATCAAAGACTAGTTGTGATGATTATATGAGAAAGTGGGCATAAAAGAGCTCGCATAGAGGTTGGCATCCATTAAGGCCAGTAAATGCTGGTAGTGAAGTATTCCAGCTTCTGGTATATTGTATGAATTTTAAAATATTTCCCTCATTTCCATTCCTTTCCTCCTTGTATCCGATAATCTTCCTCTTAGGATGACGTTGCTAGTGTGTGCAATAATCATTTTAAGCTAATTAAATGTTTTTATTTGCAACACGTCTTTTATATTTTATGATTTATATCACCAAATAAGCACAAATATTTTCTGTGATTAAGTCAGATTCCCTTAACACAGGTAAGAAAATTCCTGAGTGGGACAGAGGGTCCAAGAGGCTCCTGAATGTGTGGATGTTAGAATAACACACTAGATTAGAATCTTCAAGGTATGGAAAAGTCAGGGGTTCTTTTCATTAAAGTTATTTGGAAAGGCAGTTTGAGGATAACAGAAATGAGGATCCCTGGCCCAGAAACAAGCTAAGTATTTCTAGAAACCATATACGTTCTTTCATTTAGTGAAATGTATTCTCTTTATGAGCATAGCACAGCTGACTTCCCAATGCCATGGTGATAAGCCCTACTCTTGCCAGGGTTCATAGGGCACGTTGCTAGAAGATATCAGAATTCTTTTCTGAGAGGTTCAGTGACCTGTGGGGGACACAGACTGTTTAAAAGAAAAGTTGGTGATCATCAATTCCGTGTGCTTTTAGTGATAGAAATACTGTATGAGAATGAACCTCAGAATGAAGGAGTATTCAGCATGTTTCCATTATACCCTTTCCAACCATCTGTTCAGCATTTCCTTATAGCCAGGCATTCTGCTAGCCCCTCTTGTATGTTACCGCAAAGAATTCTTACAAAAAGAAGATTTGGAATGCATTATTACCTTGATTTTAAACACAAGGGAACAGAGGTTAAGAGATATTCAGAATGCAGCTTATTAATGGTGGAGCTCAGATTTGAATTTACATCAGACCCCAAAGATCAAATTCTT
Organism: Mirounga leonina; assembly: GCF_011800145.1. Taxonomy (NCBI): domain Eukaryota; kingdom Metazoa; phylum Chordata; class Mammalia; order Carnivora; family Phocidae; genus Mirounga; species Mirounga leonina. The sequence continues at coordinate 18,629,602 of NW_023270265.1, read as the reverse complement.
AACCATTATACTGCATGACTTCGCAAATGAGTTTGAGGTACATGCTTTGGGTGGATGGACCTCTTTACCTTCAACCAGTGGTCAAATGCTGGTATTATCATCAACATGTCCTGGGGCTGCTACAATAGTCTTAGAAGTATAAGTTTGAGCCAAGATTTCCCTTGTCTGTTATGTTTTCAGGTTGCAAATCCTGCAGAAGGAATTATAGAATAAATTTGTGTAAGGGTCCTACCCGTTTCCCTCAAACCAGGACTGGAACCAGACTCAGAGAACTCTGGTGTTCCAAGTCATTCACTGACCAACTTTCACTCAGTATAGTCAGTGCCTACTATCTGTTGGGCATGTTTCTAGGCACCTGCAACACGTAAGTGTGCAAGGTAAATAAGGCTCAGGCTCTCCTTATATTCTGGTTTAGATTCTAGGCTTTGAAAGCTCCAGAATCATCCCTGCTCTCCAAAGAGATAATAAATGTCGGGAATACTGGAAAGGTTGAAAGCGGAATGTTTCTATCAACAAAGCCATATCGATTGGATATAGTGGGATAAAATGGGCTCAGGAATCCCTAACCCTCTGGGTATGCTGCTCTGTTTGTATCTTTTGTGACCTATGTTGGTGCTTTTGGTGTTCACTGGATTCTTAAATCGTCATAACTGTAAGTACAAATGGGGACCTTAACTGTTGTTTACTTCCGCCCTGGAAAGTCAGATAAATGTGTCCAAAGGTTCTTTGCTAGGCAAACATTACAATAATTATTATAAGGAGTCTTTTTCTTTCCAGTACCAAAAAACAACATCCCCCCCCAAAAACAAATGAAAATCCCAAACACAGGTTTTTCTGAAATCCACCTTCTCCATGAACCCTCAGGTAATTTACTGACCATTTCTTTCTTTATCTCTGAGGCCAGGAAGAAGAGGACAGCAACATTAAATTTATATTCCGAGAAGCAGCTGGAATAGAGTAGTTCAGCTCAGGAATTCTGAAGCTGGAAGGCTTGGATCCAAATGTTTAACTCTGCCTCTAACTAGCTGTGTGACCTTGGCTAGTCACTTAACTTCTCTGTGCTTCAGGGTTCTCATGTGTAAAACATGGATGATAAGAACAGTACCTATTTCATCATTTCCCTGTGAAGATAAATGAGTAAAAACATGTAAAGCATTTAGAAAGGTGCCTGGCTAGAGATGCGTGTTCAACCAAAGTTAACTGTCATTGACTATGGGGCTCCTTGGGTTGTGAAGCCTCTGATCAGCCCGACTTTTCTCTACACTGTGTTCTCTCAGACTTCTACCTGTGGGTCCCTACAATAAGCCATGGACTTAAGATTAGTCTGAGAATTCTCTGACCTGCCGTGATTCTTAAATCCACAGGGCATTGTCTGCGAGATACTCACATCACTAGGTTTGAGGGCGGATGGGGATGTAGGAAGGGACAGAAATGATGTATGTTTTTCCTATTTCCAGCACTAAACAGGACATTGCTTCCACAGACCCTTAATTAAATTAGCTTCATCATTTGGGGAGCAAAGTCCGGAACTAAAACACAAGCTAAGGAGCTATAAAACTTCCGTGTTGTACATAGCGGAACCTGAGTCCATTTGTTACCTTGAATTTGCCTCGGATTTAAAATGTGGCAAATTTTATTTTGGAGGCTGAGGTCTGTATAGGTAGGGTTTAGGTAAAAAAGCTCACTTAAAGTGCATAAGATACTTGCACAAGATACTAAGGAAGCTGTAGGTAACTGTATTTAGAAATGACTGCTCTTTTTAAATGTTCAGTAAGGCCCCAGTAAGGAATTGTCCTTGCTAAGCCCAGCGTAGCCAGAGACAGCAAAGTGCTATAGCGAGGAACTCTGTGGGCAAGAGGAGGATGGCTGTTTGAATGAATCAGAGACTTGGTTCTTTAATACGTTTTGCGGCAGGGAGATGATGATGGCTAGAATGACCATTCTGGGGACTCTTGGGGATTTCAGAAGTCTCCGTTACTGATGCAGAAAGATTCTGATGACATCACCACAGATAACACAATCCACATGAACAGATAGCAGTTCTCTTTACCCACAGCATGAATATTTAGTGAGAACTGGCCTCCATTTAACTTTGTCAGCAGGAGGATGCACCATGTGTTATAACATGCAAGCTGCTAATAGCTACGAGGGGAGGCCTGGCCTAAGACAAGCAGGTTTTTTTTCTTATTTTGAGAAAATGAAAATTTTCCTGAGCCAAGTTTTAATTAAGTGGTGATGGAAACAAAATTTAGGGACAAGAGGTACCATTCTCCCCCAACTGTTTTTATTTTAGTATCGTTTCAACCTACTTCCTGTGTGACTGAAGGTTACTTTTCCCTCGGTGCCTGAGTTTCCTAATAGGTAAAATGAGATTTTAGGGGCATCCCTTGCATAGGGTTTTTATCAGGATTAAATGAACTGATAAATGTAAAATGCTTAGAAGAGTACCTGCTTGCTCCCAATAAGTCGTCTAGTAGAGTTGACCTTTGAATAACGTGGGGGTTAGAAGCACTGATCCTTGGGCAGCCAAAAATCCGCTGTAACCTTGACTCCCCCCAAAACTTAACTACTAATAGCCTACTGTGGACAGGAAGCCTTATCCTTCAGATTATGAGACTGACGCGCTGCCCACTGCACCAAGAGGGCCGCTGGGGAAGCCTTATCTATAACATCACCAGTCAAGGAACACACATTTTGTATGTTACATGTATTAAATGCTGTATTCTTACAATAAAATAAGCTAGAGAAAAGAAAATGTTGTTATGGAAATCATAAAGAAGAGAAATACATTTTTATCCAAAAAATTCGCGTCTAAGTGGACTGCGTAGTACAAACCCATGCTGTTCCAAGGTCAACTGTATCTGCTTTTATTGCTGTTATATATTTATTCTTCCTGAGTACTGGGTTATTATTCTAATAGTTTCTCTGAAGGGAAAAATCATCAAGAAGCATGGAAATATGCGTCATCTCATTTTCCTCAGCGACTTAGCTGAATGGGGAACTTTTTGGTCTAGTCAACACACCCAGAGCCGATTTAGGTCTTTGAGGAAGGGAGTAGTCTGTGTAGGGTTGATCTTTTATTTTTAAACTTATTAAGTGAGAGCAAACATCTTTCATACACAAAGAAAAACCCTAACTGAATGACTTATTTTATTTATCAGTATCACTTATCCCCACAAGTGACATGAGAAAACCATTCTAGGCTGTCATAGATACTACTTGAAATTTTAGATGAGGGTCTGTACTTCAGAAATTCAGTAGCACAATAAGCATACATGAAAAGCATGCCTCTCCCAGATCTATAATAATTCTCTACTTATTGTTGTTGGAGAGACATACGGGTTGCACTGTTCCTGTCACATCCGTTTTAAAAGAATGGTTGGCAGACTTAACGTGATAAAATAGCCAAAAAAAAATAGCCAAGACGTATTCTGATTAAGCAAACTGCTGAGCCATATTTTGTTTCATAGAAACAGAAGGAGGTAGGCTCTCTTCTTGTATCAAGGCTTCATATAACGTGATCAAAAACCCTTGTTTTCACCTTCTTGTCCCAGCTGCTTTGAGGTTTGGGCTCCTACCAAGAGCAGCAAGCATAGGGAGAGGGAGTCCTATTTTTCTCAGGAGAATGAAGCGAGGGAAATAAGATGGTGAGTCAGCCAGCCAGCAGGCATCCACTGGCTGGGGAACGCTCAGTCCTGCTCACTCCTTCCTCCCCCTGCTGTGCTGGCTGTCCCTGGATTAGCTTCTATTGCTGTATGCTCTGCAACAGACTTGACAGTGGGGCTCTAGGTTCCCCGCCCCAATCTCCCGAAATTCTTGGCACTGATTGTGTTCTGTGCCCTGCTGAGAAATATCAGACGCTGCATGAGGAGCACAGGGGACCAGAAGCATGGAACTTCCCGTGCCTAGGGGCCCTCTGGTGATGCAGCGAAAAGGTTGACAAACAGGACCTCAAGTGTTACCTAATAGTGATGCGTTGAAATAAAAGCGTCAAAATATAGGTCCCTGCCACCAATATAGAATTAAACTGGTCAGGATCAATCAGAAGAGGGGGAAATGGAGGGACTGAGCCAATAATGAGCAATTATCTAGTTAATTATATATAGTTTTATGTATATATATATATACACACACACACACACACACCACACACACACTTATATATAGTTATAGTTATAATTATAGTTATTCAGTGTATTTGCAATGATACAGTATGGAAAAGTTGCCCCTCAGGTATGGGCATACCTCCCCTTGGCCTTTTTCATCTGAACACAGAAAATGATTTCAGTGACTATTTTTGCAGTTTTCCTAAGGATGACACAGAACATTCTAGATGCATAACAGAGAAGTTAATTTCTAACATACAGTAGATGCTTCAGGGCAATAGAGCTTGATTCTCTCAGGTTAAGAGAGGGTCCCCATTGTTCTTGCACTTCAAAGATGTATCTTTTTTTTAACGTTTTGAGTTTTTATTTAAATTCTAGTTAGTTAACATATAGTGTAATATCAGTTTCAGGAGTAGAATTTAGTGATTCATCACTTACATGTAACACCCAGTGCTCATCACAAGTGCCCTCCTTAATCCCCATCACCCATTTAGCCCATCCCTCCACCCACCGCCCCTCCAGCAACCATCAGTTTGTTCCCTATAGTTAAGAGTCTCTCTTATGGTTTCCCTCTCTTTTTTTCCCTTTTTCCCTACATTCATCTGTTTTGTTTCGTAAGTTCTACATATGAGTGAAATCATATGGTATTTGTCTTTGACTGACTTATTTTGCTTAGCATAATACACTCTAGTTCCATCCATGTCATTGCAAATGGCAAGATTTCATTCTTTTTTATGACTGAATAATGTTCCATTGTATATATATACCACATCTTCTTTATCCATTCATCAGTCGATGGACATTTGGGCTCTTCCCATAATTTGGCTATTGTTGATAATGCTGCTATAAACATCGGGGTGCATGTGCTGCTTTGATTCAGTATTTCTGTATCCTTGGGGTAAATACTTAGTAGTGCAATTGCTGGATTGTAGGGTAGTTCTATTTTTAACTTTTTGAGGAACTGTTTTCCAGAGTGGCTGCACCAGTTTGCAGCCCCTTCTCCCTTTGTTCCCCTTTCTCTACATCCTCGCCAACACCTGTTGTTTCCTGTGTTGTTAGTTGTAGCCATTCTGATAGGTGTGAGGGGGTATCTCATTGTGGTTTTGATTGGTATTTCACTGATGATGAGTGATGTTGAGCATCGTTTCATGTGTCTCTTGGTCATCTGTATGTCTTCTTTGGGAAAATGTCTATTCATGTCTTCTGTCCATTTCTTAACTGGATTATTTGTTTTGGGGTGTTGAGTTTGATAAGTTCTTTATAGATTTTGGATACTAACCCTTTATCAGATATGTCATTTGCATATATCTTCTCCCATTCCAAAGTTGCTTTTTAGTTTTATTGATTGTTTCCTTTGCTGTGCAGAAGCTTTTTATCTTGATGAAATCCCAATAGTTCATTTTTGCTTTTGTTTCCCTTGTCTCAGGAGACATATCTAGTAAGAAGTTGCTATGGCCGAGGTCAAAGAGGTTGCTGCCTGTGTTGGCCTCTAGGATTTTGATGGATTCCTGTCTCACAAATTAGGTCTTTCATCCATTTTGAATTTATTTTTGTGTACGGTATAAGAAAGTGGTCCAGTTTCATTCTTCTGCTTGTCACTGTCCAGGTTTCAACACCATTTTTTGAAGAGACTGTCTTTTTTCCATTGGGTATTCTTTCCTGCTTTGTCGAAGATTAGTTGACCATATAGTTGTGGGTCCATTTCTGGGTTTTCTATTCTTAAAAAGATGTATCTTTTCAAAGATAGTAACATAGACAGCCCATGGTTGGGAATGCCTGTTTGGTCAGGGAGTAAGCTATATTTCCTCATTCCCGGACCCAGGGCAGGTTTCAGAGTTCATATAATTGTGAATTGCCATTTGTTCATTCACTCAACAAATAACCATTCATCTCTTTTCCTTTTCTAAGCCAAGAACAGGGGATATAATGATGAACAAGAAACAGATACAAACAATAAGTGATGATCTGTGCTATGTTGAGGAAAAACTCAAAGGAGCCAGGAAAGAAAGAAAAATGATGGATTTGGGAGCATGTGGGTGGCAGGTGTGTTGGGAGGTAGGCATACTTCAAAGAGGGATGTTACTAAGCATACACAAACATTGTTGACCCAGCTTGGCAGATGTACCCATCTGGCAGATGATGGTATAGCCATTCAGGCAATGTTTATGCATTTATGCACAGAAAAAAAATGTTATCTCTCTGCCTCCCAGGTATTTTATAAATACAAGCAAATCCTTCTGAGGGTCACTGCCATGATACTAGAAGTGACTGTGTTGTCAGTCCACAGCAGAGAGCCTAGGACAGAGCAGGCACGCAATCATGCTGAATAACAACACTAATGAATAAATGAAAGGCACTTTAGAACAATAGGATGTTGCATTTATGGTGTCGCAAACTAAATCAGTTCCACTTTGTGTCTATTTATTGTTGAATTTTGGGTGATAATAAAACACCTTCATTTTCTTCTTGATCTTATTTTTTGAAATGAAAGCAATCACAGGGAATGTAAACTCCTAAAAAAGGTTGTACTTCTCTTTCCTGTAAAAGGAAAAAACCCTCCAGATTCTAGTGTAATGCGTCTTGCATGTGTATTGACTTTAGCTATGTCGCTTCAATTCCAGAACTTGTATACTTCTGAGGTGATAACAGTATCAGACATCTGCCCTTGGAATGCTCTCCAATTCCAATTTATTTTTACATTTATTCCTATAATTTATTCCTATATTTAAGGACCTTGCAGTATCTTAGAGCTTTTCTTTTATCTTTAAATAACTCTAAGGCTTGCGACACCATTTTCCCTTCTACTTCTAAAGGCTCTGTGCTGTGTATAAAGCCATCATTTTGACATTTCTTTAATTTATTTTAGAACAAGAAAAATCACATATTTATCAATCTGATAGAACGAGATGTAAAGAAATAATTTCTAGAAGATCAACAATTTTTTTAAACATTTTTTTTTAAGATTTTATTTATTTATTTGAGAGAGAGAGAATGAGAGACAGACAGCACGAGAGGGAAGAGGGCAGAGGGAGAAGCAGACTCCCCGCCGAGCAGGGAGCCCGATGCGGGACTCGATTCCGGGACTCCAGGATCATGACCTGAGCTGAAGGCAGTCGCTTAACCGACTGAGCCACCCAGGCGCCTGAAGATCAACAATTTGAGACATTGCTAGGACTGATGCACGATGGTTAATTTTAATTGTCAACTTGGCTAGACTGTTGTGCCCAGTTGTTTGGTCAAACGCTAGCCTAGATGTTGTCGCAAAGGTAAATTTTGTAGATGTGATTAACATTTGCAGTTACAAGTGATTTTATATGAAAGAGATTGCCCTTGACAATGTGAGTGGCACTTATATAATCAGCTGAATTTATTTAGTGCAGAAACTGAGCCTTTAGGAAGAAGAAGGACTTTTGCCTCAAGACTGTAACATAGAAATCCTGCCTGAGCCTCCAGCCCGCTGGTCTGCCCTGTAGATTTTTGACTCAAGACTGTGTCTGTGTGTGTGTGTGTGTATGTGTGTATACACATATATGTAACATATATATAAATGTGTGTTCATATATGTGTATATATATATCCTATTTTATATCCTATTTATATTTCACATATATATATAATCTCTCTCTATATATATATATAAATAATCTCTATCTGTATATGTATATATCCATAAATAAATGTGATTCTGCTTTCTGCTTCTCTGGGGAATTCTGACTGATACAGAGTATTTCATTCTCTCCATTTTTCCCAGTTGGACCAGGGAAAAATTGGTAGCAGTTTCTAGACTTCTAGGGCTTTGATGGGAGACCAGAAGGTTGAAAGCAAGCTGAGACAGTGTTCCACATTTCATGCCGCCCCCTCCCAAAAGGAAAAGAGCTTGGAGCTGGGGAGAGGAACGCTGAGCACATCCATTCATATGATTCATTGTTTCTATATTTAGCAAAACAGAAAAATACGGGGAAGATTTTGAACCTTCATAAACTCCTCTGGCTTCCTTCTGATAACACCATATTTTATTTTATGCCGAGGCACATCCCCATCTTTATAAAAATCGTATTATGCTTTTAGCATTAGCTAGGGACCTATATGAGAGGAGTCAGAGTGGATCTCAGGTTCTCAAGGCAAGGTTATTTATTTATTTATTTTTTTAACCAGGACTTTACATAATATTAAGGTAGCTGGAAGCTGGATTATTATTTCCAGAAGAATAGGAAAGACAGTGTATCTCCACTGAGCTCCCACAAATGACATTCATATGAGAACAAGTTCACATATTCAATTCCCAGTTTTGCAAAAAAAATTTTACAAATGAGGCCATGACCTCAAATTATACTGTCTGACAGGTATGCTTGTAATGGGGTCCAGGTAAGTGATGTGGATGGCTCAGGACAGACTTATTCCCATTGCTGTGGAAAGCACCAAAATGATGCCTTCCATAGATACTAGGTTGGGAAGATCATCCCTCTGTACAAGAAAAACAGTACTTTCCTTTAGTATTACAACTCTTAGAACAGCTTTGATCATGGATCTTGGGGGATTGAAAAAAAGAAAGATGTACCTAGAAGTTAATTTCTGCTACCCAAATATTCTATTGTAGTTCAATAAAGAGTATCTTATAGAGAGCATGTAATCATTTTAAACATATAGATTAGTAAAATTTTGCCTGCTAAAAATATTAACCTATTAACCAATGGTACGTTCTTGCCACTTACATAGGGAAAATGGTGGGAATGTGTGATTATTGCTTGGGTTTGGGCTCTGAAGATTATCAACCCAAGTAATTGCCCACTCCCTCTTCCAGTTTACTTCATAATCAGGAGGCATCCCTATTCCATTGCTTCAGTTGTAAAAACATGCTGTACCATGAAATGAAAACTTGTGTGAGTAGATGGACCATAACACAAACACAGATGCAAAGTGCCATAGACACCACACTGTTTGAGGTAAAATGTGGTAGGTTTGAACTAGTTGATTCTTTCACACTCTCGGCCTCCCATCCTGCAGCAGAATTCATTCCTTTCTTGTCCCGTGTTTTGTCAGCCTGAATGGGCAGGGTTAGTTCTATACTCTCTCCCTTTCTTCTTGGGACCTCTTTTCCACTCCTCTTTGCCCAAGATCAACTTTATTCTACATTTCCAATAACATGCATCTTACTGACTTCTCATGCACGTACTTTTTCTTGATTTATACAAGATCTAAAGAGACCACTGCAATCTTTCCATAGGACACACAACTACTACTACTTAAACCTATACGTAGTTGCTACTCTCTTACTTGATGGCTGACAACAGCATGATAAATGTTGAAATTTTACTATTCTGGAGTATGAAAGATTACTTAACTTGTCTCTCCCAACTTTGGGGGGTAAAATAATTTGTAGATAGGAATGAATAATAGAATTGAAATGGATCTCAAGGTGGCTAATTGCCCTAACTTTCAGATAGTTTCTAGACTATCTCTGGCAAAACAAGTGTTTTCTCACCATAAATGGTCTAAATAATTGTGGGTGACTGCCTGGAAGCCCAGGTTGATATGTACTCTGTGTTCAAATCTAGGCACTGGATTTGCCATAATCAATTAGTGATGTCTGCCATGGGTGAGGGTTAGGACGGTGTGGACAGTAATGACACCTCGTTTCCATCTTTTTGGATAAAACCAACAAAGATGGAGAATTACTTTTTCAGTTTAAAATGATTTCAAACACTGAGAAAGTATTCCAGGTGAGAAAGGCAGGGGAAGGGAGAAGTCATCTTGGTACAGATGAGGATGTTGACGAATAGCCATATTTTTTGAGTATGATAACTTTTCTGAAAAGCGCTAAAATATAATAGTGCTCTTGAGATGATGATGTGGACTGTAATAGAAAGTTTAAAGGCTAACAGAATGTCGTTGCCTGTTTTTCTAGCTCAGAAGAGCAAATGCTGAGTGAAAGTGTACAGTAGAAGAAAATTGGCCTTCTTCACAACTGAGTGAAGATGCTCTTCCTGTGTTCAGAAAACATTCTTGAAATGGACTTTTCAGTAATCTAAATTTAAACACGTAAATTTTAAAAAACACCGTTTTGCCGAGAACTCTATGAAACAGCCATTTGAAGGAATTTGCCATTTAATAGAAAATCCATTTCCTCGTGAAAATATAACTTGCTGTTCTTGGTTCAAATATCTTCAGAAAAACTTTTTTTGTTTTGTTTTGTTTGGAAATGTTGATACCTTATGCTACACTTAGAAATAAAACAGAAGCCACAGAAAATTTCTTTCAGAGACGTTAGCCTGGAAATATGATTATATTGTAGCAAAAGCCCAACAAAATGTCTGAAGGACTAATGAAGTCTTTGTAAATGCAAGCAAATGGACTTAGAACTCCATCCATAAAATGTGAGTAGTGACAGCAATAATAACCATGACCACTTATTGAACAAGAAGCTATCATTTATTATTATATGCCTGCTCGCTTCCTGACTTCCTTCTTTCCTTCCTTCCTCTCCCCATTCCTCCTCTTCTTGGTTCCACAAATACTGAGTTCCTACTATGTTCCAGGAACTATACAAAGCTCAAGAAACAATGACATTGGGGATCCAGATAGACAAGGATTCTGACTTCACAGAGTTTATACTCTAGTGGGGAAAAGCTGGGTATTCATCAAGTAATGACAACAATGTGTTGTGTCAGGATGGACTGAGATGTCTGTTTCCCCTTTGGGGGACAAAGGGGCAACTTTAGGACTAGAAAAAGATGATTTCAGTGTGTAACTAGTTGCTGTTTGTTAATATGAGGAAGGACAAGTGTATCTTTACTGTGAAATGACCTGGATATTATTTTTTTTTCTCTTTATCCTTACTTAAGAGATCAGAAATTTTATTGAGGCATGCCTAAGAGTATTCCAGGCTCGAAATCAGAGAGCCCTTTCAATCTTGCAGACTTAAGTCTTTCATTATCTCACAAACATTTTCTCCATTTATTTGTCTAACTACGACCTCCTCTTATCTATCTCCCTTTGTCCTTCTAAAATATCTGTTATTCATTTGTTAGGTCTTCTGGACATAGAGATTCTAAGTCTCTAAACTTTTCCTTCATGATTTCTGTCTCTATACTTTTTTCTCAGGTCTTTGAGATATTTCTTGCCGGCCATTTTCTAGGCTACTAATTTGGGTTTTAATAATGACCTTCCCCCCACCACCAAAAAAAGTGAAATGCTACTTTTGTTTGATAAAATTTCTCCTTTAAATCAGCCCAAATTTCCAGAAGCATGGATAGTTTTGAAGTCAGAGACACCAGGTGTTGGAACCCTCGCTCATCCCTTACTAGCTCATGACCTTGGACAAGGCAGTTACCTGCTTAAAGCTCAGTTTCCTCATCTATGGGGAAGGAGCTGCTACCACCCATGGAACTGAACTATAATAATGATTACATGATAGGAAATAGATATTTTTTGCAAGGTATTCGTTACCTACAGAATGTTCCATAAATATTTAGTGTAACATTTGATTAAACATCGCATTGACTAATATAAAATTAAAGTCTGTGGGGGAAATCACAGGCTTTTTTCAACGTTAATTACGTGTTCTTATGTATTTTTTTGTGGCTTTTGCATAGAAAGCTTTTAAACTTGCTAATAAAATCATAATGCCTTACATTTGTATAATACTTGACTATTTATCTGTAGCTTTGTGATTGAAAACAGGTTTATTATTTTAATGCTGCTGCTGAGTTAAATGATTTTCCAAAGAGTACCAAGCTAATAGGTGGCATAAACAGCTGTCAAAATCTCCAACCTAAAAACATTTCTCCCATTGACAGTCAATTCCACAAATATCAATAACTTATTATATTTTTAAAAATGTAATCATCAAAGAGTTTCTGGATGGATTTTATTCAATCAGTTATGCATTCAATGAGTGGAAATAAAAAATATGTATGACAGCACCTTACTATGTACCATGCATGGTTCAGAATGCCAAAGATAAAATAGTAAAGCAGATACAGTCCCTGCTTTCAGGAAGCTTATAATCTAGTAAAAGGGGATGTCCGTTAATCAAAGAATCATATGAATACATGTAAACTTGAGAGCTGAGAGAAAGTACATTTCACAAGGAGATTTTACATCATCAGGAAGGTTAGAAAGGCTCCCCGAGGAAATGATGCTAAGGTGAGGTTCAAAGGAAGAGTTACTGTTAGCCAGGAAAAGGAGGGTTAAGTGGGGAGAGGAGCCTTCAAGACAGAGGGAATAGCAGAGACAAAGGCTCTGTGTCAGGAAGGAGCCTTTCAGATTGAGAGATTGAAATTGGGCCAGTGTCACGGGAACTCAGAGAGTGAAGGCAAGTGTGTGAGGGGAGCTGCAGAGGCAAGTGGGGGTCAGATGACATAGGATTCTGAGATGTGTGTGAAATATTTTGGTCTTTCTCTTAGAGTAATAGAATGCCAACTAGAGTTTTAAGAAGTAGGTGTGCGTGTGCATGTACGTGTGCGTGTGCGTGTGCACGTGTGCGTGCACGCTGCTGGCACTGTGTTTATTTAGCGAACATCCCTCTGGCCGAGGAGGAAAGCAGATTAAAAGGCCAGAATGGATACAGGTAAAGCAGTCAGGAGGCCGTTGAGGAAGCCCAGTTGAGAGACAGGGGGCAGTGAAGACAGAGAGGAAGGGCTCAGATCTGTAAGGTAATTAGGAGGTTAAAATAATTGCACCTGATGAGGTAGAGAGGCTTTTAAGAATGAATTCTAAATTCCTAGCTCAAATAGCTGGTAGATGGTAGATGTACTTACTGTTGTAAGGAAAACTAAAATAAGGCCAGATTTGGGGGGGATTAAGATGATGAATTTGGTTGAATATATTCAATTTGAGGTGTCTTTCAGGCACCAGATGGAGATACGAAGTAGTAGTTGGCCACATATGTCAGCTGCTCAAGGAATAAGACTGGAGATAAAACATGTTGAGTCATCTACTATAGATGGTTATTGATGTTGTGGGTGGAGTTGGAATAAGATTATTGTTCCCATACTTTCTCAGACATTTACTTCTTGATTTGTTTTGACCACTGTATTCAGGACACTAAGGAGCAGGGGCGAGCATAACACCCTAAATCTCTAGGATTAGCTGTACCTCCACAGACACCTGTAGAAAGTGCTCAGGAGCCTGTCTGCACCAACGACATGTACACTGGAGAGCAGTGAGGGAAGGAAAGCAGGTAGACCAGATGCCTCAGCCCTGCCAAGAAACAGATACACAGTAGACTTGCCCTCTACTCCGATACTATACTGTGAAGAAGGAAGGAAAGGGAGAATATTGAAATTAAAGAAAGAGGGAAGAACTTCTCTGAGTGTGAGTTTGAATTGACTATTTGTCCAAATAAAATTGTTGCACTGAAGGAGACTTTTTAAAACTTGAGATTAAATCACGTTGACTTGTCAAATTTAAGTATTTCATTTTCCCCTATGGTCTTTCCACCATGGGAATGAGAGCCTTACAACGATGTGATTAGTTGTGGGACAAATAGGACTTTCGTTTGTTTTGTTGCTATTGCACATCTGAATTGTATTGTCGTATTGTGCAGATCGATGCCCTGCCACACCATAATTTAAATTGTCTGACCCATAAGCTTGTTATGGACCTCACTGTGTCTTACAGAGTTCACAGAGCTAGCCAATGGCAGAGCTGGACAAGAACAAAGCTCTTGTTATCATGTTTCCCCTCATGATTAAATAAAATCTATATTCCTTTTAAATTTATGCTTTGGAGAATTTTATGTCCATTTCATGTATTAGTTCCATCATGTGGTACAGCGTACTTCATTTCCTATATAGTTTTAACTTTTGTGTACTTTTGCGTACATGCAGCTAGTAATTGGGCTCTGATATATATATATGTATCCACACACACACATATAATATCAAATATATATTATTATAAATTGTATGATATATGTTATATATATAGTCCTATATATTATACCATATGGATTTTAAGTCTATATTTTTTTCCTTTGGATTTAGCTCTCAGCAGTTTCCAGGACCCAATAGCAGCAAAATCCAGAAGGATGAGGAAATCTCAGGGGTATTCAGATGGCAATGACTACAAACACTCAAGACAGCAGAAAACTGAGGACAGCTGTCTCTACTCTTCACCTTGTGCAAAGGGACTGACCCATGAACAGCTTCAAGGGCACTGGCCTTGCAAACGTAAATCCATACATTAGTTGCAGTCATTCTTCTTCAAGTGGGCATCCTGCCCTCGCCGTCAGTGTGCATCTGGGAGTATCCTATGCACGACCTTTCAATTGACTCCATTCGGAGAATAAACAAGCCAGCCCAGCCTCAGGCAACAGTCTACACCCATCTGTGCTCTCCTTTGGTCAGTTTATACAGCCCATGGAATTTCGGAGAAACAGAAGCCCAGGATTGAGAGACTTATTCCAGATCACATAGCCAGTGACTGGGGATGTATTTCATGCTGGAGTTCATATTCTTATTTATTTATTTATTTATTTATTTATTTATTTATTTATTTATTTATTTATTTATTTATTTGACAGAGAGAGATACAGCGAGAGAGGGAACACAAGTAGGGGGAGTGGGAGAGGGAGAAGCAGGCTCCCTGCTGAGCAGGAAGCCCGATGCGGGGCTCAATCCCAGGACCCTGGGATCATGACCTGAGCCGAAGGCAGACGCTTAACGACTGAGCCACCCAGGCGCCCCTGGAGTTCATATTCTATCCATGGTCCATGCTGCCTCTCCTGCCGTGATGAGGATGAGAGCGTTGGATTCAGTCCTGGGCTCACATCTATTTCTACACTGCTTGGAAAAGCTAATTAGCATACATGAACTTCAGTTTGCTTGTCTAGAAATTAGGGATGGTAATACTTCTACGGTGGAGTAGTTGTGAGGAAGGAGATGGCAGAGGCCACATGCCCTTAGTGTGATGTCTGAAATATAGTTAGGACCCAATAAATAGCATTTGATTGGTGCTGGTGTTTTGTTATTTTTGCTATTATTTATAATGCCCTCAGAGGAAAATTCCTTGGAAACTGCCCTAAAAAGAGATCAACACCTGACCTACAGCTTTCTGCAAGTGACTTTTGGTGCTGATCATATGAGCCATGTGGGTTTGGTGGGAAGTACTTCAATTAAAAATTCTCCTTCAGATTAGGTTAAGTATGCCACTGTTTGGGTACAACATGGATTTCCTCAGCTAGTTCAAGCACTGACTTTTTAATATTTTCACCAAGGGAAATGGAGACAAATAACAGGATTTGAGTCAGATAAAGCCCTGGGAGATTGGAAAGGGTAATACTGTTGCTGACAATTTAGTAAAATCACGAGTACCCTGAGAAGTTCTGTTTAGGGTACCAATTCCCATCCAGTGTTAATGTCTAGAATCTTCTGAAGCAGGCATTGCACACCGAGGAGGCTTGTTCCTGCAACTCGGGTGGGGCACTGTGGTAGATACCATTGATTTGGATGTCTGTCCAGGTTTTCTTTGCTGAGCACTGTGCACCTCACCCTGATGCAGGAACCAAAGACCTGAGGCTGTGTGGATCAAGAATGCTATGCAGTGTGCAAAAAAGAAGCATGGCTGGGTCAGAACCGGTCCCCTGGTTCCCCTGCTTAAAGGCTATCTCCGTGCTGCTTGGTGAGGAGGACCTGGAGACCGACATCAGAACCCCAAGGGTCTCTCTTTCCACTGTGTGCTAGCTTGGGTCATAGAAAGCATCTTTGTCTTTACTGGCACCGTACTCATCACCAAATCCTCCTACAGGTGAAAACAAAACACAATAATACAAAACCTTATTGGAACAAAGGAAATCTACTTAATGATTTCAGCTAAGGTGCTGATGCCCGATGTAGGAAAAGCTGGTACATGGTCACCCTGCCCTCTCGTAGAAAACAGTTTAATAGGGCTTCTTTCTGTCTCTGTGTATGAGATATTACCCTTTTAAAGCAGAACCCATTCATGGCTTGGTCCCAGCACTAAGGAGACTAGACTTCCCCTGACGTTTCTGAAGCATGTTTGGAGTTTAATTTAATTGTGTTCAATTGGGTCTCAGAGCAGCCCCAAACTTCTGAGACACTCCTGGAGCTCATTTGGGCTTCTGCCCTCAGGAATTTCCTTAAGCAGAATCCCTTAGTAGTGGACTAACAGAGCCCACCAGAGCCATTTAACTTCATCTTAGAGATAATGAAGGGGCAGGCTGCTGGGAGGGGCTTTCTCCCCATTTCTTAGCCCCCTTGAATCTAATACTATGATTCTTAACCCTATCAGACCCACCACCTACTTATAGCAAACATAATGTCCTCTTTACTATCCTAAAATGAAATCCCTATTCACACAATTAAAACAATGTAACATCTTAGCAATAATATAGAGGAGAAATAAAAAGAAAGAGATTTCTACTAAAAGGAGATATGTTTCAATATGTAAATTTTCAAACAGGGGCCACAATGAAGGTGTTGCATACTTGCATTTATATTTGGAAACTCTGTGAATGCAGAGACTGTGAAAAATAGGCTCACAGAGTCTTCGATCCAAAACTACTGTTAGTGCTGCTATTAGGTAAGTCATGGCACCGTCCAAAATGGAAGTTTCAAACAACAGAAACTCTTTGATTTACATGGTGGTTGGGTTTCTGCAAAATTAGTATCTTGCAAAAGATACTTTGTATTTATAGGTAAGACAGAGTTATGTTCTTGGCTCTGATAATTATACGTAGGTTTTGTTCCTCATGGCCCTCTGGAGTGACATGTGTGAAGTAGGTGGAATGCAGGACAGTTCTTTGTTGGGTGGGATTGTCCCAGGTGTTGTGGGACATCTGGAATTTCTGCCTCTTCCCATCATTGGGGCAACCAGAATGGTTGATTGGACAAATTCTGCTCTTCATGGATTTCATAAGTTAGAAATTAAAGTGGCACCATTAAACCCATAACCCACACTGACTGTTCTTAATAATGGGGCAGTATGCTTGTACTTCTGCAAAAAGTGATGGAGAATTGTATTTTTATTTTAATAGCCTTCCTAGTCTGCTGGTCTGTGCTCAGGTTGGAGCTCAATACCCAGGGCACTTCTTTGAATTCTAGCCCATTATAAAAGGGCATTTGCATTCCCATCCTTATCCCCCGCCCAATGTCTGCCCCCTTCCTGCCCTCACTGATGTGGTGCTGGCTCACGTGGACCCCTACACAGGCTGAGATGGCCCAAACTGGTCATCCGGGCCAAGCCTCATTTGATATTTTTTCTGTCCATCCCAGGAAAAGCCTTCCGACTAATAATGGTAAGTTCTTTTTCTCGAGTCATGAATCTTGCTCTGGAAAGAGCCTATTAGCCATCAATAAATTGAGCCCAGTGACAAATGGAATTAAAATAGGTCAAGCCCAGTACTTTCCAGCCATTATTTCTGGCAGTGGAGGGATGATAGGCATTCTAATTTGAAGAGAATGGGGTGCCTGTCAGCAGTTTCCCTCTGCTTTGCTCTTCCAGTCATCCCCTTTTGGAATGGTTTTGATGAGCCGACCTCCCTCCGGCTAAGTGAGGTCCAGTCCGTAGTCAGTAGCCAGGTTCTTTCTGATCTGGCTCTTCCCTTGTCAGTCTCCTGTTTTGTGACTCCTGCCCTTTATGCTTAGTGCCCTGACAACTCCAAAAGGCTCGATAGTTTCCAAATCCAAATCTTTACTCAGGTATTCCCTCTGCTTAGGAGGCCTGCCCTCCCCACCCCCTGATTGGTTCCTGAAAACTGCAGCTCAGACAATGCCTCCTTCCTCATGCCATGCTTAACCACCCTCAACATTGGAATTAACCTCTCCGAGCTGTGTAGGCTCTGTACATATGTGCTTCCATTGTCACACCCACCACGCTGCCTTGTAATTTATGACTTAATCACGTCTCCCCATTACTCCGGGACATTCTTATGAGCCAAATCCATATCTTATTTTAAATAAATTTTAATTTTAATTTTTAAAAAAGATTTTATTTATTTTTGTGTGTGTGTGAGAGAGGGGGGGGCGGGGAGGGGAGCCAGGCGAGAGGGAGAAGCAGACTCCCCGCTAAGCAGGGAGAGCCTGATGCAGGACTCGATCCCAGGACCCCGAGATCATGATCTGAGCCGAAGGCAGACTCTTAACCGACTAAGCCACCCAAGTGCCCTAAACTTTAATTTTTAGAACAGTTCTGGATTTTTAGAAAAATTGGCAAAGACAGTGCAGAGTTCCCATACGGCCCAGCAATCAGTTTCTCCTTTGACTAACATCTTACATTAGGTAAAGTACATTTGTTATAATGGTTGAACCGCTATGATACATTATTGACTAGATCCATACTTTATTTAGATTTCTTTGGTTTTTACCTAATGTCCTTTTTAGTTCCAGGACCAACCACACTGTGTTTAGTAGTTCATATCTCCTTAGACTCCTCCTGGCTGTGACAGCTCCTCAGACATCCCTTGTTTCTGACCTTGGCAATTTTGAGGAAAACTGGCCAGGTATTGAATGACCCTCAGTTGTGATTTGTCTCAGGTTTTTCCCATGAGTTGACTGGTGCTGGGGTGCATATAATTAACATGATTTATCATTGTTACGATGAGCTTGATGTTTGGCTGAGTTAGTGTTTGTCAGGTTTCTTCACTGTAAAGTTGCAGGCCTCCCACCCCTTCCCATACTGTTTATGGCTCTTTAGAAAGTCACTGGGTGCAGCCTACACTCAAGGAGTAGGTTCTGCTGGGTATATAAATTATTTGAAATACTTCTACATAGTATATTTTTCTCTTCTCCCCCATTTACTCATGTTTTTTTTTTTTTTTTTTAAGATTTTATTTATTTGACAGAGAGAGACACAGCAAGAGAGGGAATACAAGCAGGGGGAGTGGGAGAGGGAGAAGCAGGCTTCCCACGGAGCAGGGAGCCCAATGCGGGGCTCGATCCCAGGACGCTGGGATCATGACCTGAGCCGAAGGCAGACGCTTAACGACTGAGCCAGGCGCCCCTACTCATGTTTTTATATCCTCGAAGACTGAGTGCTTAGCTCAGGATTGAGTGAATGGTAGGTACTTAATACACTTTATTGGTTCTGGTTTTCTAAGCAACCATTGTAAATCTCTCTCGATGTGGACATAACAATGCTAATAACTTCACATGATAAGAACCCTAAAACAGGAAATGTTGTTTTAGAAGTACTAGTCTATGTGTTTTAGCTCATTTACTCCTCACAACAATCTTGTCAGGATGACACTATTATGACCAAAGAGAATTTGTTTAGCTTATCTAAGGTCACACAGCTAATAAGTGGTAGAGACAAGATTCAGACCCATGCTGTCTAATTCCAGAGTGCACACTCTTAAAGCAACAGAGGCTGGAGTGCCTCTTTGGTTTCTGTTCCAATTACCTTGGCCTTGCTCTGTTGAGCTTATCTCCTATGAGAACAGGGTTCAATCTGTAAATAGTCCCCAGCTGGAAATCCTCTAGCAGAGCCTTCTTGTTTATACCAAATTCTCCTTCAAATCTGTGAAGCCTGGGGCACCTGGGTGGCTCAGTTGGTTAAGTGTCTCCTTTTGACTCAGGTCATGACTGTAGGGTCCTGGGATGGGCTCCCTGCTCAGTGGGGAGTCTGCCTCTCCCTCTGTCCCTCCCCACTGGTGCTCTCTCTCTCAAATAAATAAATAAAATCTTTAAAAAAATAATAAATCTGTGAGACCTGCAAAACACTGGGGCAGAAATTCTTAAGAAATTGTAAAAGGCATCCCTTTTGAGCTTTCTTTGGAACACTGATCATGTTCTCCAAATTATGGAGTCCAGACCCCAACATTGTACCCTGGAAATGGGCATACCATACTCAGCAGTTATGAATGAGAGGAACTGCCTGGGTTCATGGTCCTAATATTTTTCATACCTTCAAATAGGACACATGGCTCCTCAGGGTCATAGAGGAGCTGTGACAAGAATGCTTAGCTAGTGGGATTTCAGGATAATTTGATAATTTATGCTAAGAATAGGCCAGAATATTGCACATTGGAACTGTGATAGGAAATCAGGATCTGTGGTCAACATTAAGTTGAGTTGAGGACGTATGTATCATCTCTTTTCTATGATGCATGAAATCTGAGAGTGATTCCTTTGGGTCTTGAATATCCTGCTGCAAAGTTGAATACAATGGATGGATTAGTGCTTTTATAGTCTGTCCCTTGTCTGGATTCCAGAGTAAAGTCAGCCATTAAAGATGAGGAAAGGAGAAAGGGAAGATAGGAAGCTATTTTTTCCCCCCCCAGCAAACAGCTGCTATTCTTTGGTAGAACGGAATTATGGGATTTTGTACAATTTGTCTCTGTAGAGTCTGTTTGTATACTGACTAATAATACCTCAGAATAGAATCTGCTCTAAGCCCAGAGTTTAAGAGGGAATCTTAACAGTTTATTTTTTTACTCCATTTAAGAACACAATAAACAACATCTCCCAAAGCATGATCTTATACTTTGATTTATAGCCATAAGAAATCTAAGAATGCTCCCTTTGAGTCACGGAGTTCCTGTAGATCAAGAATTGCAAAGGTTTCAAACTGCACGTTGAGCCTTTCAGATACTCGGATGGAACAGGCCAATCTGTTTGTCATCCAATAAATGTGCAAAGCTCCCACATGGGCCGGCAGCTAGAGTCAGCTCAGATGAAAAAAATGCTTTATGAAAATTACTTGTTTCACTCATGATTTCTTGCGGAGCTGATGTTCAGTAGGCTAACGTAGTGGTGGCACATAACCAGTCGCCCCACCCCAACACTCCTGGCCGCCAACATTGCTCAGTAATGAGAACCACCATCGCACATGGAAGGGTCTCGATCAGTTTCTTATCGGCCCGCTTGCAGGATGGATTTCGGCCATCAGGAAGGAGGCTTCACTTAACTTTTCTATTCGTTCTAATGGCAGGCACTACTCTGAGCACTTTAGGTGTATTAACTCTTTTCATCCTCATGACATCCCTGTGATACTATTATTTCCCCTTATTTTTTTTTTAGAGATTTTATTTCTTTATGTGACAGAGAGCAAGATAGAGAGAGAACACGAGCAGGGGGAGAGGGAGAGGGAGAAGCAGGCTCTGCGCTGAGTGGGGAGCCTGATGCAGGACTCGATCCCAGGACCCTGGGATCATGACCTGAGCCCAAGGCAGACGCTTAACGACTGAGCCACCCAGGCGCCCCTCCCCCTTTTTATAGATGAAGAAAACCAACACAGAAGCACAGACAGGTTAAGCAATGTGCCTAAGGTGGCACAGCTAATAAATGATAGAACTGGAGTTTGAACCGAGGCAATCAAACTTCAGAGGCCATGCTCTTAACCAAGATATTAGGCTGCTTTAGTGAAATCATTAGTGTAAAGTCATAAGCTATTAGGCTTTCCTTACATCATCTGTCATAAAGACCTCTGCTCTCTAGTTTGTGTGCTGGCAAAACAAATTTGGTGAAAACAGCAGCTGCTTTAGTTATTCAAGTTCTTCTAGAAGTCTGTGGAGTTTATCCCGCCAGGAAAAAGGAGTGGGGCTGCACATGAACATGAAAACGTTTCAGAGGTTTCCTGTATCCTAAAAATAGTCAGAGATATGGAATAAGACTAAAGTACAAGGATGTTTTTCACAGTATTAATTTATGAGGGTCAGGGCGCCTAGGTGGCTCTGCTGGTTGAGCCTCGGGCTCTTGATTTCGCCTCAGGTCACGATCTCATGCTTCCGGCTCTGCACTCAGTGGGAAGTCTGCTGGAGATTCTCTCTCTTTCCCCCTCTGCTCTTTCATCCCCTCCCCTGTTCGCGGGTTCGCTTTCTCATGAATAAATAAATAAATAAAAAATCATTACAAAAAATTTGAGTGTAAAAAAGAGGAATAATTGAGTGTTAGGAAATCAATTTAATTTATTGGAATCAATTTAATTTATTTAATTGGAAAATAGGTGTATCATATTTACCAATCGTCAGGTGTTGTTATAAGTAAATATTGGTTTGTTTAAACCTCAACAAAATCCTGTGAAGTGGATATCATTATCTTTAGTTTACAGATTTAGTACCCGAAGTACAGGTAGATTAGGAAATTTGTCCAATGGGACACAGCCAGGAATTTGGCCCCATAGGTTGGCTCCAGAGGACTGGCTTTAACCACTTTGCACCTGATTGCTCGGAGGCCTGTATAATTGCGGGGTTTTTTTTTTTTGAAGAATTTTGCTTTCTGTTTGTTTTCTTTTTCATTTTTCTGTTTCCTTTTTTCTTGGGTTCTTGTGAATTACTTAAATCCAAGTTTGATTTATCAATAGTGTTTTTGAGTGTTTTTCTTCTTATATAGTTTTTATAGTGATTGTTCTGGGTATTGCAGGATATACACACACTGCTTACCGCAGGCTGTGGGTGTCAACATTTACCAGTTTGACTGAAGCGTAGAAACCCTACCTCCTTTTTGTCTCTCCCACTACACTTGTCTTAAATCTTTCCTTTATATACATCGAGAACCACAGCACACGTTGTTATAATTTTTGCTTCCACCATCAAACATAATTTAGAAAACTTAAGGAGGAAATATTACTGCATTTACCCATGCTTTTTATTTTCCTGTGTTCTTTCTTCCATCCTGATTTTCAAAGATTCCTTCCCTTATCATCTTCTTTCTGGTTAGAGAGCTTCCATTAGTCATTCTTATATAGTTGCTCTGCTGGCAACCAATTCTAGTTGCTCTTCATCTGAAAATATCTTCATTTCTCCTCCATTTGTGAAGGATGTTTTTGCTAATCATAAAATTCTGGATTGACACTTGTCATTCAGCATTTGAAAAATGTGGTGCCAATTCCTTCTGGCCTTCATGGATTCTGATGAGAAGTCCAACTCTGTCCAGTTGTTTTCTCTATATAGGTATGCATCATTTCTCTCAGGTGACTTTCAAGGTTTGTTTGTTTGTTTTTTGTCTTTAGTTTTCAGAAGTTTAACCATGATATATCTTGACACAGATTTCTTTGGGTTTATAATGTGTGGGTTTCTTTCAGCTTCTTGTATCTGTAGATTTATGTCTTGCCAAATGTGGGAACTGTTCAACCATGATTTCTTAGAATACTTTTTTCAGCCTGCCCACTTTCTCCTCTTTTTCTAGACTTCAGTGACATGAATGTTAATCTTTTGTTATAGTTTTCCATGTCCCAAAGGCTCTATTCATCTTTTTTTTTTTCTATTTGTTTTCTCTCTGTTGTTCAGATTGGGTAATTGGGTATTGTTTCATTTTCAACTTTACCGATTCTCCCTTTGTCCTCTCCATTCTGCTGTTAAGCCCAACCTCTTAGTTGTTTATTTTATTTATGGTACGTTTTAGTTCTAAAATTTCCATTTGGTTCTTCTTTATATCTTCTGTTTCTCTTCTGTGACTTCCTATATTTCCATTTGGTTCAAGCATGTTCATAGGCTCATTGAAGCACTTTGATGATGACTGCTCTAAAATCCTTGCCAGATAATTCCAACATTTGTGTCATTTTGGTGTCGGTGTCTGTTGATTTTCTTTTCTTGTTTGATTTGAGATCGTCTGTGTTCTTGGTATGCCTGATTTTCCATTGAAATTTGGGCTTGTGCAGTATTACAAGACTCTGGGTCTTATTTAAGTAGTTCGTTTTAGAAGACTTTTTAAAAAAAAGATTTTATTTATTTATTCAAGAGAGACACAGAGAGAGAGAGAGAGAGAAAGAGGCAGAGGGAGAAGCAGGCTCCCAAGGAGCAGGGAGCCTGATGTGGGACTCGATCCCAGGACCCTGGGATCATGACCTCAGCCGAAGGCAGACGCTTGACCATCTGAGTCACATAGGCGCCCTAGAAGACATTTTTTTTTTAAAGGAGCCCCATGCTGTGCTTGAACTCATGACCCTGAGATCAAGACCTGAGCTGAGATCAAGAGTCAGACACTTAATCAACTGAGCCACACAGGAGCCCTTAGACTTTTTTTTTTTTTTTTAATATGGAGACTCAGGGCTCCAAGCAGACAAAAACAGAAGCTCTAAGTTCTCTTAAGGCCTAGCATCATTATTTATAAAACGTCACTCTGTGACATTCTATTGGCAAAACAAGCTGCAGTGTTCGCCCAGATTCAATGGAAGGGAAAATCAAACTCCACTTCTGGATGCGAATGGCAAGGTCAATAGCCAAAGGGCATGCACAAGGGGAGGAATGGCTGTGGCCATCTTTGAAAACAATCTTTGAAAACAATCTGCCACATTAATAGTTATTTTGCCTTATGGAATTATGGATTACTCTTATTTCATCAATCATTTTTTTTCCTGTGTTTTCCTGGTTTTCCATATTAGTACAATGCTCCCTTTAATGGTAGAAAAATATATGTCAAAAACACCCAAAAAAGTCATGTAAGTGTCAAATTATACTGTGCAAATGAAATTCAACAGCTGTGATCTTCGCTCTTCAAAATTGTAAAATGTTTTAAAGTGATGTCTGGGATGATTTCAAACCCTTGAAAGTGGTGATCTCCATGTATGTCTTTTAGTCTGATCATCCCCTTTCAAGCCTGGGAAGACACTGCCTGTGTACCTGTCACCCTTGTCTTTCCATAGCCTCAGGCAAAGGAGAATTCTCAAAGTCTTCTCACCTAGGGCTGTTGGCAGTTGGAAGATTCCAGATTTCTCGGAGTATTTCCCCCTCCCCATTCCTCCATGTGTCTTATTGGCAGAGGTAGGAAACACGCCTGGTTCTCTGTTGCCACGTAACTACCATGTCCATGCAAATAGCAGCAGCTCTTTTCCTGGATATGCTCTGAGAGAGGACAAGGACATAGGAGGGATTCTCCAGCCTCTCCTTGGGGGTAAATTAGGGCTCTTTATGAGGATCAGAAGCTCCTTGAGGGTGGAGGCTGATTACACATGACAGTGGATGTTAGAACATGTATGTTGAATTGGATTTTAAACGCCAGGATGAAAATCCACTCCTTGAACCTGTGAAGGGAGGACTTGGGAGACCTTATTTTCCTCATCTTGAATAATTATGGCACCTTGTGCTAATGTAGCACCCGACAGTTTTCACCTCATTTCCCCCCCTCACATGACCTTCAGTGTCTTTTCCATAAAATGGGAATAATGATATCTACAAGCCAGAATGTTAGGAATTAGGTAACAACTACCAGTTTAGGTGGATACTAAGGGTTTTTGTTTTTTAGAATTAAATGTGATGATAAATGTGAAAGGAATATTTTAAGTTTTATAATATTCCAGTGTTAACTGTTAGCATTCTTACTCCTTTGAGGCACAGTGTGTACCATTTTCTTTTCTTTTGTTCTTTTTCTCATTTGAAAATGAAGGAACTGAGATTTACAGAAGTTAAATAATTGGCCAGTTACTTTAATGGTGAACTTTGGCTTCGACCTACATCTTGTGGCTCCTATTTCAGTGATCTTCCAAAGGCTGCCATTTACATCATGGGTCAGCGAACTACAGCACATTGGTCAAGTCCCCACCACCTGTTTTGTAATAGAACACAACCTGCTACTATGTTTAAGGATTGTCTGCATCTGCTTTCACACGACAATGGTGCGGGTTGAGTGATTGCAACAGAGACTAGCCCTGTGAAGCCTAAAATATTTATTATCTGACCTTTTACAGAAAAAGTTTGCTGACTCCAACTTTTATTGTCATCCCAAATATCATAGAATCAGTGCCCACAAAGAATGATATTCTGGAGTTCTTGAATAACATCAGCAGGTGCCCTTTTCAGCTCTTCACCCCCAGCTAAGTCAAGGTGAGCAAATGGGGCCCTTTAATTTCCATGTTTCCTCCCCAGGAGGAAGTTGGGTCCTCTGAGTACTGGAAGCATTTATTCCTAGGAGTCCCTCTGGCCCTAGCTTCATTGAACATCAACACAGGAAGGAAAGCAACTTAGAAATAAGTGGCTCAGCATCCTCACATGAGGGAGGAGAAAACCAAGACCCATGGAAGGAAAGCAACTCCCCTCAAGTTAGGAAGCAGTTGGCAGTTCGATCAGAGCCCAGGTATCCTGACTTACAGTGGTTCTGCTACACTAAAAACTGAATTGGACTGAATTCCACTTCCCCACCTGTGAAGTGCTGGTGTGAATTTCCATCCATGTGTTTTGTGCTGGGTCTGAAAAGGTCACAGAGAGACGAAATGAATCACAAGACATTACCCAGAAAGTTCACGTTAGGATCTGGAGCTCTCAAGCCTAAATATATAGACCAAGCATCTCCTTGTTTTCCTAAGAAAAATTACAAACCAAAAAATAGCTTGCACTATTCATGGGTCTGTTTTTGACCTTGATTTCCCTCATGGCTGAACATAGCGTTGATGTTACTGTCTGATCCAATGTTATGGAGGGCTCAAGAGATCAGACCAAGCCTGTGGTAGCTATTCAAATAGCACTGAATGAGTTTGTGGAGGGAGGAGTTCATGGAGGACACACTACGTTCCTGCTCTGGTTTCAGAGTTTCTTTGTGTTGCCTCCGGGTGAAGATCAAAGTTTTAAAATTTACTGATTCATCAGTTATGTGGAGTTTGTTTGTATTGTTCTGTAAGTGAAAAAAACAAAGACAAAAACAAAAGTCTTGTGTTAGGGGGGAACCTAGGCCTACTCATTGGATTGATGGTGTTTTATGGCTGAGTTCACCAGCATGAAGAGTTTTTCCCCTAAAAGTAATTAAACTCAGCAAGGCTCTCAACAGGAAACTATCTAGAACCACAAAAAGGGGCCAACAACAGGAAGGCAGGTAGGGTAGCAGGAAAGGTCATGGCAAGGACATAGCTAGGGGAAAATATCATTGGGTAGGCCATTTAAAAAACAACAACAATGACTTTGGGACCTAAACTTTGTGTGACGTTGATGATAACTCTCAGGACTGGGCATGGAACCTGTTTTCTCTCTGCCCAGCATCCCTTCTATTGTTCTGGAAACAGTACTTCCTTCCTCTAGGGAGCTCACCCTTTTCACTCCATGTGGCTTGAATGGGGTTTTCCACCACAGGGCTCTTTACCTTTGATCCAGTGTAGTCAGATGATCCAAACTAGTACAGTTGGGTTATCTTTCCCAGCAATTCGTATCCTGAACACAGAAGGTGGGTGGGGCAGAGACCCAGCTAGGAATGCTCCTCTATTGTGGAAACACCCAAATTGCCCTGGGCCTAGTCCTTCCCAGGTTTGGTTTTGTCTCTTCAGTTTTTTGAGCTCACTCAGTATCATTCCACTGTGGTAATTTTTTTTCTTAAGTTAGTTTTCTGTTTTTATTGCTTATGGAATGTTTAAATGATATCAAGGGACACAAAATAACTGGGCCTAAGATATGTTATCTTACATATTTAACAAAAACACCATCTATTATTATATAGGTGGGTTAGATATGCATTATTAGTTCTGTTGCGTGCATGAATAAATTAAAATTAGAAAGAGCTTAGGTACATTGCCAAGGTTTATGCTGGTAATAAGGGAAAAAGCTAAGGTTGGAGCTCAGGACTGTCAGATCCTGGGTCCATGACATCATAGAGCTCATGAGTCCAGGGTGCAGCTGATAGAAGGTGCGGGAAGCCTGCATCTCAGGAAGCATCTGGGAGAGTTTCAGGGAAGTCAGTTGCACTCTAAGGACCAGGAGCCTAACATCAATCCTGCCCCTCCCCTACCCTTTTTGATTTCCTGGAAGCAGTCACACTTTACCTGGTAGATCTTATCTTTGGTATGAAAGCGTTCAGGCTTGTTTCAGAGTCAAAAAACGTGTTACAGGCAAGGAAACTGAGCTTCAGGGCTGTCGACTTAATGTTGACATGTAACAAAGTCACAGAGCAAGTTAGTGCCAGATCAGGGATCAAGACCAGGGCTTCCTGACCCTGGGGGAGTACGCTTTCCAGTTCTCCATGTAGCTCCAACCTCCTTGATTACTCTGGAACTCATGGCAGGTTATCCTTTCCCAAAACAGTATAGTGGAGTCGCACCAGATACACATTTAACTTTTGTGAATTTAAGTGTTTGAACACTTGGCAATGAGAAGAGACAGGAATAGAGAAAGAGCAAATTTTAATACCTCAAGTGATTCCATCTGTCAGTCTGGATTATGAGCCAAAAGAAAAATGAGATGAGTGAGTATGATGATCATTCAGTGGGTTTCAGGTCTCCTGCATCTTTCATAGTGTGAGCATCTAACCATGTATAAAATACATGGCCATGTATGCATGGATCTTTTTTATTCAACATGGACTCTGAAATACAGTCCAGCTATGTAGACTGACTTCTGTTCCTCCCAAACTGTAGCTGTCTCTACAATATTGGAGGATAAAACTGAGTCTGGTGGACTTCCTGACAGCTGGTGTTACAATTTATAGACAAAGACATTTTCCAGGATAATTTTGACTGTAGTTATTATTTGCTTGATGTACTGACTTTAGAATTGCAGGCCCGTGCAAGGTGCAGTTCCATGCCTTACCATCATGGGAGGTGGTAGAATAGAGTGAAACTGTAGGACAGGGGCTCTGGTGTCAGAAGGATGTGCCTTCCTATACTAGTTCCATGTGTGATTCTGAACAATCCATTTCCTCAGATTATAGGGAAAAAATGATGTAAAATGTTTAGAATACTTCTGTCTATATTAAGTGCCTAAATGCCAGTAGCTATTAATACGGTTATTATAATGAAACTGTTCAAATAAATTTTGTAATATTAGCTATAATGGAATTAAAAAAAGGCTGGTATTTCTGACTCTTAGTTCATGTCCTTTATGTTTACCTTTACTTATATTCATAAAATGAGGAAAATTAGGCCAAAGACTCTTCCCAAAGATCTACATCTCTGATGATGGTAATAGAGATACCCTCAGATTTCTGTTTCAGCTCCTTGTTGCCTAACTATTCACATAGCAAACCATCCCAAGCCTTAGTGCCTGAGTAATACAAATATATCGGGTTTGTCAGTCTGTCAGCTAGGCAGTTCTGGACTCCTCTAGGCTCATACTGTGTCTATGATCAGCTGTAGGTTGGACAAGCAACTCTGCGGATCTTGAGTAGGCTCTTATGGGTATGAGGATCAGCTGGTTATAGGCTGGTCTAGGAAAATTTTGGCTACTACAACTGAATTCTCTTCAGGCGACTAGCTAGGGTTTGTTCAGTAGTGGCAGGATTCCAGCAAAGAAAGGGGAAGCACACACAACTCTTGAGACTTAGGCTCAGAACTAACACAACATCATTTTCTCCATATTCTATTAACCTAAGCAAGTCACAGGACTGGCCTAGATTCAAGGGGGTGAAAGAAGAGGCTCATCTTTTTTTTTTTTTTTTTTTTAAGATTTATTTATTTATTTGAGAGAGAGAGAGAGAACATGAGCAGGAGGGGCAGAAGGAGAGGGAGAGAGAATCTCAAACAGACTCCACGCTGAGTGCAGAGTCAAGGCCAGGCTTAATCTCACGACCCTGAGATCATGACCTGGGCCAAAACCAAGAGTCCATTCAACCAACTGTACCACCCGGGTGCCCCAAGAGGCTCATCATTTTGATAGGATAAACTGCAAAGTCATATTTTCAAGAAGCATGGGTACAATAAGGTGTATAATTGGGACTATTTTTTAAATCAACTTTTCATAAGTTCAGATATCTTAGTATCTGTCGTTGGGCTCTGATGTGTTCTCCAGACAATTTTTTGTCTTCCCTGGGGGTAGAATTCAGGTTTTCTAGCAGCTTCATGGTGACTGACACATGTAGGCCACCACGTTTTTCCCTCAGCTAATTTTCCCCCAAGCAGGATTCTGGGGGTTGAGACAAGGTTTCTAACAGATAGTCCTGTCAGAACTTGACCTGGAGAGGCAATATTTGTTTCAGATTTGGAATAAAAGTCCTTCTATTTATTCATAGAATCATGACCATCTGCACATGGCCTGAATTTGCAAATGCATTTGTCAATTAGGATTGTATGAAAAGGCAATAATTGCCCCAAATAGTGACAGAATTATCATTATTCTCCCTCATGATCATCAGAAGAGGGGAGCTAGGCAAACATATGGCAAAGAGTACTACTTTCAATAACTACGATATAATTTTTGTTCTTTTCCTTAGCAATGTGGGTAGAGGCGGTGGTGGTGGTGGTGGGTGTGTGTGTGAATAAATAAACTTAGAATGTCCTGCGAATATTCTCTAAACAGAACAGAGGTTTATTCTCATTAGATGTCAGCCAAGAGGTCTGTAATGTTCATGTGGCTGCCACTTCTGGATGGTACAAGTGCTGGTGTTAGTCAGTGATGAGGATGAGGGGACTACTAGCTTCCAAGTTCAAGGATAGAGTGTGACCCTCTGATGCAATGCGACAGGGTCACAAAGGGCATGGCAAATACAAATACAAATAGCTCTATTAATGCTCAAAGGAGTAGAAAATGCAGAGTCTGTAATCATGTTCTCTTGTTTTTGTATTTTGAAATGTATATTGAATTATAGCATATATACAGAAATATACACCAATCATTAATATTCAGTTTGATAAATTTTCTTTCTATGAATGCAATTATATAACCAGTACCTACATCAAGAAATAAAAAACATTATAGGGACCCCCGAAGCCTCTCTCATTCCCCTCCTAGTTAGTACCACTTCTCAAAAGTAACCACAAGACTGTATTCTAACAGCATAATTGGTTTTGTCAGTTTTTCTGCTTTAAATAGACAGAATAATACAGATTTTTTTCACCCAGTTTCTCTTCTTCAAAATAATGATTCTAATTGTTAGAATCCAAATTTGGATATGAATCCAAATTGTTGCATCTATCAGTACTTCTTTCCTTTTAATTGCTGACTAATATTCCATTGTGTATAGATCATTCATGATTTGTTTACCCATTCATTTGTTGATGAACTTCTGAGTTTTTCCCAGATTTTGTCTATTACACTTAAGCTACTATGAACCTTTTGTGCACAAGTCTATGTAAGAACTTATATACATATGTTTTTCTTGGATTAATTCCTAGAAGCAGAATGCTTGGATGTTATGGTAGGATACATGTAACATTTTAACAAATGGAAAAAGTAGTTTTACAAATTGATTGTATTGTTTTACATTCTCAGCTGAAGTGTTTGAGAACTCTAATTGCTCCAGATCCTTGCCAATACATGGTATGGTCAGTTATTCTAATCGTAGCCATTCTCATGAGTATGTATTACATTATGGTTTAAATTGCTTTTTCCTGATGGCTAATGATGTTGAGCTTTTTATTTTTTTATATACTTATTGACCATTTGTATATCTTCTTTGGTGAAGTGTCTTTAAATCTATTGCTCATTTACTTATTGGGCATTTGCCTTTTGTTATTGAGCTGGAATGATTTTTTTTTTTTTCTGGATATAAGTCTTTTGATATTTGTGTTTTGAGAGTTTTCTCTCAATTAGTGGCTTGTTTTTGTTTTTGTTTTCTTACTGGTGACTTTTAAAGAGGAAAAGCTTTTCATTTTCATTAAGTCTAATTCATAAATTAAAAATTTTATGTTACATGCTTTGTGCTTTCTATATAAGAACCCATTGCCCACCTAAAAAATCATCATAATAATCTCTTTTTCCCCCATATAAGTATTATAATTTTGGATTTTACATCCAGGCCAATAATCCATGTCCTGAATTTTCGATTTGTAAAACTACTTTTGCGCACAAAAGATTCAGAGTAGTTTGTGGTGTGAGATAAGGACCAATTTTCATTTTTTTCCTACATGGATATCCATTTGCGTAGTAACATTTGTTGAAAGGACTTTTCCTTTCTCCTTTGAATTACCTTAGAAATCTGTCAAAATCAATCAAATATATGTAGTTCTGCTTCTAGACTCTCTATTCCATTAATCTGTATGTCTACCTCTTTATCAATACCAATCTATTTTCATTATTGTGACTTTAAAGTAAGTTCTAAAATTTAATATTTCTCCAAGTTTACTTCTCTCTTTCAAAATTGGTTTGATATCTGGAACTTTTGCATTTCCTAATAAATTTTAGAATTGACATGTCAGTTTCTATAAAAACCCTGTTGAAATTTTAATTGGGATTATATTAAATCTATAGATCAATTTGGTGAGAATTATCAGCTTTACAATATGAGTCTCCCAATCTATGACCATATCTTTCCATTTTTTTTAGAAATTCCTTAATTTCTGTCACAACATTTTGCAGCTTTAAGTGTCAAGATATTGGGTCTCTTTTATTAGATTTATTCTTTTGTATTTTCTATTTTTGATACCACTGTAAGTGGAATTTTTAAAAAATTCACTTTGCATTTATTTGCTATAGTATATAAGAATATAATAGATTTTACAAATATTAGCCTTATATTCTGTATCCTGGGTAAGTGTTTTTATTGGTTCTACTAGTTGTTTTGTAGATTCTTTGGGATTTTCAATGTAAAAAATTATATTATCTGCAAACAATGTCAATTTTTTTTTCTGTTCCAACTTTTATGTCTTTTTAAAAAAATTTTCTCATCTTATTGAAATAACTAGGATTTCCAGAGCAATGTAGGGTAGAAGTTCCTGATCTTTGGATGAAATAATTCACACTTTCACCATTAAGGATGATATTACTTGGGCGCCTGGGTGGCTCAGTCAGTGAAGCGGCTGCCTTTGGCTCAGGTCATGATCCCAGGGTCCTGGGATTGAGTCCCGCATCGGGCTCCCTGCTCTGCGGGGAGCCTGCTTCTCCCTCTCCCTCCGCCTGCTTCTCTGCCTACTTGTGCTCTCTCTCTATCTCTCTGTCAAATAAATAAATAAAACCTTTAAAAAAAAAAGGATGATATTACTTGTAGGTTTTTCACAGATGTCATTTGACATTATGGTAATAGGGTAATAGGTGTTCACTATTATTCCTAGTTTGTTCAGAGCTTTTATTATGCATAGTGTTAATCCTTTCCATACAAAAGGATCATATGGTTTTCTGTCTTTTTTTTTTAATATAATGAATTACATTGATTTTTTAATGTTAAGCTAACTTTGCATTCCTGGTATAAATCCTACTTGGTCATGATCTGTTATCCTTTTTTATAGTTTTTGGATTTACTTGCTTATATTTTCTTAAGGACTTTATATCTATATTCATGAGGAATATTTATTTGTAATTTTCTTTCTTAGTAATGTCGTTGTCAGATTGGCATCAGGGTTATACTGGTTTCATAAAATGAGTTGAGCAATGATCTCTCTTAAATTTTTTTTTTAAGATTTTAAGTTTTTTTTTTTTTTATTTGAGAGAGAGAGAGAGCACATGAGAGGGGGAGGGCCAGAGGGAGAAGCAGACTCCCCGCCGAGCAGGGAGCCCGATGTGGGACTCGATCCCGAGACTCCAGGATCATGATCTGAGCCGAAGGCAGACACTTAACCGACTGAGCCACCCAGGTGTGTATGACACCCTGTGCTCACTCTTCTTTTCAAATTTAGGCATTTAAAACTATAAATTCCCCCTAAGCACCACCTCAGCTTCATCTTTCACATTTTGATGTTTTATATGTGATGGTTAATGTTTTTGTGTCAACTTGACTTAGGTGTACAGCTGTTTGGTAGAACACTAGACGAGTTGTTACTGTGAAGGTATTTGTAGATGGATATAATTAACATTTGCAATAAATAGTCTTTAAGTAAAGCAGATTACCTTTTAAAATGTGTGTGGGCTTCACCCAGTTAATTGAGAGCCTTCAGAGCAAAAAACTGAGGTTTCTCAAAGAAGAAATTCTGCCTGAAGCCTGCAACATAGCACCCTGACTGAATTTCCAGCCAGCAATCCTGCTTGCAGATTTCAGGCTCAAGACTGCAACATCAACTCTTACCTTCAGTTTCCAGCCTGCTGGCCTGCCCTACAAAATATTTTCAAATTTCCCTGTGATTTCGTCTTTCACCCACAAATTATTTAGAAATGTATCGTTTAAACTCTCTGTAGAGTTTTCCTAGATATATTGTTTTATTGATTTTTAAATCAAATTCTATTGTGATCAGAGGATACCCTTTGTATAATTTCAGTGCCATAAAAATACTGTGACTTGCTTTATGATTCAGTGTATGATCTCCCTTGGGGAATGTACCATGTGAGCTTGAAAAAATACATATTCCGCACTTGTTGACTATTGTGTTCTATGAACATCAATTAAATTGAAGTGTTTAAAGGTATTCAGATCTCTATGTCCTTCCTAACATTTTAATGTTTAGTTGGTCTACGAATTATTGAAAAATGGATGTTAAAATCTTCTACTTTAACTGTACAGTGGTCTCTCTCTTCCTTTAACTCAATTTTTGATTCATATAGTTTGAGTTTCCATCATTAAGTGAATATACATTTTAAGTTGTTATGTCTTCTTGATGTATATGTGCTGCTGAAGCGAGCCCATCTTCTTGAATTGTATCTTTTATCATCATGAAATATCCTTTTTGTCTTAAAGTTCATTAATTTTTATATTTGAAGCCTTTTCTTCTGATATAAAAAGTCATTCCAGCCTTCTTATGCTTATTGTTTGCATAGTATATCTTCCTCTTCTTTCCCTCCCATTTCCTTTCAAATTGTCTTTGCCTTTATATGTAAAATTTGTCACTTTGAAGCAGCGCATGGTTGGGTCTTGCTTTTTAAAAATCTACACTATTAATTTCTGCCTTTTAATTGGAGTGTTTTATTTAGGCCACTAATGTTTAACATAGTTATTGATATGGATAGATTGAAGACACCATTTTATTTACCTTCTCTTTAGCTTTGGTTTTTGTTCCTCTTTACTTTCTTTCCTGCCTTTTTTGGATTATTTAGATATTTAAGTTACTTGGTGTGTGGAAATCTGTTACATCAGTGATGGAAAAACAATACACATAGGATCAAGAAAAAAGGTCAGAGGAGTCAAATATTTAATGGCATTAGCTTAAAATGGTTTGATTTCTCCATATAACAATACAAACAAATAATTAATGTCTTTTGAACAAAACTTCATAAGGTGCGGGTGTGCAGTACGATAATTTGACTTTGCAAAGTCTTTTAAATGTTATGTTGACTGACCTATCCAC
Organism: Mirounga leonina; assembly: GCF_011800145.1. NCBI lineage: Eukaryota > Metazoa > Chordata > Mammalia > Carnivora > Phocidae > Mirounga > Mirounga leonina. The sequence goes on along the minus strand of NW_023270265.1, from coordinate 18,594,542 downwards.
TCATAATTGTCACAATCTTCCTTTGGATATTCATACAGGTCTCAGATATACAGTTTTTATGGGACCAAGTCTATTTTGTAGGCTTGATTTTTGCATGCTTTCACTTTGATCAATTCTTTGTTGGTTTAAAATTTCACTCTCAGAGATCAAACTAATTTCCATTATCACTAAGTGACATGGCAGGGCTTCATTCTGGACTCTAAACACCAAGTCTACTCAAGAAAGAGGTTTATATCCAAACAAATTGTTTCTTGAATTGTAAATTCTCTTCTTCATCATGTAAAACAGAAAACTTGGTACCTAACAGCTGCCTCATGATCATATAGAAAAGGTAGCAGTAAATGTTTGTTTGGATAAGTCTTTAGAGCATTCCCTCCTCCTCTTATTTTTTGCAGCTACAATGTGATAAATTTCACGAGAAGGGAAAAACCAATATTTGCTGATACTTCTTAGTTCTGCATTTGTAATCAACTAATTATTTGCGTTCTCTTTAAGTGAAGAAAAATTTTCAATGTGTATTGTCATATATTATAACTCATTAGTAATGCTCTATTCTATAACCCTCTATTATTGCACAATGGAGCATAAGAAATATTATGAAACAGAAATTCCTAAGAAAATTTACAGGAATAGGTGATAAAATAATTAAACTGAATAACCATACAATACCAAAGCTCTATGATGTGTGTGTGCAGGTGCATTAGCATCCAAATCCAAGCGGAAGACTTCATTTCTTCATTTTAATGCTAAAATTCTTATATTTCTTTGCACGTCCTCTGACTTATAATTGTGTTCTGTTCAAAATATATTTGCATTTTAAAACTTTTTTTTTTTTCAAAAAGAGTGAAAAAGAAAGTCCCTCTAAGCAGAGGGCTTTTAAGATTGCTAAAACTGCAAGGATAAGAAGCATAAGACCTTTCCTGGCATAGAGACTAAGTGATCAAATGAGATGTCTTAAGTAATAACTTCTGATTAAATGTAGCAGTCTCAAAGTTGGGAGATTGGCAAAGAAGCCTTAAAAAACAGACACTTGGCCTCGAAAGGGATAATTACACTTAGCAGGGAACTTTTTAGAGCCTCATTCAGGAAGCAAGTCAAGACAGGATGGGAAACAGAGGCAGACAGTGCAACCTGAACTCAGGTTCTGAGGCCAGGATCACAGGGAGCACCTGGGTGTTGGGAGGGAGAAGCCCTTAGTCTGGTGGGGTGGATCGTTTTACAGAAAGGTTCTGGGGCTGACCCAGAGGAGTCAAAAGGATAACGAGATGAGATTTGAAACTTGCATGTTGTCCATCACTGAGGCAGATGGTGCTTGAAGGACGGCCCAGGGATTCTCAGCCCGAGGTCATGAACTTTCAGGGAATCTATGGATGGAAGAGGAATATGCAACTTCCTGAAACTGTTTATGAAATGTGTGCATGTGTTTGTAGATTTTGCTGGCAGTAGATGTCCCATAAAGGACATTCAATTCTCACAGGGGTCATGGCCTTCAAAATGTTCAGACAGCCGGCTCCAGGCTCAGAGGTCACCCCCTGCTGGCCTGTGGACTGACAGTTTGCACTGTGGCCATACCGTGTTGGTGGCTGCGGAGCATGGGGAGGGTGAGGAAGGCTGGCCTGAGGCTTGGTCCCGGACCAACCAGCTTAGCGCCCGTTTTCAAGTAAGTCCAGTTCGAGCATTTAGGTGACTACATGCCCCTAGCAAGCATTTGAATTGTAACCGCTGTGCCAGTTCCGCTCACTGAATCAGTGTAAGGCCGGTGGTGTAGAAATAATCCGAGGGGCCTTGTTAAAAATTACAGCTCTGCGGGGGGTCGGGAGCGGGAGAGGCGCACTTGGGAAATCTGTAATTTTATTTTATTTTATTTTATTTTTATTTTTTTAAAAAGATTTTATTTATTTTTTTGACACAGAGAGACATAGCGAGAGTAGGAACACAAGCAGGGGGAGTGGGAGAGGGAGAAGCAGACCTCCCGCAGAGCAGGGAGCCCGACGCGGGACTCGATCCCAGCACTCTGGGATCATGACCTGAGCCGAAGGCAGACGCTTAACGACTGAGCCACCCAGGCACCCCGAAATCTGTAATTTTATAAAGTTCCCTATGACATAACTACTCACAGGGGGAAGGAGAGCAACGATGACCTCACTTGGGGGCGTGTAAGAAAGAGACTCTATGACCCTCCTCTTCTCCCCTCTCCCCATTGAGTCGTAATTTGCATTTTAACAACATCCTTAGGTGTTTTGTGTGCACATTAAAGACTGAGAGGTACTTTAGCAAGTTTTAGGAACTACTAGCAGAAAAGTTCCCTGTCTCTCCTCACTGACGTGAAGGGAATTCTAATTAGGGTAATACGAATATTTTATTAGATATGGCTAGTTGTTTTAAAGCATCTGATACATATTTTCACATAAGATTATTTAAAAAAAATAAGCTATATCACAGTTTCTTAAAAAAGTAACATGTGTATCAGTTAATGCCCTCCTAGGAGATGAAAATACACATTGAAATGTTAGGAGAAGCAAGCCTGAAAAAGGGGGGAACATTTAGGTAAACATGAGTTTCCTCCTATTGGAACTGTGTTAATCTCTTTACAAATGTACTTTCTTTTTGTTTATTATTATGTTCAATTAGCCGGCATATAGTATATCCTTACTTTCAGATGTAGTGTTCAACGATTCATTACTTGGTTATAACACCCAGTGCTCATCACCACGCGTGCCCTCCTTAACCAACTGAGCCACCCAGGCGCCCCTAAGCGTGCCCTCCTTAATGCCCATCACCCGGTTACCCCATCCCCCCCACCCATGTACTTTCAATTTCACTTGATTCTTTTAGAAGCAGCAACTTGAACCTTCAAAACCCAGAGCTCTGTGTAGCAACAGGTGTAGGGCTCTTTTCTCCATCAGACTGGGAGGTCAGGAGACTGTACATCTCCCCTCAGGGCACTGAGGGAGTGGAAGTTCTCCAATGACCAGTTCAAGGAAGAAACAAAACAAAAGCAAATAAATACATTTCTGTCTGGGCTCGCCCTACTCAGACTTTACTGCGGTTTTTTTGTTTTTCTTTGTTTGTTGTTTGTTTGTTTGTTTTTGGGATCCAGTTTCATTCAAAGGGCATCTGAGCACTATGGTCTTTTTTTTTCCATGGCTAGAAAAAAAAACTCAGGGGAATCTGGTGTCTGTGATTTCTTGCTCTACTCTCTTCTCATCAGAATATGATTAACTGGTTCAGTGATCAGTCAAGAAGCTGCAGGTTTTTATCTCTCTCCTTTAATCCTCTTTGCTTCGTCACTCATTATTAGTGAGCTGCTAATATTAAATGAATTGATGTAACCACCTTCTGCATTTTATAATCTCTACCTTTTTTTTCTTTCCGCAGCAGATTTAAGGCTGCTTCTTAGTACAGACCTGGCCCTGTTCTGAACATTTGGAAGAAACAGTTTTTAAATATAACCCACCACAGTGATTCCTCCACAGATGCTCATCCAAGCTGCTCAGTAACCCAGACGGTACCACTGTCCCTGCACCCACGTTTTCCAGAAAGTTTCCAACCAAAAGGAAAAAAAAAAACAACTCATCATTACTTAGACATGAAAGCCCCCCCAAAACACAAATTAATTGGAAATTGGACACAGGTATTTACAAAAAGGTTGGCTTCCTTTCTAATTAATTTTAAAAATTTGTCTTAACGAAAAAAATATAAATGTTGGTCATTGCGATGGACAGAATAATGGCCCCCAAAGACGTTCATGTCCTCACACCTAGAACTGGTGGATATATTACCTTATTTGGCCAAAAAATACTTTACTGATGTGGTTACGTTAAGGGTGTTGAGATGGGAAGTGGTGTTACAGGTGGGCCCCATGTAATCACAAGGATCCTTGTAAGAGCGGGCGAGAGGCCCATTGCGCATGTGCAGATGGAGGCGCCCGGGAGCCCCAGGACGCGGGAGCTCTTTGGAAGCTGAAAAGTCGAGGAAACATTCTTCCCAAGAGCTTCCGGGAAGAACCGGTCCTGCCAACACCTTGACTTTAGGCCAGTGAGGCTGATGTTGGACTTCTCACCTCCAAAACCGTAAGAGAACAAGTTCATGTTGTTTTATTTTAATTTTTATTTTATTTTTTTAAAGATTTTATTTATTTATTTGACAGAGAGACAGCGAGAGAGGGAACACAAGCAGGGGGAGTGGGAGAGGGAGAAGCAGGCTTCCCGCGGAGCAGGGAGCCCGATGCGGGGCTCGATCCCAGGACCCTGGGATCATGGCCTGAGCCGAAGGCAGACGCTTAACGACTGAGCCACCCAGGCGACCGAAGTTCATGTTGTTTTAACCTGCTAAGTTTGTGGTAATTTTTTTGTAGCAGTAACAAGAAAACTATTGCAGTTATATAGGTATTTCACTCGTAATTCTCTAATTTTACAGAACTGCATTTTTTAGTAAAAACGACTATTGTGGGTATTCTCAGTCATCAGTTTTTCTTCCCTATAGATATTTTATTTCATATTTTTGCTGTTGCTTGTTTTATCTTTTATTAACTTGCCTGGTGACATCAATCTAGTGAGTGTTTGGAAGGAAATAACTAGCCTGTGGGGGATAGGAGTAAACTCTACGTTGGTTTGCGTTGACTGGGTCTCAGCCCCATCTGGCTCAGAAGGTTGCTTTGGCATGCCACTTTCTCAGTAGACTTGGTGATGAACCGTTTGCTCCCGGGAGCTAGAAACCTGTGTATTCAAATCCTGATTCTGCCACTTCGTAACTTGTGTCTTTAGCTGCGAATTTAACTTTCCTAAGCTTTGAATTCCATATATATAAAGTAGGGATTATAGGGGTGTTACGAAGATGATATAAAATAATGCAAGCAAAATACTTAGCACAGGTTCTACTACATAGTTAACTGCGACCTACTCAATACATAGTATCCATTATTGAGTGGTTAAAACTGCAATAGACTTGCATATGATACACCAGTGTTTGTTATGCTCACATTTGGGCCAAACCTGATCGGTTATGGGTAAACCTGGAGAATTTAGGTAATAAGAAATGCCCAGTCAACCAGCTAGAAAGAATAATCTTAAGGTTGGAGGGAAGTGGTATTTTAAGAGCGTTTATTTGAAAACCCCATATTCTCCCAGGAGTGAACTGTGTATCCAGTGTTGTTCTACATGTGACAAAACCTGCACGATGTGCTTAGTGTGTGGGAAGTAATTCTTAAGATTGCATAAATCTAACAGAAGATGGCATTCTGCCTTATTAAACAAATGATTAGGAAGTTGTCAATGCAGGAAGAGTGTGTATTGTGTGTACTTAGTTACAATGTTGGATATACTATGCTATTTGCTAACTGGGGATCTCTGCTTAATTTACAAAGCATTTTATACATGTATTTTTTCATGAGGTGGTTCCTAATGGGTTAGCAGTCGTCCTCTCTCTGCCCCAGAGTGGGGGGTGACTACACTAATAGGTACTCAGGACGGGCAGCCCAGACTCTAATGGGACCTGAGAATTCATGAGTCCCTAGTAGAACTTCAACTGCACATACTTCTGGGAGGTACATTTCCATTAAGAGTAACTTATGTTGACTTGAGCACGACTGCAGGCTGAGTCCTGTGCTCACCCCTCCATGTGCTTTATGTCCTGTAACTTTCACAGGTCAGCTCTAGCCTAATTTAATTATGAGGAAAATCAGAAGTTAAATAATGCCTAAAGTCACACAGGTGATAAATAGCAATGTTGAAATTCAAACACAGGTATTTTGCCTTGATGGCCTCTTTTCCTAAACTGCTCAGGTGTGTTACCCCTGCAACTCTTGAGACTCAGAAATGACCTTCCTTGTAGGAGACAAGCTGGGGGAGGGAAAGGCTTTGTGTGTGGCTGTCCTCTGCTGTAAAACTCCTTTTTCTGGCCCTCAAAGCAGTATGTGTACTAGAGTCTATAGGGTTCAGGAAAGTTCTAGGTACTCCTTCCCTGTATCTTCTGGTAGCCTTAGGCATGAATCGGGCTGCGCTCCTTCTGTACCTGGGCTGTCCTGACCAGAAGCAGAGAACTGATGGCTTCTTACCCCGAAGAGTCTGCAGTGGTCTTGCAATATAAGCCAGCTGCGTGTTACCTGTTACTTTGAAAAATTGATGACATACTCAGGTGAGAGGACTAGGTGACTAGATCAGATGTGGGTATTTGGCTTGGCTGTAGAAAACACAGCGGTGGCATGCAGACCGAAGAATGCATCAGGAGGGAATAGTTCTAGCAAGAGGCCAGTGCCCGAGCCACTGAATCTCCAACCACAGCTAGTAATCCAAGGCAGCACTGGGCTGATTTCCTCCCTGACCAACTGGACAGTGTAATAGAACCAGGTGTTTGCTCACAGTGGTTTCTCATCCTTGCCGCAGCCGGAAAGCCTGGTCTCTGTACATCAGTGTGGACAGGTGAGCAGTGGGATAATTATCTCCCAAGCCTAACCTGTAACTTGAAGAGCCGGGTTGTATACACCTGGGATTCTCCACCCTGGCTACACAGCAGAATCCCTTTGGGAGCTTTGAAAAACTGAATGTCTTGGTTCCACCTCCATGTGTTCTCATTTAATTGGAGCTCCGGCATAAGTACTTTTTTTTTTTTTCTTAACTCCCAAGGTGATTTTAAAAGTACAGCCAAGTTTGAGAAGCTTTGTGTGAATCATTCTGAGCAAGACTGCCTTTGATTTCTCTGGGAGGAAAGTTTTCCTCCCTAGCAATACTGCCTAGAAACGAAAATCTGAGTTGAGTCCTGCTTGACGGTTGGGCTGGGGCATTTTTGTTCTGGTCGTCTTTAGCTTATGCCCATGCAACCCTAGCTCACTTGTGCTACTAGGCAGGTGTCCCCACCTTCTCAGGGGGCCAAGACCTGAAAAAGAGAACCGCGTAATGTCTGGCACATCGTAGGTGCTTTTTATGTGTTGGAATGAATATAAGAGGAGTGGGGATGTTCTACTTGGACTCCTAGATAATGAATATGATGGTTAATTTGATATGTCAACTTGGCTGGGCAGAGGGTGCCCAAATTTCTGGTCAAACGTGTTTCTGGGAATTTCTGTGAGGATGCTCTTGGATATGTTTAACATTTTAATAGACTGAGTAAAGCTGTGGATGCGGGCCACCCACATATGGAGAGAAACCATTTGCAGGCCTGATTAGAGCAAAAAGCTACACCTCCCCTGAATGCTCATTTAGGGAATTCTTCTTGCCAGACTGCCTTGAACTGGGACATAGGCTTTTTCATGCCTTTGGACTCAAACTGAAACATGGGCATATCCTGGGTCTTAAGGCTGCTGGCGTTCAAACTGGAATTACACCTTTGGTTCTCCTAGTCTTGAGACATGTCAGCCCTAATAATTGAGCTGATTTCTTATAAATCTCATAGATAACACATCCACTACTGGTTCTTCCTTTGAAGAACCCTCATACACTTTTCTGAGAAAAATGTATTTTTGTAGTCCTCTTCTGTAATAACTAGTGATTAAATTTTTTTCTCCATCTTTGCTGGAATGAACCTTATGATCTAAAAAATGTTCAAACATATTTATTGACCTATGTGTGAGACATTCAGGTAAGTACTTTAGATAGATGACTAAGACATTATCTGTATTCCCTCCCCAAAGTTTCAGTCTCTTGGAGGGAGACAAATACTAAAAAAAATAAAATAAATAAAAAGGTTATAGGTATTAGGCCTATATACAGATAACAATCAGGGTGAAGGGAATAGTTAGTCTACCTTGAGACCCAAGGGGGCCTTTTTTGTGCAGGGTAAAACCTCAGTGTCCATGTTCTTATTTCCCTCCTACTCCCTTTTGTGACTTAAGGGAGCATCTACCTCAGAAGGTGCCCTACCACTGAGCAGACCGTTTGGGACTATCGTGCTTAATAAGTCTGTCCTCTGGAGTTGGGGAACCTGTCAGGACTCGCACGGCTATCTTCTCAATACAAGAAACCATACTTGTCCCCCAGCTTGGGAAGAACTGCTGAGGTGACCAACATGGGGCAATTTGGTGGCCTTCAGTTTGGAGGGCACTTGATGGGAAAGGAGAGAGAAGAGGAGCTTCTACTATAAGAACAAGAAGTCAAAATCTGTGGGCCTCTGTTCAGCAACAGAGTTTGGAAATCCAAGTTGCTCCAGAACCAAGTGTTGTAATGGCCTTTCTCCTGCATCTTTTCCTTTGAATAGTCACTGGATGGTGTGACTGTGGGCTGATAAATGCTGATATGTAGGTAGGAACTAATACCACTGCTTATATTTGGTCTGATTTGCTACAAGCACAAAGATGCTTAGAAAGTCCAGCTCTTAGGCACCAGACCACAAGTACCTACAAGGAAAAAACAGAGGGCAGTATTTCATGGGAAGCTGATGTCCCCACCCTCCTCCCATCATACGGTAAGGGAATGAGAAGTTGGAAGGGGACACAATTGGGAGGCAGTAGTGAAACCTTGTTCTAGAAGGAGCTTCCATGTTTCTTTTTGGGCAGCCTGATAACACCCATTTCTGGGGCTGGGTTGGAGATGCTTATGGTCATTCTATTGTGTCTTGTTACAAGTCCTGAGGTTCAGGACATTTCCTAAGATTTGGTCCTTCTCCCTCCTATTCCCCCCCAAAATAAAAATTTTGTCCCCTCTTGGAAATCAAGGCTCTAACGGCTTATTCCTGGGTACCTAGGTACTCAGGAAATGTCCATTCCTTTTTCCTTGCCTGACTTGCCTATGAACCCAGGCAAAAATCTTAAAGGCCCTGGCATCTTGTCTCCAGTACTTCCTAGTCTCTCCTCCTCCTCAGCCTCCCTTTCACCATTAAAACAATAGCTAACACTCAAATAGCTTACTATATGCCACGTACATTCTAAGCCCTTCATATGTATTAAATCACTAATCCAACTCAGAGGTAGGTAATCTTTATAGATGATGAACCTGATGGCAGAGAGGTTTAGTAACTTGGCAAAGGCACACAACTATTAAGTGACTGGGCCCACACTTAAAACGAGGGAGTCTCACTAGAAAGTCCATGCATCTATTATCCTCTTTCGCGTTTGACCTTAGGAAAGGGGTGATCCATTCAGTCCCATTGGTGTTTGTAACTTAGTTTCTTGTCCTCGCCAGTGGTCTACTCCTAACCTTTCCATCACCTGATAGAATACATTTCTAATGGTGGAGCTTGAAGCTGGAGACTTCATACGCGTTCTTTTTTCCCCTTGAGTGGAAACACTTAGCTGGCTTCTCATTTTGTGTAAAAGAAGCTCTGATCATTCAAATCATTTTGTTCTTAGAACAAAGTGGTCATAATTTCATGTAGGGGCTGTCTACTTTTGCAGTCATGAGTAAGCAGTTGCCTTGGTAACAGCATTTGGAAAGGACAAAGGCCCAAGGAACTTTTGCCAAGACCCATTACACTGTGCAGAGAGGCTCTGCCTCCGTGCACCCCCCCCACCCCTCTTTCAGCTGCCTTCCCTTTTATGGCCAACTTAGAGGCCAAGTGGGGTAGAAGGCGAGAAGTTTGAGCCATGGTTAGACAAAGAAATAGGCCAATTGGAAGAGACCTCAGAGGACAGCTCAAGATTCTAGAGGGTGTGAGCAGTGACTGGTCGTTCAGTGTTTAGCAGGTGGCCTCCTACATCTTGCTTGGGTCTGATGGTTAGCATTCTCCCCTGAACTGCAGAATTTTTGAGAGTTCTAGAAGATCAGCTTCTCTTTAGACTTCTAACCTCTGATCTTAGCTCTACCTTCTGGAGTAACACCAAGTATGTGTGGTTTCTCCTCTCTAGGAGAATCCATCAGGTATTTAGGGACAGGTGACTTGTTCCTTTTGAGACTTCTCTGTTCCTGCATCCCTTGTGAGTAGGATAGTTAGAAGAGCACTCAGCATCTTCAGTGCTCCACTCTAGAATCTCTTCCACTTCACACTCTCTTAAAGCATGATTCCCTGAAATGACACCTCACATACGTGGTCTGACCAGTGTAGAGGCTACCATAGTCACCTTACTAGATTGGACAACATGTAGGATAATTTCCAATGGTTGACTTTTTTCATAGGCTTATTATAAAACTTCCTCTACCAGAACAGAGGAAGGTCTTTAAATATTTCACTCAATTATGACCAGAGTCCTATTTTGTACATCATTGGAAAAATGTAGATTATCCTGTATAATACCTAAATTACAATGTTATTACTAATTTTGCAATATAGCTTATATGGAATGCTTTGACAGCCACACTAAAAAGTATGCTTTATTATATAAACAGCTTAACCTTGTTCCTCTGATTAAAAATAGGTGTTCTATTCTTGACCACAGACATTGGTCTGCTTTCTGACTTAGTGACAGCATCATGCTCCACTGTCCATGAGAATCAGGACAAGGAGCAGTACTTGATTGATTTCAGGCTCTGTGGGGTTATTCCGAGTGTCTCAGAAGCCAAGGAGGGGAAACTCGGAGAAGTAAGGTAAGCTCTCTCCTTACCTGAGTAGGAGGGCAGAGTGGGGAAATGGAGCTGCCCTTCTCTCCTTGAATTGAATCCTAACAATGTAGGAAGAGGTATAATATTGGCAGAAGAACATTCAGCTAGAAGTACATACCTGAGTCTGAATTCTGATTCCAGCACATACTATTAAATCACTAGAAGTTAATTCCATGAACCGGAATGTCTGTCCCCACATGTGGAATTGGGATGATCACATCATGAATTTTATTTGATGAGACAACATATATAAAATCTAGTTTAGTGACTGGCCCCAAAATCCATTCAATAAATATCACCTTCCCTTCATTTAAGGATTTCTGAGCTAAGTCAAGCACCAGTGTGCCGATCAAGGCTGTTTTTAGAAATTTTGATGCCCATCTATTAGCATGAATACAATTTCTGGTACTGGACAGGGAGGAGTAAAATTTGCTTTTCTATTCCTGGTAAGCTTCTCTAATTGGGAACACAAAGTTTTATAAAAGCTGTACCAAAAATTTTACAGCAGTGTAGAGGAAGGAAATATAAGTAGTTTGGGAGACTGTTCTTAAAGGGTTTTATCTCTAAGGTGATCTTTGAAGAACAATAGTAGTTTGATTAGTGGAAATCACAGGAAAGGGAAAATTTCAGGTGGAAGAAATACCAAGAGCAGTGATAGGGTGGTGGCAGTGGGGGAATGGGGAACGAATGAGTTTTAGACCCTCTGTACCTGGCAGGCATATATATCCAAGCATTTATGTGGTGGTAGGGAGTCCTCAGAACAACTACCACTTCCTGAGTATTTTCCATGTGCCAGACACATGGAAATACACTGAAGCATTTGTGTGGAGTCTCCCCTGATTCTCCGGAGGCCCTGTGAAGTCGGTACTACTATGATTCCCATTTCCGAAGGAAAACTCAAGATCTAAGTGGTCCAGTAACTTGCAAAGGATAAAGCGTTAGCAAGGGAAGCTAAGGTTTGAATGTAGGCAGCCTTGTGTTTAAACAGGTTAAGGAACAAGGCTGAATTTTTATATCTAACAAAGGTAGGATCAATTTTTGAACCTAGATCAGCCTGACTCAAAGGTCCATATTCTGTAAAAGTCTAGCCCCCAGTCTGGAACATGAGAGCCTCCATGAGTGTCTGTGAATTAACCAGGGAACTGGACTGGACAGACAGCCTTGGATAAGGGAGTTGACCACTTAACCTCTCACCAGCCACTTGGGCTCCAGGATGGAATTGTGCTCAAAACAATTTCTATTTCCTTATAATGAATATACAGTTTCACTTCTAATTATTTCACAGGCATCTCTTTAATTTTAGCTAAACCTAAATTTAGGAATAGGACACAGTACCCATTTAAAGGATACATATAATAATTGCAAACACTTGTTAAGTGCTTGGTAGATCAGAAGCTCTACACACTTTCCATGGATTAACTCAATTCTCTTAGCATCCCCTATCTTACTACTAATTTTGGAATTTTTACCAAATCCTATTTAATGAAAATACAATTAAAAGCTACATTTTTAAAAAAAGGTTGGGGGGGGTGGCGCCTGGGTGGCTCAGTTGGTTAAGTGACTGCCTTCGGCTCAGGTCATGATCCTGGAGTCCCGGAATCGAGTCCCGCATCGGGCCCCCAGCTCAGCAGGGAGTCTGCTTCTCCCTCTGACCCTCCCCCCTCTCATGCGCTCTCTCTATCTCATTCTCTCTCAAATAAATCTTTAAAAAATAAATAAAAGGTGGGGTTCTTTTGTATTTGTGTTTTGAGCGAGGATTTAACACTATAGATGATTTCTTACCCTATAGCCATTTCTTTTAAGACCAGAACTCCTGAGAGAGCCAGCAGGACAGTGAGTTGTGAAGGAGAGAGGCAGCAGGGAGAAGTGAGGAGTAGACACGACCAGGTTGCAGAAGAGTAGATGCGGAGGCTGAGCTGACAGGAGGTTTCTTATGGTGCACAGAACATGAATTCACAGAATCTTCGTAAAAACAACCTCACAACAAATCTACTGATCTCGATAGGCAGTTTCTGATTCTCAAGGGATATTTATGTGACAAAGACTCTAAACTTCAGGGGTCAGTTCCTCCTTACGCAATGTGGGCAGTACTCCTAAACTGGTTTGAGAAAGGCTGCCAACAGTGATCTCCCAAGGTAATTTTTTTCTTAAGCCTGTCTGCATCCTGAGGCTATGTATTAACCTCCTTACAAAAATGAAACCAGGAGGGGCTCCTGGGTGGCTCAGTCGGTTAAGTGTCTGCCTTCAGTTGGGGTTATGATCCCAGGGTCCTGGAATTGAGTCCGCCATCAGCCTCCCTGCTCAGTGGGAAGCCTGCTTCTCCCTCTGCCCACCGCCCCCCCCCCCCCCCCCCCACTCGCGTGCACCTTCCCTCTCTCTCTCTCTGCTGAAAAAATACAAATCTTAAAAAAAAAAAAAAAAGCCAGGGAACTGAGGTTAAGTCACTTGCTGAAAGTCCCAGAGTTGGCAGGTGGAGCCAGGCTCTTAGCCATGGCGATCTCCGCCCCTCTATGGGATGCAGTGTTACCTACTGATAGAAGTTTAACTTTTTCATCTTTGACAAGGAAAAGGCCATGAGCTATTTGATCTGGACTCTGTTTCTTCAAGAAAATGGAAAGAGTGCTAGTGGTCTGAGCGCCTTTGGTTTTTCTCAGGAGCTTATCTTTTTTTTTTTTTTCCCCTCCTGCTTTTGATTGAATCCAGTCTTGGTGAATTAGAGTCAAGGGCTCTGCACTCCCCGTTATTCTATGAAATCTTTTATTTTCCTAGTCCCTGTCAAACTCTGTATATTCACTGCTGGAAAATTTGGGCGCACAGTCCCAGGGGTAAGAAAGAACTCCGCTGCAGACACATACCCTGTACTCCTATCTTTCAATCCTGTGCAGTTGTTAGGAGTGAACCTGCTTCAGGAAGTAGAGAACACTTGGTGAACAATGCTACCTGGGTTCTTTAAAGACCGGGCTCTGAGCCAGAGTATCTGGAAGAGTTGATCCAGCAGTAAACTCTCATTTTATGACCTACTGGCCTCTGTTTATCAAACAAAAAACCCAAAAAACATTCAGAAATACTGGAAAGGAGTTTTTTTTCTTAGATGGAAAATTTTAAAGTTATTTGTGATAAAATATATGGCTGGAAAGGAGATAAATGCTTTGGGTCATTCTTATTTATCTCTTGCACATTAAATTTTTGCCCAAACAAAAGACTATATCCTTCTAGGAGATGAAGATGCCCAGAACAGAAAATCAACAATAGTCTTTGCAGTTGGTGACTGAGGCTACAGACCTTTTCTATTGCAAGTAGTTGATTGCACTCCTTTACCCAGAGTACTGAGGAGTTGACAGGAAACAAAATCTCCGCTATGTTGTCTGCGGCTGAACGCTTCCTTATCAGGAACAAATTAAAGTGTTGCAGAGCAACAAATCTGTCTATAAATTCAGAACCCCATTCCATCAGGCTGGGGTGCATGGGCAGTAGCTCAGGGGGGTATCTCTATAACCTGTTTCTCTAGAGACCTTAAATTCCCATGGGTTTGAGCTAGTTTAAGTTTGACCTTTACTGGGAGTCAGGCTGGTCTGATGACTAGGCCACTTTATATTTTGTGGGAATGGGGGCTTGTGGCCAGGAGCTGTGGATGTTCTATACCATGTATTGCCAATCCTCACCCCCCATTCCC
>NW_023270265.1:18426853-18580003 GCF_011800145.1 Mirounga leonina | reverse complement strand
CCGCCCCTCTATGGGATGCAGTGTTACCTACTGATAGAAGTTTAACTTTTTCATCTTTGACAAGGAAAAGGCCATGAGCTATTTGATCTGGACTCTGTTTCTTCAAGAAAATGGAAAGAGTGCTAGTGGTCTGAGCGCCTTTGGTTTTTCTCAGGAGCTTATCTTTTTTTTTTTTTTTTTTTTCCCCTCCTGCTTTTGATTGAATCCAGTCTTGGTGAATTAGAGTCAAGGGCTCTGCACTCCCCGTTATTCTATGAAATCTTTTATTTTCCTAGTCCCTGTCAAACTCTGTATATTCACTGCTGGAAAATTTGGGCGCACAGTCCCAGGGGTAAGAAAGAACTCCGCTGCAGACACATACCCTGTACTCCTATCTTTCAATCCTGTGCAGTTGTTAGGAGTGAACCTGCTTCAGGAAGTAGAGAACACTTGGTGAACAATGCTACCTGGGTTCTTTAAAGACCGGGCTCTGAGCCAGAGTATCTGGAAGAGTTGATCCAGCAGTAAACTCTCATTTTATGACCTACTGGCCTCTGTTTATCAAACAAAAAACCCAAAAAACATTCAGAAATACTGGAAAGGAGTTTTTTTTCTTAGATGGAAAATTTTAAAGTTATTTGTGATAAAATATATGGCTGGAAAGGAGATAAATGCTTTGGGTCATTCTTATTTATCTCTTGCACATTAAATTTTTGCCCAAACAAAAGACTATATCCTTCTAGGAGATGAAGATGCCCAGAACAGAAAATCAACAATAGTCTTTGCAGTTGGTGACTGAGGCTACAGACCTTTTCTATTGCAAGTAGTTGATTGCACTCCTTTACCCAGAGTACTGAGGAGTTGACAGGAAACAAAATCTCCGCTATGTTGTCTGCGGCTGAACGCTTCCTTATCAGGAACAAATTAGAGTGTTGCAGAGCAACAAATCTGTCTATAAATTCAGAACCCCATTCCATCAGGCTGGGGTGCATGGGCAGTAGCTCAGGGGGGTATCTCTATAACCTGTTTCTCTAGAGACCTTAAATTCCCATGGGTTTGAGCTAGTTTAAGTTTGACCTTTACTGGGAGTCAGGCTGGTCTGATGACTAGGCCACTTTATATTTTGTGGGAATGGGGGCTTGTGGCCAGGAGCTGTGGATGTTCTATACCATGTATTGCCAATCCTCACCCCCCATTCCCGTGGCCAGAGTGCTATGCTCAGAGTTATAGAGCTAGTCTAGGCTAATCACTGTCATTAGGGAAATGGGATTCTGTTACTGGAAGCCCTCAGCAGAAGGCAGGATTCACAGGCGCGCCTAGGTCTCTCAGTCAGGTAAACATTGGACTCCTGATTTTTGGCTCAGGTCATGATCTCAGGGTCCTGGGATCGAGTCCTGCATTAGGCTCTGTGCTCAGTGGGGAGTCTGCTTCAGATTTTCTCTCTCCTTGTGCCCCCACTCCAACCCCTCTCACCTCCCTCTGTGCTCACTCCCTAAAATCTTAAAAAAAAAAAAAAAAAAAATGCAGGACTCAACATGAGAGAATAACACCTTCCGAGAGAGGCAGTGCTTGGCAGATACCCACTCTAGGGGGAAATGTGACCATTTGAGCCAGGAAAGGGGAAGAAAAAGAGGTTTGTTAGAAATACGAGGAGCTAATAGTGTACAAGTTAAGAATCCAACTATTACTGTGCTTATATTGCGAGGGTAATATTTTAAGATTTTATTTGAGCACAAGCAGGGGTAGCCGTAAAGGGAGAGGGAGGGAGCAGGGAGCCTGATGCAGGGCTCGATCCCATGATCCTGGGATCATGAGCTGAGCCGAAGGCAGACGCTTAACCATCTGAGCCACCCAGGCGCCCCGCGAGGGTAAATTTGAGGGAGTGATCACTGTTTACGCCATGTAAGTTGTGAGGGGCTGTGCAGGCCCTGGACAATGTCTGGGGTGAGGGGCAAGCTTTCAGAAGAGCTGCCTTTAGTGGTTTGAAGCTGTGATGTCCAGATCAATGCCTGGGAATAAAGAAGGCATTGAGCCCTTCAGGAGAGAGTATCTTTTTATAGAGAAATGGAGAAAAATCTAAATTTAGAGAAATATCCGGGCTGCAGTGTAGAAAATAGTGGACTATAGCAAGACTGCAGAGGTATCTAAAGTGACTCTCCCTTCTGCATAGCCTTCATACAGAAGAAAATGTAAGCACTTTTTCCTCTGCCTTCCAGACTTGAAGACCCCAAGACCTTCCCTTTAAGAAAGCCCTAGTTATTTTATTACAAAGTTTCTATCAGCTGCCAGATTTTAGGATTCCTGTTGGGCGAGTGCTAGAAGTAGTGTATTTGCTTTGTGAATTATGTGTTCCCAAGCCAAATTCAAAGACCTGCCTAAACATCCCTGTATCTGAAAGCAGTGATTCTGCAACATAAACATGCTTTGGCACCCAATTTATCCTGCCACTGTGACAAATGTTCTGGAGAGAAAACATGACCTTTCATGACCTGTTTCTCTCACAGATACTCTCTTAATACCCCTGGCTCTGTGACAAGTATACATGCTGGAGGATTAAATCCTGCATCTGTAGAGTATTCCACCTAAATTTTGGCACTTAGTAGATCCAACAAATGTTAGCTGTCACTAGTTATAATCCTCAGCACCCACATCACAACCACCCTTCTGGATGCAGGTCTAGCATGCAAACATGGTAGTGAGATTTCTTTAACCTACCCTTTCTACATGGTAGAAAGTACATAGGGGAGGAGGTGCTCCCAACTTGGTGGGGAACTGCTCAGTGAAAGTACCCCTGGGGCTGTGAGTTGGGATTTTAATACTGCCTTGGACTAGTCTTGAGAGGGGTACGAAAGGCACACTGCAGAGGCTAACCAGAGTGGTGTGTGGACTTTGGATAGCGGTTGGGTTGTGGCGAGTGCTTCTGGAGTTCCATCTTGAACCGTATTTTCACCACTTTACCCTCTTTCATCCACACTGGCCTCTTTGAGCTTTTTTAGTCCCCAAGTCCTCTCTTCCCCAGGGACATTCCTTGTACTGTGCTCTCTGTCTAGACAGTGCCGCCCTCAGCTCTTCACGTGGCTGGTTGGCCCTTTTCACTGATCAGGGGTCACATTAGGTCTTCCCTGAAAATATCACCTAAGTTGGTATCCACATTTATTCTGTCATGGGATCCTTCCTACCACTTGAACAACGCTTTTCTCAATTTGCAATTATTTGTGTTGACTTTTTTTTTTCTCCTCTTGTGTGGGGCTGGCCAATCATCAACTGACCTCCAGGTGGGCCCCTTCCAAGCTCTCCTATGATAGGCATCAATGTTGGGAAGAATTCTGTTCTGTCCTATGGTGTGGATTAAGAAATAGGTTTTATTAGGGATAGAGAAAACCTCAAGGCCAGGATACAGTGAGAATACTGCATAAATCCATCATTATACCAAGTGTAGTGGAGCCAGGGGACTGCTAAACATACAGGGCTATGCTTCAGGAGAAGAGCTCTTTCCCATTACTGATCAGTCTCAGTCGTGTGGGCTGCTCGAACAAAGTACTGATGAGGTTCAGGATACATTACTCCAGAATGTTGGTGTATTAAATATTTTAAGCTGATCAAGTTTGAGAAAATGGTGGGAGCAGGGAAGTCCCTCTGACCTCCCTACCTGCCCTTCTTCCCTGAAATAGGTCCTATAAACCTTATGTGAAGATTGCCTTCCTATAACAGAAAGAAATCATCTTACTTCCAAAGAAAAAGGGATGCTGCAAATAATCCAAACGGGCCTCACTAAGTATCCCTTAGTTTAACCAAACTTACCTCCTACTTTACCCTGTCCTCTTTCTCCATGACTGTTGGTTCTGCATCAAAGCTAATGTAAAAATACCCAGCTTAACCACGTCTTCGGGTCTTTATTTCCTTATGAAGGCTCTTGTGTTTCCTTAAACTTACATTAAATTTGTGTGTGTGCGCGCTCTTGTTAACTTGTCTTTGTCAGTTAAATTTTGAAGGCCACTCAGGGATCCTAAAAAGGTTGAGGAAAACTTTTTCCTCCCCAACAATATCTAGACTGAGTGGTTTACAAAAAATAAACTTATTTCTTATAGTTCTGGAGACCAGAAATCTGAGCTCAGGGCACCAGCATGGTCTGGTTCTGGTGAGAGCCCTCTTCTGGCTTGTGGACTGCTGACTTGGCATTGTAGCCCCACATGGTGGAGGCTACACATGGTGGAGAAGAGAGACAAAGCAAGCTTTCTCATGACTCTTGTAAAGGGATCAGTCCCAGTCATGAACTCCTCTAATCCTAATTACCTTCCAAAGACCTACCTCTTAACATCACACAAAGAGTGTGTTTGGGGGGGGGTGGGTAGGGTTTCAATGTGAATCTTTTTTTTTTTTTTTTTTTTAAGAGTTTATTTATTTGACAGAGCGAGAGAGCACAAGCAGGGGGAACAGTAGAGGGAAAGGGAGAAGCAGGCTCCCTGCCAAGCAGGGAGCCCGACGTGGGGCTCAATCCCAGGACCCTGAGATCATGACCTGAGCTGAAGGCAGATGCTCAACCATCTGAGCCACCCAGGCGCCCCTCAACGTGATTCTTGAGGGGACATGAATTTATAATACTTTCCTTTTTTAGAGCACAAAATTGAGAGCAGCCTCTTCAGTGGGGGAATAATCAGATGGCTTTTCCACTAGGCAATCTGGATTTGAGTTCCAGCTATTTAAAGGAGTTTTCTGGGAGAACCAGGTGACCCATGGAAGTTTAAAGAATCTTCTGAGAAGGAAGCCCCCTGGTTCCATGAAGAGCTAAGCTCAGGTGCAACCCCTTCTGGTGGGTAAGCAGAATCCTTTGTGTCAATGGGCTTACTGTCCAGATAACCTAGAGTGAGCTCCCCAGTTTACTTCTGGATAATTCTGCCCATCTCATCAATGTAACCTAGTGACTGGGATATAGTAGATACTCAAATGTCTTTTTTTTTTTTTTTTTTTTTAAGATTTTATTTATTTGACAGAGAGACACAGCGAGAGAGGGAACACAAGCAGGGGGAGTGGGAGAGGGAGAAGCAGGCTTTCCGCCGAGCAGGGAGCCCGATGTGGGGCTCGATCCCAGGACCTGGAATCATGACCTAAGCTGAAGGCAGACGCTTAACGACTGAGCCACCCAGGTGCCCCTCAAATGTCTTTTTAATACATGAAACAACCATGAAGGAAGGAGTCTTAGAGACTCCCTGAAAACTAGATTTTAGATTACTCTGATTTTAATAGCATACTCTTCTGGTGTGTCCACTAATAAAAATCCTAATTTATCTCTACAGGGGATTTGTTTATGGCAGATAGCCTGAACATCTGTGAAATTTCCATTTTCTAGGAACACTGGGTGACCATCTCTTTTCCTTGGGGAACTAGAGGCATCCTGAAAACTATGTCAGGATACAGCAGCCTCCCAGAGAAGTAGGGCCTTGGAATATTTGGCCAAAAAGTATCTGCACTTCCCAGGATACACGTAATGAAGAGGATGTGTGAAAGGCATCATTTAGTTTCTGAATGTTGCCTGTTGGCATCTTATAATCCGTGTGTCCTCCAGATCCTCTCCAGGCTAGTGAGATTGGTAAATAAGGCACACTTTGCTTAAGGCAACTCTAGAATTAGTTTTCTGTAATAGCTCATCTCACCAATAACTAGATCCTTCAGGGCTTACTGGAAACTTAAAAGACAGACAGACTGGTTGCATCCTCTGTTCAGTCTCTTAATGACTAAATACCAGAGCATTCCAGAACCAATGCGAGGATATTGCCAGATTAGCACTTTGGGGGCATAGGAGATGGACACTTTTATCTCCCATGCTCCCCATAGGAAAGGGAGAAGACAGAAGAAAATAGGGCAATGCATTTAGTCAAGGGAAGGGATTTACAAGGAGGAGACCTCAATTATAGCCAACATGAACAAAAAGACACAGACCAGGATGTTTTATAGACTGGAAAAAATTCAGTCAGGACTCTCTCTAGCTCTTTCCTGTACATCCTTTTTCCGTTCTTTGCCTATATGGAGGAATAGGGCTATCCCATGCTGACTTAGTTTTTAAGCCCTCACACCGAAGCAGAGGCTGCTTGGCGCTCTTGACCTTCCAAATTCCTCCTGGATGATCTGTGAGTGGTTCAGTTGGATCAGAAGTCCAATTCTGGCCCACTCATAAAGGGTTGGAAATCTGGCTCATATAATAAACAGCTCCTAGAAGTCCATCGCTAGGGGTGGGCCTTCAGTGGGACAGGAGCAGAGGTCTCAAGGCCTGGGCATCTACTTCGAGAGGGGTCTTTTCAGGCAGTGGATGGAAACTTCAGCAAGGGAGGGGGAGCAGCACCTGAGGGGAACTAGAGCAAACTTGATAAATGAGCCGGAAGTTCTCACCTTTCACTGGTTTTTGAAGAGTTAGCCTTTGTCTTTCTAGAGATTTATAGTAGGAAGCAACTGGAAATGACTGGTTAGGGTGAAAAATTTGAGGTCAAGATCAGAGGTTTTGTTTTTTGTTTTAACTTTGAGGTAAGATTGACCTATAAAAAGCCATACCTATTTAACATAACTTGATGAGTTCAGAGAGAAGCCTGTACCCCTGGGACCATCAAGGCAAACTGCCATAAGCCTATCCATCACCACCAAAAGTTTCTTATTACCCTCGTACTCTCTTGAAATAAGAACACCTAAGACCTACCCTCTTAGTTTGTTGTTGTTGTTTGCTTTGTTTTTAAATACATGAATTGTCAGTTTCTGACCTAGATTCCTTTACTAGCCTAGGCAAGGATGTGGTTTCAGACTGCCCTGTGTAGCCTTCTTCATCCTTTCCTATCCTCTGTGACCAGGGGAACACATTTGAAGATGGTTTGGGTGGGATTAGAAGTGTCTTCCCAGAAATAATTGTTCCTTAAAAGGCTTGGATGGGAGTTTCCCCTGACCTCAGTAACAGTAGGCTCAGCCACGCGTGTTAGGTATGAACCTGGCACTTCCTTTCACCTCTTGGCCCTAGGACCTAAAGTTTCTACGTGAAACTTTTTATCTTTTATTGTGTGACTTTTGCTTTGGCTATTATTTCCTGAAGCTAAACTATGTCAAAAGGCTTTTGAAAAAACCCGAGTGTATCGCCCTCACTGACTCATGGCCAGGCGAATAAAGAGACCGCTTCAAAGGCTGCAGTGGGTATGGGGGCAGTGTTGGGTTTTTCTTCTCTTCTGAATCCAGGCTGGTGAATCTTGATCAGAATGTTCTTATAATCCCCACCATGTTTCTGAAGTGCCTTTCAAACAACTTACTTTAGAATCCTTTGTTTCATTTAGGGTCCTATGGACATCACCCATTAAATTCAAAGTGGTCCTGTTCACATCCCCCCCCCCCCCCCCCCCGGGCAGTCTCAATCCCTGTCCTCCTCAAATTTTCCCCAATACGGTTTCCTCCATTTCCTTGGTTAGTGTTGGCTTCCTTTGGGGTTTTGCCTTAGGACCAAGAGAAAATGAGGAAGTAAGTGGGTGTTCTGGCTTGTTGGCTAGTTGGTGGGGGGGGGGGTAGAGAGTTCCCTAGGGGGTTTTCTTCTCTAAGAATAAAGACCCAATGTGATAGCCATTTAATTTCCTCAAATCATCTCAAATAGGTTTCCCTACTTTAAGAGTGAAGGGATTATTAGAACAAGATTAAAATATGGGACCTAGGTAAACTGTAACCAAAGTGATATTCAATTCTTGTGCTCATCTTGGCCTTTGTTGGAGGCTCTCTTCTGCCATTGTGGTCTGGTGCCTATCCTTGGGATACACTCAAGGGGATAGGGACTCAATTCCTGAGCCTATCAGGCAAAATGAATGTATCCATTCCCCAACCATGGGTCTTGCCTGAGGAATTTGTGGGGCACTATTTTATAGTTTGAGATGTGAAGTTCTTTAGGCTTAGTATTGGCTAGAAAGCTTGGACCATGTCTGTCTAAAGAGAAAATTTTTATTTGCAACCTATCACAAGCAGGGACAAAGTAACAGAGGCATGTAGGTGTCAAAAACAAACCAGCCAGTTGGCTAGAACACTTTGCAAAGGAGGAAGAGAGATGAGAGGCACCAGGAGGCAAGATTACAGATCGGGTAGGTTTAAAATGCATGGATTATACCTCTTCTCAGATTCTTGATTGCTTATTATCCTTGATGTTGAGCTACTTTCTCCGGTTTGATCTGGGACGAAGGAAGCTGCAATATGACGATGCTAAGGAGAGCATATAAAACACAACCGCTCAGGGCGCCTGAGTGGCTCAATCGTTGAGCGTCTGCCTTCGGCTCAGGTCATGATCCCAGGGTCCTGGGATCGAGTCCCACACTGGGCTCCCTGCTTGGCGGGAAGCCTGCTCTCCCTCTTCCACTCCCCCTGTTTGTGTTCCTGCTCTTGCTTTCTGTCAAATAAAATCTTTAAAAAAAAACAAAAACAAAAAAACAAACACAACAGTTCTTCCAAAAGTATCTCTTCTTGCTTCCTTAGGCACCTTCCAAATCCCTCTCATTTTCTCCATCTTCAAGTTCATGGAGGTCTGTGCTTCTCCACCCCCCCCCCCCCCCTCCAATCAATCCTACTTCCAAGAGAAGAGCTTATAAACTTGTATTAAAGCCAAAAGTCTTGGGGCGCCTGGGTGGCTCAGTTGGTTAAGCGTCTGCCTTTGGCTCAAGTCATGGTCCTGGGATCGAGCCCCACATCAGGCTCCCTGCTCAGCAGGAGACCTGCTTCTCCCTCTCCCTCTGCTGCTCCCCTTGCTTGGTCTGTCTGTGTCTCTTTCTCTCTTTCTCTCTCTCTCTGAAATAAAATCTTTAAAAAAAAAAAAAAAAAAAAAGCCAAAAGTCTTATCCCCACCTTGCCCCTGACCCTGGGTTGTTTGCCATTAAACAGAGAAACTTATGGCAAAGAACCATAGAATTTCCAAGTCTCCACATTTCAAGTTTTTAGCTAACTTTGGTTTTGTTTTCCATATGCCAAGGACATCTGTCCAAAATTTTAGCTTTTTCCCCCACCAGCAATTAACTACTTTGGTTTACCTTACCTTTTTTTATTCCATTAGATTGCAACTGAACAGTTTAATTAAAAGACTGTACAAAGCTAGGTCATGAAAGAAGCCTGATTTTACATAGAAGCCACTCCTCTACACAGCTGCGGCTCTTAAGGTAATGGACTTCCCTTTATCTGCCTAACTCCCTCCCCAGGCCACCACATACACCTGCTTAGCTGTCGGAGAGACGGTGTCTCCTGGGGTTGTGGGGTCAAGACCATTTCTCAATTCCAACCTCCAGCCCTGTCTCCCAGTGGCCTATTGGGCTGCATTTCTAAGGGGAATGCCAACAGAGCAGTGCTATTAATAGGTAAATATTGGAGGTCTCTTCTAGGAGAGACTAGATGGTTCTATGTTAAAGTACTAACAAAGAAGACCAGTATCCAAGATGGAGGGAGGCTATTAGAGAAAGGGTAGTGTAAGAAAGAAACCAGCAGAAAGCTGGTTGTGCAAGGGAGCTAGATATTAATGGAATTTTAAAAGAATGATAGAATTCATTGGTAGCTTAGCAAAACTAGTGGTTCTCATCTCTGGCGACACTCCAGAATCACCTGGTACTTCTTGAAATACTGATGCCCGAGCCCCATGCTCAGGGGTTCTGATCTAACTAGGCAGGGTAGAGGCCTGAGCATCAGTGTGATGAAATGGGGAGCTAAAGTTGAGAAACACTGATCTGGGACCAAAAGAGTCTTCACATGTTTCAACGTTTTCAGCACACAGGTACAAATGGCTCCTCAAACTAAGGGATATTAATAAGATCCTGTCATTAGACAAATCTGGACTCCATCTCAGTGGGCAGGGGCAGGGCCTAGAATCTTTTTCTATAAACCTCTCAGGTGAAATGAATTCTGATGGTTCATGGACCATCCTTTGAAGAAAAAAAAAAAAATCCTCTAAAACAGACCATCCTGAGGCACTGGGTAGCTCATTCAGTTAAGTGTCCTCTTGATTTCAGCTCAGGTCATGATCTCAAGGTTTTGGGGTCGAGCCCCGAGTGTGGCTCTCATTGCTGGGCATGGAGCCTGCTTGGGATTCTCTCTCGCCCTCTGCCCCCTCCCCCCCCCCCCCCGCCCCGGCTTGTACATGTTCTCTCCTCTCTACAAAAAAACCAAAACAACAAAAATCTTTCTGTGCATGCATTGTTCGTTCATCCTGAATGTGACTTTGTTTCAGCCTCATGATGATCCTACGAGGAAAACAACAGTATCCCATTTTACAGTTAAGGCAACTCAGGTAAAGGAGGTTCAATAACCTGTCTAAAAACAGAGTTAGCAAATAGCAAAATCGCACATCACATGTGAATGCTTAGCTGGAGTGCTAAGGACAAGAAAAGCTTTCATCACAAATTCCTTAAGCTTTTCTGTGCTTCCCGTTGGCACACTCGCTGACCCCCAAGGGTCGTTAGCTTGTGGCTCAAAGAGGATGGACAAGAGAACCTGCCCAGAGCCGAGAGAAACCGGTTACATAGACTGGCCCAGCAGAGAGCGGTCCTGGGGAGGTGTGCCGTCCACAGGCTGTCCCGGTGCTGCCGATTCTGAGGATCTGTAGGGTGAGTTCAGCCCACTTAGAAGAAAACGGGAACCATGCTAGAGCCAATCAGAAAGCCCCACTGCTTTAATTCTTGCTGTTTTCCCTGCTGTCTGTCAAATGTTGTCCCTGTTTTCCCAATAAGCATCTCTGTCGGTGAAGAGATCTGAAAGCTCTGAAGGTGAGCCTAATGGCCAGCAGGAGAGGGGCGGCCTCGTTAGAGCAGTGAAGGTGTGTGAATGGAGAAGGGGAGTGAACGAATGCTAGTCATCCTGTCTTCGGTGTGTTGGACTTCAGAAGAGGAGAGAAGCCTGTTTTCTTTTTTTTTTTTTTTTTTTGTCAGGGAGGAAAAAGTGTAAAATTTATTTAAATCCCAATTAGACTGAATAAGTGAAGTGCAAAGGTGTATTCTTTTTTTTTTGTACTTTTTTTTTTATTCTTATGTTAATCCCCATACATTACAACATTAGTTTTAGATGAAGTGTTCCATGATTCATTGTTTGTGCATAACACCCAGTGCTCCATGCAGAATGTGCCCTCCTCAATACCCTCCACCAGGCTAACCCATGCTCCCACCCCCCTCCCCTCTAGAACCCTCAGTTTGTTTTTCAGAGTCCATCGTCTCTCATGGTTCGTCTACCCCTCCGATTTCCCCCGGAGAAGCCTGTTTTCTGTTGGTCCTTCTCCGCATCAGAAGACAACATTTCCCCTGAGTGCTACACATTTTAGCCTCAAGCTGGACTAGCTTGGATGTGCGTCAAGGTTCTCTGTTCTGGATTCGGAATTCCCCTGCTTGCTTGGTACTTCGCCTTGGCTGCCTCAGGGTTGACGAAACCGGTTCTGTCACCTTCTTGTCGGTGGAGAGCAACTCGTGGTCTGCCTAGCTGCTCCTAGCAGAAACAGGGGGGTCCACCTGAGCATCTCCCTCTCTCACCCTGTAGTTGACCCAGCACCGAGCTCTGGGGTTCTTGGCCCATCAGTATTTCCTGCATCTCGCTACTTCTCTACCTTCTTCGTTAGGCTCACTAACTGCCATTCTAACCTGTCTGGACCACTGCAGTAGCCCCACCTCTCACCGCATTTCCTGCATCCTTGCATGCCCCTCCCATCCGTTGTTCCTATCTTGTCAGATGAGTACTCTTCTCCATGGTCCTTTTTATTTTAATCCTGTGGATGGTGGTCTTTGTTTTTAGAATGAAGATCAAAACCTCTGACTTGGCCTGTCAGGCTCGGTGCCTCCCTCCTCAACTCTCACCCTCTTTCTTGGTCCCATTCACACTGATCTCCTTAGGGCTCTTGAATATTTCCTATTGGTTCCTCCTCGGGCCTTGGTGCCCATTGTTCCACTGGCAGGATGCCTTCCCTTTTGCCTCAGTAATGCTTCCTCATCCTTTGGACCTCCACTCAAAGAGATCCATGGGTATCCTTCTATGTCCCTCCCAAATGAGCTTGAATCCTCCAGCAGTGCACCCTGGCTTTCTGTGTACATGTGGTTGTTTTTTTTTTTTTTTTTAAAGATTTTATTTGACAGAAACCCAGTGAGAGGGAACACAAGCAGGGGGAGTGGGAGAGGGAGAAGCAGGCTTCCTGCGGAGCAGGGAGCCCGATGTGGGGCTCGATCCCAGGACCCTGGGATCATGACCTGAGCTGAAGGCAGACGCTTAACGACTGAGCCACCCAGGCGCCCCAGTTTGTGTACATGTTCTAACAGCTTACGCAAGCATGTGGTACTAGGGCAGGCTCCCCACCTGCTTCGTTCATGCTATATCCCCATCACAACTCCAGTGACTCACACATACCAGCTACCCTCTAAGTATTTGTAAGTGGAGAAATAAAGGAATAATGATGGACATCACAACATCCACCACCCTATTCTTACATAAACACCTCTTTCATTGAGGTGGTCTAAAGAGGACTCCAGCATTTCACTCCTTGAAATCTTTAGTGCTTCAGCTCGCATCTTTTTTTTTTTTTTTTAAGATTTTATTTATTTATTTGAGAGAGAATGAGATAGAGAGCACATGAGAGGGAGGAGGGTCAGAGGGAGAAGCAGACTCCCTGCCGAGCAGGGAGCCCGATGCGGGACTCGATCCAGGGACTCCAGGATCATGACCTGAGCCGAAGGCAGTCGCCCAACCAACTGAGCCACCCAGGCGCCCCTCAGCTCGCATCTTAATGATACCTGGCTAGAATAAGAAAAGCCTGTGATCAGAAACTGTTTACAAAGCACTCTACTCTTCTATCCCATTTGATCCTCTTAAGGACTTTGTGAAGTGGGAAGGTCTGCTGCTATTGTCTTTGTCTATGGAAGAGGAACCTGCGCTCCGTGAAGTTGACTGCTTTGCCCAAGGTCAGACAGAGATGAGGCATAAAAGGGAAAAGTCCTTATTAAAGGATTTCTATTTAGCACGAATAACATTAGTATAACTAGCTAATTTAGTTTAAAACTGTTTAGATGCTGTGCTCAGGGATTTATATAAACTTGAGTGTACCATTAGAAACACCATGATGTAGGATGATTACTATCTTTAGACGTGGAAGCTGAGCCTTAAAGAGGTGAGCTAATGGGATGTGAGGGAGCACTGTGAGTAGTACACGTGGGCTCTAGGGCACCAGCCCACTATTCCTCCTGACCTGTGGTGGCAGGAGCTCCTGGCCTCCTAGACACCACTTCCATTGGGGGGGCGGGGGGAGAGATCTTGAATATCTCTTGCTGTTCATTCACCTTACTCTCTAGTTCCTTTTTGTCCTTTTTATCACGCCCCTTCCTGCTTCTTCCTGGGACTCTTCATTCTTACGGAATGCCGTAAATTTGGTTACTGCAAGAGTAGCAACGACATATAATCTTAAATTTTTGAAGAGCACGGCTGCAATCTGTCCATGTGTTTTTCTTGAGAATGTGATGGTCTTTTAAAAACAAAAAAACACAACAACCTTTGTTTTTCTGCATTCTAATCTTGAGGGAGGTAAACGGCCAACAATGCTAGGACTGGTTCGGGGTTGAAGCTATTTTTTGCCCTTCAGGGAAGCTCATCGGTGGAGTGGAAAACATTGGGAGTTGAAATTCGGAAGACTCAGCGTTTGGGCCCAGCTATCTCCTTCAGCTGTGTGACACCTAGCAAGTTCTTTAACCTCTGAAACCAAGTCTCTTCACCTATAAAATGAAATGGTAGTGGGGCGCCTGGGTGACTCAGTCGTTAAGCGTCTGCCTTCGGCTCAGGTCATGTTCCCAGGGTCCTGGGATCGAGCCCCGCATCGGGGTCCCTGCTCCGCGGGAAGCCTGCTTCTCCCTCTCTCACTCCCCCTGCTTGTGTTCCCCCTCTCGCTGTGTCTCTGTCAAATAAAATCTTAAAAAAAAAAAAAAGGTAGCTTTGCCTTGTGAACAGTCACCTCGAATTGTAAAGCCTCTTCCTATCATAAGGGAGTCACTGTGGTACTTTTAGGAAGTCTTAATGAGGCAAAGGGGAGGGAGTCCCAGCAGCAGGAAGATAGTGATGAAGGCCCCAAAGGAGGAACCAATAGGCAACGTTCAAGAGACCAAATAGAATGTTTTCATTAATACTTCTGAGGAGAATGGTAACACTCTTCTAATTAGCCAGCTGGTGCCAATGAATACACTAAGATTACAAATGGTCAATGTGTGATGGAGCTCAGGACAGGTTGGGAGGTAGGGGGAGGAAAAGTTGAATTTCAGTTTAAGCTTGGGTTGTACACAATGGCATGGCAAGAGGGAATTCCCATAAAACCTGTTCTCCCTTTTCAACAATCCTTCAGAATAAGGAATTTTTTCTTAAATTTCAATTCAAATCTATTGACTGTACCTGCCAGGAATACTTTGTCAAGCAAGGCCATGTCAGAGCCCCCTAGGAAACAGGCCATGATGAATCTGCAAGCTTGGGAGTGCAAGGGGGCCTCACTGAACACGCATTTGCCATCCCTTGCCTAAACCTAAGTTTTGATGGGAAACATAGTCCGATTACGAGGGATTTAGAAGCTTGGGGACTCTTTCACTGCCCTCCTGTGTTTTTACGTCACAAAACATCAGTGTTCAGAGCTGAACATGGTTAGAGGCAGAAATTAGTTAATCCATAAAGCATACTCACCAGCTAATGTTAGCTTAGCAATTTGTAAACTAGGCCCTATTTTCCACAATTACTTCTACACCTGCCTTTCAGGGGCTCATTGGCTGAAATTCAGAAGCACCCAGAGACCTTTGGGGATAAACTTTTGAACTGTCAGAGGATGTTAAACCATGTCTGGCTCCTTTGGACACCTTAGGAACATTCCTGCCTGGGCATGGGCTAGGCCCTGGGGGAGGTCTTCAGGATGGAGACGAAGCTGTTAGTAAATTTCCAGCACATTAACCTATATTTACTTTCAGTTTACACTGGAGTATGGGCCAGTGAGATGGTTAGCTCCACTAGTAATGGACATTTTTCTGGGTATTTCATGATCTAGTACTGGAACACTCTCCTAGGTGTAAGATAAAGGTTTGATAGTTGGGACCTTGCTGCCTTGGAGACCAGGTTGACCTTAAACTAACAGCTGCTGAGCCTTTACTAATATTCTGAGCCCTTTTATATATATTAGTTCATCAGAATTGTTGCCTGTAGTCCTGCAAAGTATGGATGACCGTTTTCCTGTCTTTACTGAGAAAACTGAGGCTTAGAAAGGTAATTTAACTTGCCTAAATCCTACAACTACTGAATAGCTGACAAGGGCTTACCTGCAAGTGTTCTCAGGTTAATTAATTCTTGTGTGTTCTCTGTAAGCCACAACTGACCAGTGGGTAACTATGCTGAACTTGTCAATGTCCTGTGCTATTAACTTGGGGGGGCAGAAGATGGAGGACTCCTAGACTTCCACCTGTTCCTTTCTCAGGGCTTGCTCACTGACCTTTTGACGATAAAGTGCCCTTGAGATAGTCTGCTCCTGGAGCCTGTAATCTCCTGGCCCATTTAGTGCTATTCTTGTGACTAATCCTTTAATAACCATCTGTTGCATACCTCCTCAGGTGTTGTCCTGAGCACTGTGCAGTGAATAAAGACCAAGTCCATGCTCTCATGAAGGTTTTTCTCCTATAGGAGATAAAAAAAAAAAATAACATGTCAGATAGTGATAATTACTCCAGCATAATTAGGAGTATTAGAACCACAAATAACTGGGATACTACATTAGATGGAGAGGATAGGAAAGACCTCTTAGAAGAGGGAGCATTTGAGCTTAAACTTGAATAATAGGAGTGGTGAGTCTTAAGAATATCCAGAATGAAAGTGCCAGAGGAAACAGGATAAAGGCCCTGAGGTAGGAACATACTAGATGTGCTCACAGAATAGCAAGAAGGTGGTATGGGGTGGGGTTTGGAGTGGAAGGAAACAAGATAGGAATGGTCTGGGAGACGTGGGCACAACCATAGGAGGCATTTTGGACTACGGTAGAAGCTTTGGATTTTAAGTGTGATGGATATCCATTGGAGGTTTTTGAACTGGGATGTGATACACCGTTTTTAAAAGGCTCTTGTCAGTTGTATTAGTAACAGACTGAGGGGTTGGGGGCAGTGGAGGCAGACGGCCAACTAGGAGGCCGCCACAGAAAACCAGGTGAGGCATATGGGTGGACTTGGGTGGTGAGGAGTGGCTGAATCACGAATGTATTTTGAAGGTAGACCAGATAGGCTGTGCTTGTGAATTAGATGTTGGGAGGTTCCTGAGGTTTGTTTACTCCCTCTGGCCCACACCAGCACTCTGATCTGTGGACTTGCAGTTGGTGGCTGTGACCCTGGGAACTGTCAAGAGGTATAAACAACAGTGTATACTCCTCCTCTGCGTCGTAACTTCTTCATCCTGGGTGGGCTATTTGATCTCTTCATTGTTGAGGGGTGTCCTCTCCAGATAGGTGTAACTTTGATGCTGTGTTTTCCGTTAAGCGTTGCTATCGCCTCTATGTGGGAAGCTGAGATTAAGCTATACATCTTCTGTTTACTGCCCTCATGGAGCTCTTAATCCAACAAGAGATGCTGTATTACAAGATGAAGGTGAAAGAAATGGTATAGTAGGGTTAAAGAGTGCTTCGGGGGAACGGAGCTGGGACTGATGGATACTAACTGGTCAGAAGACCAAAAATCCGGGCTTGAGAGGGGACGTGGCAAGGATCTCAGCTTTAAAAGAGACCCTCCAACTTCATGTTTATTCAGGTTGGTTTCCTGATTTCTAGTTCTCTTTTCCCTGCTGTGGCTATTGGCTCCCTTTATTCCATAAATGCGTATTCCTTCAGTCTAGAAGCAGGGGTGGAAGAAGCATGCACTTATCTCCGTGACTAAGACTGCATGCCAAATTATGATGGAGACCCAAGGCTATTCTCTAGGTCTGTGGCCATAATCAAGTCTCAGAGTGAGTCTTTGTTCCCCAGTGACCCATCAAAGGTAGGACAGTGAGGGAGTCTGTTAGAACTTAGTACCATGAAACATGTGACATCCCCTAACCCATGAAGCTTGGGCCTTGGACCCTGTAGAAGTTCTATTTGGACCATCTCATAGTTTTGACCTCCTAGGGAAGTACATTTCCAGTCATTACTCATCTCAGACTGAGGCAAGTTCTGTGAGTATCTGGGTCCTGCATGACTTGTTACCAGATGGTGGTTTTCACAGCAAACATTGTCTGAACAAAAAGGCTTATGGTTTTGAAGACTGTGAAGGCCCAGATAGATTCTCAAGCTGAATTACCATAGATTATTTACAATGTCTGTTTCATGTAGAGTATGAATCTATTGCTATATTATCAGGTGTCATTAGCTGACATTGATAGAGATTCGTATTTTTGGAAAACTGTTTGCATGGACTTACAGTAACATGTAAGTTGTGCTTATGTGTCTCCCCTATTGCACTCTAAGCTCCTGGAGGACAGAGGGCATCATCTTATTTCTTTCTTCAGTCTTAGAGCAGTCATAAGCAGACCATGTTTCAGACTGATTCTTGGTTGAGTTCTCTGTGGCTTAGTTCCTTTAAGTATGGGAAATATACATAGGTTATGAAGTCATTGGGGATCTTAAATAAGAATACATTTAGAAAAGAACTTAGCAGTGTTCCTGAATTCACAGTGAGCACTCAGACAGGTCTACTGTACTATGATGAGTGCTAAATAACTTCATAGTGAACTAATGGAAGTTCATGGAGACTAGAGCTCTATTGTAGGAAGTGAAATTCTAGGACTGACGCCAGGGAAACAAGGCAAGTGCTACTAGCCCTCATCCCAGGCCTGCTCCTTTCCTGATAGGTAAGGGCTGGGACCATGCTTGGTGAAAGGTGTCTGGGTTTGTTTTAGGTATGTGCTAATAGACCAGGTTACTAGCCTAGGAGGGACATTTGCCCAAGGTTGAGTAACTCCTCCTCTGGAGTAGCATGAGAAATGTCAAAGGCTGGAACTGAATTTACATTTGGACCATTGTTTGGGAGGCTCTGTCCCATTAGCCCAAGTCCTAGAATGTAGTAGAATAGATTGAACCTTCCCCACCTCCCCAATCCCAATCCATTTCTATGTCACTTGTACCTTTTCTTCTGTGATTTGTTGGCTGAATAATATCTAATGACATGACATCGCATGGATTGCCATGAGCAGCCATGGTGGACAGAAAGCATTTCTGGTGTGAACATTTGGGTCTTTGAGGTAGACTCCATTGATTGTAGGGTGGGATTGGGGAATTCTGGATCAAAAACAAAACAAACCAAAACTCATGGGGTTGCCTCTTTAGGGTACCCGGCTCTACACATATATCAGGTATGTGTGACTGTCTGCCTTTTATGATAGGACCAGAACCCAGGATTTCCGGACAGCTCCTTCTCTCATACACTGGCACAATTTAATTGGAGATAAAAATGACTCCCAGTTGTAGAGTTCCCACTATATACCTTATCTTGTCTAATCCTCACTGAAAGCCTGAAAGTAAGTATTATCTCTTTTATCCATATGAAAGAACAGAGATTTCAAGTAACTTTTCCAAGGTTATAGGATAAGAAGGATTTAAACTCAATCTTTTAAGCTCCAGCTATACTATTCACTTCCCAGTAGGCCTGTCATTTATTAGAAAGTGAGCTTTGCAGTATTATATGAAAATAGTTCTAATCTGATACCAGACTACTGAGCCTATTCCAGTCCTTTGGCCATTCTTTGGTCACTAATTCAATAGGTTTTGTCAATAAAGGAAATAAAGTATTAATAATTTCAGAATAGAATTTTCTAGACTCTTTTGGTAAATTGAGTATTCTTTTGTGCTATGCAATGCTGAAACATTGGTTGATACAGGGAAATGTAAGAATATTTCAAGAATTCAATGTCTTCAACACTTCTTGAGCTGTGACATTATATATATGTGCTAATAAGTATTGTTCTTCAAAGAATTCACTGTGGGAGGTCAAATATTTACTTTAACTTCCATCCTCATTGATCCCTCAATTTGGGAATATTTCCAGAACTAGTTAACAAGCTACAAAAGAAAATCTGTCCCATTTTAAAAATAATGTCTTCTATTGCAATTCTGAATACATGTGTAACATTCACTAAATTAAAGATCTGTTGCCCAGCTCATTTATATTCAAGATCATATGCTTTAGAGATTATGTGGGAAATGGAGAAATCTTAACAGATCTCAATTTACTACATATGGCATGCCTAATTAAAAATTGGAAATATTTTTATCAAAACTCACCCACCTTCCATTTTTGGACGACATTATCAAGAGCATTTCACCTTGAGTCATGTCTAAATATGATTTAATTGAACCGTGTGGAAATCTATAATCCATCGTACCACTTATGATGAGTGCTCTAAACCCTACTTTTGAATTTTTATAAACATCATTAATACTAGTTAGATGAATTTCTTATCTGCTAAAAGGCACACACGTGGTTCTTAAAATTTCAGTTACTGAATTGAGATAAAAAGGTTCATCATTGTAAAAAAAAAAAAATTAAGACAACTGTCCAGTATATTTTCCAGAAAGGGGCATTGTAATGTTGAGAAATGTGGGCTTCATAGTCAGACCGCCTTATTTGAGGGAACTTTCCTACCCCTGGTTACCAGTCCTTGTGGAGCGTATGTGAGTGACGTCTCTGGGCCTCAATTTCCTCTTTTCTGGTCTCTGTTTTGCTACTGCGAGTGCTACTGTGCTATCAGTTTATTCCCTCTTACTGGCTAATAGGTCTCTTTCTCTTCCTATGACTTTTAAATTTTTATTTTCAATATCTTTGATATGCTGCTATTTCTAGGAGTATAAGATGTAGATAATTTATTTTGCTCAAGACTTCTGGTGCTTATTCAAGCTGAGATTTCGCGTATTTTAATGGGGAAATTTCCTGGCCATTACCTCATTCTGAGGTTCTGTTATTCCCAACAGAACTGTTGAACACTCTCCTCCTGTTCTCCGTATCCTTCAGTATTTCTTACAGTCTCATCACTTTATCACTTGACCATTCAGTTCCTAGCACTGTTCCTGGAAGACTTCGATTTCCTCATCACACCCTCTGGGTTGACACTGGGTATCTCCAGTGACTCCTTGTTCTTTGTCAGAGCCTTCTCTCAACCAGTCACCATCTTTTCACCAGAATTTTATGGAAAACATGTTGAATTCTTTGTTTACAGTGATCCATAGTGTCGGGTATATCTGTAACCTACCAGTGAAATTCCCATGACTTGAAAAGATGACAGATGCTTTTTCTGTAAAATTAAACCAAAGACCATCTCAGGGTAGTAAACAACAGTTTTAACCTTAACCCCTGACTGATGATATCTGTCATTTACCACCATTCGTGTCACAGGTCACTGATGCTAAGCAGATGGTGATAATTTTTCTTTGGTAATCAGTAAACATACTGTAGTGTTCTGAAAATAATATTGAACTCCATAAAAAGCTGAGGGAACATTGAATACATCCTAGATTTTTTTTTAGTGGAAAGTGTTCTTTTAGCTTTTATGAACTTTCAAGTTTTTTATAATCTGTATTATATCCAGAAAAAATAGCATTTTTAATAGAATTGTTTATAATTACCCACAAAATGGAACTAACCTACAAGCAGAAAATGAACAGTTCAGTATTTTGTAGTCTTTTCAGACCATAGAATATTTCATTATCATTAAAATATTTATGCAAACAAATGATAGTGTAGCGGGGCGCCTGGGTGGCTCAGTTGGTTAAGTGACTGCTTTCGGCTCGGGTCATGATCCTGAAGTCCCGGGATCGAGTCCCACATCAGGCTCCCTGCTCAGCAGGGGGTCTGCTTCTCCCTCTGACCCTCTTCCCTCTCATGCTCTCTGTCTCTCATTCTCTCTCTCAAATAAATAAAATCTTTAAAAAAAAAATGATAGTGTAGCATCACCAAGCTATATTCAGAGTGAAATGATTCACTACAAACGGTTTATTATTAACAAAGAATAAAAACAGGCTTTCTGAGAATCTTGAAAAATTAAAAATTAAGCTAAGGAAAATAGAAGATGAAATCAGTAAGGATAAAAACAGACAAATAAAGCCATAAATGGGCTTTTTGGAAAGACGGATAAATAGCCAAGGTCCTGGCAATGAAAGTAACGGAGCAAGACCATATATACACAGTATTTGCAATGAGAAAAATGTTATAATTAGAAACACCAAAGCCATTAAAAAAAAAACAACAAGAAAAATAATAGAAAGTCTCAGTGACATTTGGAAAATATCCACTAATAACCGATCTTCAGTAGTAAATGTAAGTAATGTAATGACCATGCTGGATTTTATGATTTCATAAAGGTTCACCATTGGTGAGGCTTTAGCCTGGAGCACTTTACAAGTGAGTTCTTTCAGACCATTCTTAAGCTATTGAAACTATTCCAGGTTTCTGGTAGAAATCTCCAAGTTAAGTCATATTTATTCCCCTATTTAAAATCCACCAGGAAAAGCAAAAAAGAGTGAACCACTGTTGGCGATGATAAAAGAAAATGAGGTCTACTGTAACCTAAAACTACAAAGTACCGGCTAAATATGTGCTCTCTACTAAGAAGAGAGCTTGGTGAGAGGTGCTCTTGACCTTCTGCAAGATACAGATCTCTCCTCAAATTAGTGCTGTAGTCCTAAAAGGGGGGTGGGGGGAGTCCACTGAACTTCTGACTACAGTTAGAGGAATGGATCATCCATGGGAGATGGGGGGGTGTCCCTACACATTCTTAGTTCAAAACCACAGGAAGTCCAGGAAGTGTAACTGAACAGTATACCTTGTTCTATCCTTTCTATTGTCTCTAACCAGTTCTCATAATTGAGGTGAATACCCGGAGTGAGGTAGAGTGGCTTAAGGAAAGGAAGGCAGCTGTTGCAGATTGTAACAGAAAGGTCACAGGACAATAATATTTAATGATAATATTCACCTTTATACCATAATTAGTATGTGGTAGGAACTGCTCTAGGTTAAATATTATCTCGTTTAATTTTCATACAGGAAATACTACCCCCATTTTACATATAAAAAAATAGTTATTTGACTGTGAGGGTAGTAAGTGGCATCATTGCGCTAAGAATCAAGTAGGTGACTTCAGAGCCCTATGATACCTATGTTCCTCTGTGTTTCCCCCGCACCCCCAACTCTGCTTCTAGGACACTAGAAGATTTAAAGGTAAAGGAGAGACTAATAGAGATGAGACTGCAGATCTCCAGCTCACACCTGCTACCTCCTTAGAATGTTCTTCATTTAGAATCTGACTGATAAATCATTCAAAGATGGGTAAAAATCTTAAAATGAACAACATACATTATAAAAGGAATTGTGCAAAGAAACATAGCAAGGGTTGAGTTCAATAGTTCTCAATATTCTCACAAAAATTACAGATAATTCTTAAAAGCACAGAAGATTAAATGATAACGAGATAATCCAAAAAATGTTAGAAAAGCTCAGAAATGAAAGAAAAACCTAAGACCTTACAGAATGACAGTAACAACATAGAAAAATATTAATGAAAATTCTAGCAAAGATAGGGTGGATGGATTGGGAAAATCCTCTAAAACAACTAAAGAATAAAGGTGTTCTAATAGATACAAAGGTAAATGAAGGAGGTCTAATAAATGCACAATTGGTATTGTTGAAAATGAGAACAGATGGAACAGATCCAAACCTTGAATGCCAAGGAGGGGGAGTTTCAAGAATGCAAAGAAGTTCAATATTAGAAAAAAATGAGATGTCATTTATTAAATATATAGATCCTAAAAAGGCATTTGATAAAATTTGAAACACATCCTGGTCTTAAAAATTTGAATACAATAGGATTGGAAGAATTACTTTTATTAATCTCAGATGAACAGACATGTCTAATGGTTGGAAGATGAGATTTATTCTCCTTAAAACCAAAATAAGAACAAAGGTTCTGTTATCAGTTATTACTTCACTCTGTAATGTTAGCCAGTTAAATTATGTAAAAAAAACAAAAAAACAAAAACCTATAAACATACCGAACAGATGATAGAGGAATAATATTGTAACTATCCTAAACTAATAGCTATGTCAATAAAAAGAAGGAAAGTCTAGAATTAGAAGAAATACCTAGTAACTCTATGAAATTCCTTAGCCTTGAGAGTAATCCAAGGCACACAAATGAAGACAATGAGAAAGGATTTGTTTTTTCTACTGGATTAGAAAGCTAAATTTAGTAACACCCAAAATAGGAAATGGACATTCTTAAGTACTTTTGGTAAAACTACACATTGGCTCAAACTTCCAAAGTCATAGAAATCTTAAAGATGTTGTTAGTTTGACTCCGCAATTTCACCTCTAGACCTTTCTTCTGAGTAAAATATAAGGGTATATCTTAAAACATTTGCAAAATGTTTTAATAGCAAAAAAAGGAGAGGTATCTAGAATGTTTCTGATCTATCATTTAAATAAGAAAAGCTATCCAGTGCAGAGAAAGGGGAACCCTCCTACACTGTTGGTGGGAATGCAAACTGGTGCAGCCATTCTGGAAAACAGTATGGAGGTTCCTCAAAAAGTTGAAAATAGAGCTACCAAATGATCCAGCAATTGCACTACTGGGTATTTACCCCAAAGACACAAAAGTAGGGATCCGAAAGGGTACGTGCACCCCGATGTTTATAGCAGCAATGTCCACAATAGCCAAACTGTGGAAAGAGCCAAGATGTCCATCAACAGATGAATGGATAAAGAAGAAGTGGTATATATACACAATGGAATATTATGCAGCCACCAAAAGGAATGAGATCTTGCCATTTGCAACGACGTGGATGGAACTGGAGGGTATTATGTTGAGTGAAATAAGTCAAACAGAGAAAGACATGTATCATATGACCTCACTGATATGAGGAATTCTTAATCGCAGGAAACAAACTGAGGGTTGCTGGAGTGGGGGGTGGGGTGGGAGGGATGGGGTGACTGGGTGATAGACACTGGGGAGGGTATGTGCTCTGGTAAGTGCTGTGAATTGTGCAAGACCGTTGAATCTCAGATCTGTACCTCTGAAACAAATAATGCAATATATGTTAAGAAAAAAAAAGGTAGAAGGGGAAGGATGAAGGGGGGGAAATCGGAGGGGTAGACGAACCATGAGAGACGATGGACTCTGAAGAACAAACTGAGGGTTCTAGAGGGGAGGGGGGGTGGGAGGATGGATTAGCCTCATGATGGGTATTAAAGAGGGCACGTTCTGCATGGAGCACTGGGTGTTATGCACAAACAATGAATCATGGAACACTACATCTAAAACTAATGATGTAATGTATGGGGATTAACATAAGAATAAAAAAAATAAAAATGATTTTGGGCTATACATACTGTGGGTTTTTTTTTTTTTTTAAGTAACTAAATTTATATTCTAAATTAAACCAAAAGAAAGAATGGGGAAATTCTAAACTTCAAGTTAACAACTCATTAGCAGAAGACATCTTAGGTCCTGGAAGGTAATGAAGTTAAGAGCAGTTAGGAAGGTCCCTGCCTGGCGGCGCCTGGGTGGCTCAGTCAGTTAAGCTGCTTCCTTCGGCTCAGGTCATGATCTCAGGGCCCTGGGTTGGAGCCCTGAGTCAAGCTCCTAGTTCAGTGGGGGTCTGCTTCTCCCTCTCACTCTGCCCCTTTCCCTGCTCATGCTCTTTCTCTCTCAAATAAGTAAATCTTAAAAAGTCCCTGGTTGGCTCAGTTGGTAGAACATGCGACTCTTGATCTTGGGTTAGGGAGGTCATGAGTTCAAGTCCCACCTCAGAGGGAGACTTAAGAAAAAAACTACAGTATTATTCACACATAAAAATACAAGAATGCATGAATATACATATTTAGGTAGCTTATATTTTAACCTATGTTTAAAACCTATATATTTAACTTTTCTCCCAAATTATGCTTTTTTCTTTGGGGCATTTTTCTATCCTTCGTGTGTCTGTCTATGCCACTGAGTTCAGAGTTGCCCTGAAGAAAGCCACTGGAGGCTAACAGATTGATTTATCTCGACACTGACAAGGATGCAAAATGGGAAGGACATGCCCATAAGCACACACCACTGCTGGGTTCCAATATTCTTGCTGCTTGGATTCACAGGGACACCAGACAGTTGCTCAGTGTTCATGTCACATGTGACCGTTGTCAGGG
Organism: Mirounga leonina; assembly: GCF_011800145.1. Lineage (NCBI taxonomy): Eukaryota > Metazoa > Chordata > Mammalia > Carnivora > Phocidae > Mirounga > Mirounga leonina. The sequence continues at coordinate 18,554,864 of NW_023270265.1, read as the reverse complement.
CTGACCTTACAAGACATCAGAGTGGCTTATGTTTAATTGTGTAAAATCCCAGGGGAAAAGAAAATTAAGAAATTCCCATTCCTACAGGAATCCTTTTTTTTGTGGTCTCAAGATTTGCTAGTATCTAAGCAGTGTGGTCATCCATCGCTTTCTAGGCAGACCCAGATTTCTCTAGCAGTTCATAATCCAGGACTATAGTCAATAAGTGAAAGCTAGTAGGCTGGGGGGCAGGTAGTAATGGGAGACCTTACCTGTGTTTATGGAGTTTTTGCGGAGGGGAGAAATGAAAGAATTGCCAAGATGGTAGTTTCTGATGTTAATACTTAGACGGATCAGGTTTGACGTGGAAGCTTGCATGTTGACCTTTTTTGCTGGCTCATCAGGGCTGACCCACTCATCCCCTATGGCTGGAAATACTGGCTTCCAATGGATCATAGCTACACCCTTCGCTGAAATTGCCCTCAGTTTCAATGAACTGCTCCATTCATGGTTACACCCGCAAGAGGAGATGGCTTGTGGTCTATAAGTGATTGAGACAGGACACCAAGTCCCAGCTCTAAGGCTCAATTTAGGATAACTCTGAAAGGCCGTTCTAGGTGCAGAACTCCCTATAGGAGTGAAGAAGGTTCAGTTGCAACAGCATTGTAGGTCGGCTTCACCTTCTACCTTTACTTTAGCTGTATTGAGGGTGTTCCCCAGAAGACCTCTGCACAAAATAGAAAGCCATGTTCTCACTCCTGAGAGGCCAAGGGTAGAAAATAAATCTAATATATAGTAAGCTTTTCATAAAGCTAAATTTTAAAGAATTAGCTTTTAATCTGTGTGTGTGTGTGTGAGAGAGAGAGAGAATGTCTTCTTCAAAAAAACCAGATTCATGGTGATGATGTATGACCTCAGCTCTAGAATTCCTTTCCAAATAGGAAGGTCAGTAGGAAGACCAGGAATGCTGTGAATTCATGTGTATCCACTTATTTGTCCTAGTTGTGACCATGCTTGAGGGAGTCATGACAGGCAACTATGTCCAAGATGATCTTGGCACACAGTCTTGGGGCTTCCCTTTGAGTGACCAGCCAATCCTCATCCCTTATGATTTTACTCTATTATGTCCCTTTCCCAAAGCTCATTATACTATTAGCATGAGTAGAGATGCCATGTAAGTGAAGGTGGGAAGGGCAAACTGGAGGGGTACTGTGAATTTCTGCGCACCTGGTCAAAGGTCAATGGAGTTGGTTGCTCAGGTAACTCTTATGGCCAGATTCAGAACAGACCCTTTTGCCTTATCCTTTCTGTGTCTTCCTGTATCACTGGGACTCTGGCATGCTCTACTAAAGCATGCTCTTCATATATTCTAATTCAACTGATATTACATGCAACATATTTTCAAGCACACAAAATTGTAGAATTCAACACAAACTTTTTGCTGACAACAATTCTTCCCAAGCAGTTAACATTTCTTCTTGAGCCAACAAGTGGTCCAATTTGCTCCTTTCTGTGAGGCTACCATCTTTGTGGTCCCAACCAATCTCTTATAAACTCCCCGTGTCTCCCAGCCCAGGTCACCCTTGCTTAGTCTGCATAATCTCTATCTTCTGTTTTTTTTTTCCCCCCAATGTGTTATTCCCTGTCTCTTTGAGAGCTTTCCCTTTGATTCACAAGAGCTTCCTCTTGATTTAGCAAAGCCCATCTCCTGCAATTCAAAAGTTTTGGCTTTGAGAACCATTGCTTCTGTTAATAGCTTTTAAAAATATTTTAGAAGTAAAAAATCTCAACATTCACTGTTTCTTTTATTGTTATAAGTGGTTTAAATCTTCTAGAGGCAATGTGGATGTTTATGACCAACTAGGAAAAGGATCCTATATAAGGAAGTACAGAAAACAATCTTTTTAAGACCCCATGGGCAGCATACATGAATGAAGCATTCACAAAGCTATGTTGCAGCCCCTGTTCTGATTGTTGTGTCTTCTGTTTGGAGAGACTATTTCCTGGTGTTCAGTCACTGACCCTCTTACAGCTCATCTACCAAAGTCTTCACCAGTACTCTTCCCTGTTTAGCTGAGACTACCATCCCAAAGTCCCACTCTTCTCATTTCTATTATTTGATCAGTGTTAAGTTTAATCAAGATGAAATTCTATCCATCACCTTGGTCTTTTAGGCGCAGGGTTTTTTTTTGTTTTTTTTTTGTTTTTTTGTTTTTAAAGATTGATTTATTTTAGAGTGAGTGAGAGGGAAGGGGCAGAGGGAGAGAATATCCGAGCAGACTCCTGCTGATCTTGGAGCCTGGCAAGGGGCTCAATCTCACCACCCATGAGATTAGGACTGAGCTGAGACCAAGAGTCAGATTTTTAACTGACTAAGCCACCCAAGCACCCCTTAGGTGCAGACTTTAAACAGGGTTTGGGAAGCATGAATACAAATATATAGGCTCTCTGATATTTCTGTCCCATGTTTCCTAGCAATGATTCCTGGAACCCATGAGTTTGGTGGAATATATTCATAATCCCTGTCTTCCTTAATTCAGTACATAGAGGGTTTTTAAAAATCTATAACAAAGCTGCAGATGAAGCTTGGTAACTAGCTATAGGAAGCCGTGTTCTAACTAAGCTGCTTTCTCTTTCTAATTTAACCCTAATTAGAACTCATAATTTAACTGAGCTGCTTTAATGCTCCCTGAGTTATATGAAAGACTCACTGTGATTGTTTAACATCCATGGGTGTTGAAATAATACCAAAGCTGTCTCACCTGGATGTGGAGAGATTTTAAATAGAGAATAATCTGTATTTGGTAATTACAAGACCTGTTTCATAAAATGGGCTTTCCATAAGCTATCAATTCTTTCTCCTCTTTAATCCATCTTTTGCTCTGTTCAGTTATCACTTACAAAACTTAGTCCTGGTCCTCTCACAACTTTGCCTCGGCCCATGGCTTAAAACGTGTTGGTGACAAAATACAGTCCAAAGTTACTACCTAGTATGTGTGACCCTGCCTAAACTTCCCAAACCATTCCTTTTACACATGCCCTCACTATTTAATTTCTTCCACCAAGCTTGCTTACTCTTGGGCCACACTTAAACACTTACCATGCCAGGAGCCTAGGGATACGGTCACTTCTCCATTTTCTAGTTAACTGTTCTTCCTCCCTCTTCACAAGAAAAAATTAGTTCTTGTATTCTGCTCAGATGAAAAATAAAATCAAATAGACCATTACACGTTTAGTCATTGAAGAGGAGAAAATTGTGTGACATTGGAGATGATTAGAGTTTTGATGTGGGTTAGTACTCTGTAATTCAGGTTCCTATACATTTTTCCATAGCACAAAGTGGCTGGCACAACTATTTGAACAACTTGAGCAATGTGATTTCACTCCAAGTCCATTATTGGCTTTCTTCATAGATTGGTGATAGCAAATGTCAGTGCCCTCCAGCCAAATGCCACCTGAACATGCCTGTAGTTGAAGTTGGGTTTACTAAACATTGCAGTGAGCATGAACACCCATAAGGAACTGTGGGATTTCTCCATAAGAGGGTGTTTGGACTTTGGTGGGGGTGATTTTAGGAGGGTCAGAGGACGTGAAGGTTTGCTCTGTATGTGTTGGGTGCTGTCAAGCAGAGCAATTCTATGATGGGGTATCTCAATTTATCTATAGGAAGGGCAGAACAAGGATAACACTAATTGGTACAGAAGAGCGGTCACTCATTAGCCAGGAGATGGGCATGTTTGGTCTTTTCTGGGTCAGATGGTGATTTTGTGTGTCCCTGCTTAGACAAAGGAAGTGACCTTGTTTTGTCTTCTCTGTTATCATGGGCTCAGAGTAAGCATATCCGATATTGTTGTCCTGTGAGATTGTTGATGTCTAACAGGAGAATAACACGGTCTCTCATGACTGCCAGGCCAGCTTCAAGCCATACTGAAGCGTACTTGCAAGCTTCAGGCCAGTTCCCAGATGTTAAGATTTGCTTCCCCCGGCCCCATGTGACCAAAAAGTGAGAAATCACATGAAAAGTACTTCTGAATTTGTGGTCTTGTTGAATCCTCTGTATGGGAATCACATAAACACATGATCATCTTTCTGGAATCTTCTGGGTGAGACTTTAATTTGGAGATGATTAGAAGCAGCAGGTAGGGCTGGCATTTGACAAACATTTGCCCTCCAAAGAGTGAGAGCTCCCTTTGCTGCAAGTATCGCTAGAGAATGGCAGCCTGGAGGGGTCCATGGTAAGAGGCCAGGGAAGCCGTCATTTCCTCCATTTTGTCCATTGACTCCCAGTCGCCTCCCATATGTGTGTTTCTTGCTAACCCCGGGTCTCTGGATGACAGTAGGCTTCCAAGTAGACCTGCTTCTGTGCTGGAGTGTCTTTTTCAGTGCTAACCTTTCTCCTTATGTCTTGTCTTGCTTATGTCTTTGAAAATCTCAAATTTATTATACAATACTTAAGACACACCAAAGTCTAAAATAAAAGGCAACCAACACTAGCATATCTACTACTTAAAAATTATTAACAACCTGGAATTCCCCTTTGATAGCCCTCTCTGATCACCCTGTGTCCTACCCAGAGGTAACCATTATCTTGAATTTGGTGTTTCTTTCTCATACATTTATTTATACTTGATGCATATTTACATACCAGAAAGCAATGTATTGTGTCGCTTTGACTGGTTTTGTATTTCATATACAGAGCTTCATACATATTCAACATATTTGTAAGATTCATCCATGTTGAAGCCCATAGCTCTAGTTTACCTGTTATGTATCAATTCCTTTACTAATATACTCTAACTTATTACTAAATTTTCTGTGTTGGACATGATGTTAGGGTTTTGTTTTGTTTTTTGTTTTTTTTTATAAAGATTTTATTTATTTATTTGAGATAGAATGAGAGAGAGAGAGTACATGAGAGGGGGGAGGGTCAGAGGGAGAAGCAGGCTCCTTGCCGAGCAGGGACCCCGATGCGGGACTCGATCCAGGGACTCCAGGATCATGACCTGAGCCGAAGGCAGTCGCTTAACCAACTGAGCCACCCAGGTGCCCCCATGATGTTAGGGTTTTGGTTTTTTTTTTTTTCCTGAAAGCAGTATTACTATGAATATTTCCATGCACACATCCTGTTGTACAGCTGGGAGAAATTCTGTGGGATTTATATGTAGGAGTGGAATTTCTCTGTGTCTGCAACTTTAATTCTCTAAACTAATCACATCAATTCACCCACCCATCAGCAGTGTAGTAAAGTTCCCCTGTCTCTGTATTCTGACAATGTTTGTTGTTGGACTTTGAAGTTTGTTATGATGAAATAAAACCATATTTTTATTTTCATGTAGATCTTCCTATTCACTGGCTAAATTAGGTAACTTTTTACATGGTATTTGCCATTCAAGTTGTATCGGTTACCTGAATTGGCTGCTTCTATCATTTGCTTGTTTGCCTTTTTTTTTTTTTAATTTTATATTATGTTAGTCATCATACAGTACATCCTTAGTTTTTGATGTGGTGATCCATGATTCATTGTTTTCGTATAACACCCAGTGCTCCATGCAGTACGTGCCCTCCTTAATACCCATCACCGGGCTAACCCATCCCCCAACCCCCATCCCCTCTAGAACCCTCAGTCTGTTTCTCGGAGTCCATAGTCTCTCACGGTTCATCTCTCCCTCCGATTCCCCCCCTTCATTTTTCCCTTCCTTCTCCTAATGTCCTCCATGCTATTACTTATGTTCCACAAATAAGTGAAACCATATGATAATTGACTTTCTCTGCTTGACTTATTTCACTTAGCATAATCTCCTCCAGTCCCATCCATGTTGATGTAAAAGTTGGCTATTCATCCTTCCTGATGGCTAAGTAATATTCCATTGCATATATGGACCACATTTTCTTTATCCATTCATCTGTTGGAGGGCATCTTGGCTCTTTCCACAGTTTGGCTATTGCGGACATTGCTGCTATGAACATTGGGGTGCATATGGCCCTTCTTTTCACTACATCTGTGTCTTTGGGGTAAATACCCAGTAGTGCAAGTGCTGAGTCATAGGGTAGCTCTATTTTTAATTTTTTGAGGCACCTCCACACTGTTTTCCAAAGTGGCTGCACCAATTTGCATTCCTACCAACAGTGTAAGAGAGTTCCCCTTTCTCCACAACCTCTCCAACATTTGTTGTTTCTTGCCCTGTCCATTTTTGCCGTTCTAACTGGTGTAAGGTGGTATCTCAATGTGGTTTTGATTTGAATTTCCCTGATGGCTAATGATGATGAACATTTTTTCACGTGTCTGTTAGCCATTTGGCATCTTCAGAGAAGTGTCCATGTTTTCTGCCCATTTTTTGACTTATTTGGGTTTTTTTGGTGTTGAGTTTGAGAGGTTCTTTATAGATCTTGGATACCAACCCTTTATCTGTAGTGTCATTTGCAAATATCTCCTCCCATTCTGTGGGTTGCCTCTTTGTTGACTGTTTCCTTTGCTGTGCAGAAGCTTTTTATCTTGATGAAGTCCCAAAAGTTCATTTTCGCTTTTGTTTCACTAGCTTGTTTGCCTTTTTATTGGAGAAGATTTTTTGCATTCATTGCATAGGTTTCATCTGTTGTATGGTTGCAAGTATCATCTTGTAATCTGTGGGTTATCTTTCCATTCTTATTTTTGAATGGAAGTCTTTCAATATTAACATGGCCAGATTGTTCCAGTGTTTAGCACTGTGTAAAGAACAGGCCATAATTTAGTGGTTTAAAACAGTAACAGTCCATGGTTTCTTTGGGTCAGAATTTGGGGAAGGGCTCAGCGGAGTGTGTCTGACTCAGCGTCTCTCATGTGGTTGCAGTGGGATGGTGGCTGGAACTGGAACGGTGGGAAGCTGACGGGGCAGTTCTCTTCATGTGCTGTCAGAACTTCCCTATACACTGTCTCTGTAGGGTCTTATTTGGCTTTCTTCATAGCCTGACAGCAGCATGGGGTGGCTGAGCTGCTTACTTGGCAGTTCAAGATGTGTGTGTGTATGTGTGTGTTTCAGCAAGCAAGGTGGAAGCTGTATTGCTTGTAATGACTTAGCCTTGGAATTTTATAGGGTTAATTCTATTGTATTCTTCAGTCCAGTCACAAAAGGCCACCTCTTCATATGACTTTGACATTCAACCCATTAGAAGCAGTGCAGATGGAATGGGGAATATTGTTCTGGACATTTTTGGAAAATATGATCTGCCACCTAGACTTACCAATATTTCCCAATTGTTTTTTAGAATCTTGATTTAGAAATCCTTCAACTCAAGACTATAAAGACTTTCTCCTACATGTGTCCTCTTAAGTTCTAGAGCCTGCTTTATACAATTATTTCTTCAGTACATCTGGAATTGATTTTTGTGCATTTTGTGAGGGAATAAATGAATTCTAATTATTCCAGCACACATTATTTTTCTTTTTACCAGTGATCTGAAATGCTAGATTTGCTACAAATTTTCATGTATGCGTGATTCTATTTCAGAACTTCCTATTCTGTTATGCTGAATTTTTTAACTTGCTACAAATTTTAAAGTCTCTTCACATGGGGCACCTGCGTGGCTCAGTTGTTAAGCATCTGCCTTTGGTTCAGGTCATGATCCCAGGGTCCTGGGATCGAGCCCTGCATCAGGCTTCCTGCTCAGCGGGAAGCCTGCTTCTCCCTCTCCCACTCACCCTGCTTATGTTCCTGCTCTCGCTATCTCTCTGTCAAATAAAATCTTAAAAAAAAAAAATAAAGTCTTCTCACATTGTTCTTAAAAACTATTCTGTTCTTTGCCTTTTGTCCATATATAAACTTAAAGTCTAAGAACCAAAAAAACCATGTTGGAATTCTTTTTCATAATTGAACTGAAGTTATAATAGTTTGGGCAGAATTGTCATCTTAGTAATATTTCATCCTGTCATATGTAGTATGGTAATGGTCTTCATATATAATACACAAAGTTATATATTCCTTTAAGTTCAGATATAGCAAGTTATTTTTTTTACATGACTTTCCGTTAGTGAACAGAAATGCAAATGGTTCTTCTAAGTTGATCTTGTGTTCAAGATATTTGCTGAACTCAATTTCCAATGTTTAAAATGTCTCTCTTGGGGGTTCTACTGAAAATAAGCTTTCTTTTCAATGCTTTTTTTTTCTTGTCCTATCTCACTGATGATCTCCCATATAAATATTGGAAAGAAGAGGTAATGATGGGCATCCTTGTTCCTAACTTTAAAGCACTAGCTCTAAAGTGTGCCCTATTAATTAAGGTAGAAGCTGTAGATTTTCAGTGCATACTTCTTATTTGGTAAAATGTTGACTTCTGTGCATAGTTCACTAAGAGCTGTTGATCATGGATGGTACTGACTTGTATAGAATTCTTTTCCAGCAATTGTCTTGCTGATATGATTTTTCTCAGTGACAATATTACCATACTTCCTATATTTAAACCAACCCTGAATATCTGCTGTAAATACAAATTTAACATGTATATTTATTGTTAAATTTAGTAAACTAGTATTTCATATAGGTGGTTTGCATCCATGTTCAGAAGACTGATTGGCCTACTATTTCCCCTTGTGCTGTCCTGACTTGATTTTAAGATGGTACTGTGATCATAAAATTGTGAAAAGAGTGACATCAGTGAAAATGGCAGAGTGAGGGACCCCGAGAGTATATCTTCCCATAAAAGCCATGGAAAAAAACTGGCAAAAATGGGCATAATCTACTTTTATGGAATTCTGGAAACCAAAAGCTTTCAACAATGAGGGGAATACTTAATGATGAAAACCTGGTGAATCTTGGTAAGGAGAGTGTCTTAGGGTATTTAAATTCTCTTGGTCCCATCCTTCACTCCCTAGATCAGGAGTGGCATTGAAGATAACTCATATTCTGGGGCGCCTGGGTGGCTCAGTTGGTTGGGCGACTGCCTTCGGCTCAGGTCATGATCGTGGAGTCCCTGGATCGAGTTCCGCATTCGGGCTCCCTGTTCAGCAGGGAGTCTGCTTCTCCCTCTGACCACTCCCCTCATGTGCTCTCTCTCTCTCTCTCATTCTTTCTCTCAAATAAATAAATATTTTTTTTTAAAAAAAGATAACTCATATTCTGTACTAAAGGGAGCAGAACAGACCTTATTCACAAATAACTGTTTTTTTGTGTTTTTCAAGAAATGTACCCATTTGATGTAAGTTGCCTAATTTATTGGCTCAAGTGTGATACTACCTTTTTACTCTATTGTCTAAAGTAATGTCACCTCATTTAATGCTAATACATATTTTTTTAAAATTACTTTTTCTAAAGCAATCTCTACACACAACGTGGGGCTCAAACTTAAAACTCTGCAGTAAAGAGCTGCATGCTCTATGGACAGAGCCATCCAGGTGCCCCTCAATGTGGATATTTTAAATTCTGTTTTTGGGGGCACCTGGGTGGCTCAGTCGGTTAAGTGTCTGTCTTCAGCTAAGGTCATGATCCCAGGGTCCTGGGATCAAGTCCCACATCGGGCTCCCTGCTTGGCAGGGAGCCTGCCTCTCCCTCTGCCTGCCTCTCCCTCTGCCTCCCTCTCCCTCTGCCTTCAACAATCTGCTTAGACGTTTATCAATTTTACTGCTCTCTCAATGAACTAGCATTTGGTTTCATTGTGTTTTCTTCATTTTTCTGTTTTATATTTCATGGATTTCTGATTTTATTTGGGCTCAATTTACTTGTTTATAAAGGTGAATATTATTTGAGGTCTATCTTCTCTAACAAGTGTCGAGTGTCCTAAATCTTCCTTCAGCACTGCTTTAGCAACTTCTCAGATATTGATGTTTTCACTTTCATTCAGTTCAAAATGATTGCTGAATTCCTTTTTTCTTCCAGCTTTGAGATAAAATTGACATAAAACCTTGTAAGTTCAAGGTGTACAACTTTGATAGCTTGGTACATGTATCTATTGTGAAATTATTACCACAAAATGTCCATTAACGCCTTCATCACCTCACATAATTACTTTTGCTCACGCGCGTGCGTGTGTGTGTGTGTGTGTTGAGAAAACTTAAGATCTACTCTCATCAAGGAGATTCATGGAAAAGACTCTGCTAACCACTGACCATACCACTAAACTGAGTAAGAATCAATAAAAGTCTGATGGAAAAACTAATAAGGAAGATGATAATTTTTAAGATTTTTTTTTGTTTGAAACAGGATTGGTTTTTCTGTTTTTCCAGATTTAAGAGAACTTTTTTTCCTTCAAACTATCCAGTTTGCCAGCCTATACCTTTGTAAGCAAAGATGAAAACATTTTTTTTCTCCCTACCTTGTCTCTCCAGAACTCAAAATTAGTATTTTCATGACAACATAATTGTTTCCCAATTATTATAGGGAAGTTCAGTAAGAATCTGTTCTCCTTCTAGCAGGAAAGAATGGCAATAGCGAGTGGCCTGAAGTCAGCAGTTTTGCTCATGATGATCACTCATGAGTCCCAGCTGTTAACCCTTTGCACTCACAGTTGGGCTGGTCTAAAAGCTATTGCTGGACAATGGGAAGCCAAGGGGCAGATGATCATGAATATAGCCTTGTGGGGTCAGGAAATGTGGAAAGACATTTGGGCTTGTCTGCAGGAGCTTGAGGCAATCCTCAGTCTTACCCCATCCCTGCTCATAGGGGAGTTAAAATCCTGTGGCAATCAGGAAGCTGATGTCCTAGCCCAGGTATGAACCCTAGCAACTGACCCCTCAGTAGGTACAACAGATTGGGGGCATAAGATCAACCACTGTAGCGCCCAGAGGACGATGGCATATTGCCAAGGCTGCCAGAATGCTCTTGAAACACTGACTTGGTTAATATAGTAACAGCATGTCCTGTGTGTTCTAGACAATGGCTAAAGAAGTGAGGGGCCACCTACCGGAGATGCCAACATGTTATAGACAAGTTGATGATATTGGCTCTGTCCCTTTGAGTGAAAGCTCTAAATATGCCTTGGGTTATGTGGACGCTGCATCTGGCCTGACCCGTCTTTCCCTGTCACTGTGCAAACCAGGTTGCCACCACTAGGGGATTAGAGAAGCTGAGTACCATGGACAGATACCCTCGTCAAACACTGATTTCAAAGGTCATGAAATGCAAGATTGGGCAAAAGAACATGATGAGTGGAGGTTTCATTGCCCCTATAAGACAGCAAGAGGATTCCTAGCAACAGGGTTCATAGAAAAAATTGAATATTAAAACGGCAAATTAGTAACAAGTAAAACAACCTTGGCCAGGTGGACTAAAGTACTGTCCCAGGCTTTAATACATTTGAATGATCAACCAATGAGAACTGTTGCCACATATGCCAGACTGGTACCCCTGTTGAGACACCCAGTACAATAAGGGAAAACCTCCATTGCCCTCTCACTATGTATTGTGCTATCCTGCTGAAAACACCAAGCCCCATTATGCGTGGGAAAGAGATAATTGCAGTGGGCCATTCGACTGGGATGGGTGAGTTACTCCTCCCTCCTGGGATCCTGTTGTCCTGCTGCAAGCTGAACCTGTTGAAATAGAGTGCACCAGAAATAAAACACGCACCATTGAAAGAGGGAAGAAGGTAGAGGTCCCGGCCCAGCACATGGATTAATACAGGACTAAACTCAAGTAAACTTCTAAGACTGTGGCAGGAGGGTATGGAGACCTACATGTATTTTGGCTGCCCCAGACAAGCCTCGTCTATAAGTTCCCTTGCTTATTAAAACTGCCACCTAGCAATCTGGAGTGGTTTATCTCTTTCTTTGGTCTCTTTTTGCTTTCTGTGTCAGTTGGCAAACCAATAACTTATCTTTTTGATAATCACCATCCTACCAGGTATTCAATGGTAGCTCATTGTGCTATTGATTTGCATTTCCCTCATTAGTGGTGGTGAGGTCTTTTCATGTACTTGTTAGCCAGTTGTTTTCTTTGTAAAAATGTCTACTCAGGTACTATGCCCATTTATTCAGATTTTTTTTTTTTTTGAGTTGTAAGAATTCCTTATATAGTTTGGATATTAACCCCTTATTGGATATATATATAGCTTGCAAATATTTTTTTTTTTTTACCTGTTCTCCCAATTAGAAGGCTGCCTTTTAATTTTGATTTCCTTTGCTTTGTGGAAGTTTTTTAGTTGGCTTTAGTCCCCTTTATTTTTGCTTTTTGTGTTTTTTGTCCTATCCAAAAAAAAAAAAAAAAAAAATCACCGCCAGGGCCAATGTCACGGAGCTTTTTCCTATGCTTTCTTAAAAGAGCTTTAGAGTTTCAGGTCCTATATTTAAATCTTTAATCTATCTTGAGTTAAATTTTGTGTGTGATGTAAGATAGGGGTCCAATTTTGCATGTAAACATCCGATTTCCTAATACCTTTTATTGAAGTGACTATCCTTTCCCCCACTGGGTCTTCTTTGGCTCCCTTGTCCAATATTGATCATACATGTGTGGGTTTATTTCTGGGCTCTTGATTTGCTCCATTGGGCTATGTGCCCCTTTTATGCCAGTACTATGCTTTGTCTTAACCATTTTTTGACTTAATGTCTATTTTGTCTAAATTTTATTTTGTCTTGCTTTTATTTTACATTTGCATAGAGTATCTTTCTCCGACCATTTCCATTTCACTTTGAGCCATTGTGTCCTTAAAGCTTCTGTAGGCCATATGTAGTAGGTTTCCTTGTTTTCGTTTTTTCTTTTTAATCCATTTAGCCAATCTATACCCTTTGAATGGAGAACTAAATTCATTTATATTAAAAGTAATTGCTGATAGTTAATGACTTACTAATGCCATCTTACCAGTTTTCTAGCAGTTCCCTGTTCCTTTCTCTCACTGCTGTTGCCACCTTTTGTGAATTACTGATTTTTCCATAGTGGTGTTTCCATTGCCTTTCCTTTACCTTATCTGTATCTATTGTAGGTTGTGTCTTGCATTGGTGTCTGTGCCTTTTAAGGAAGTTGGCCCTTCTTGCTCTCTTCACATACTGGCTTTGTCAGGGAAAGCCCTTCACTAGTCATTCTGTACAGAGATGCTTGGTGGGCTCTCTGGTGGTTCCATAGGTAGGTTTGCTGCTGGAGTCCTTGGACAGGCAGGTCTGGTACCTGCATTATTAACAGGTGCGCAGGCCTGGTGTTTGGGCTCATCAGGGCCAGCTTGGGGTTTGGGTCTGCTGGATGGGGCCTGGAACCTGGGTCTGTGGGGACCAACCTGGTTCTAGGGGCCACCTGGGGTGGGCTTGGCATCTGGGTTTGTGGAGACTGGCACAGTCCTGGGGCAGGTTGGGAGTCTGAGTCCATGGGAGCTGGTCTGGAGGCTTGCATACTGGGATTGGCCTGGCACTGAGGCAGACAGGAGCCTGTGTCTGTGGAATCCAGTCTAGAGGATAATCTAAGGGGAGTCAACCTAGTGCTGAGGCAGGCCTAGATTCTGGGTCTGTAGGAGCCTGCTTGCAGTCTAGGTCCATGGAGGTTGGCCTTGACACAAGGGCAGGCTGGGGATCCTGGGGCTATAGGATCCTGCAGGCCTGGTGTTGGGCAGGTATGGGCCTGGGGCTGTGGGAGCCTGGGGTGGGTCAGGAGCCTGGGCACATGAAAGACCCGGTGGCAGGGCTAGCAGGGAGCTTGGGTTTGCGGGAGTCCACCTGGGGCCTGGCTTCACTGGAGTGGGCTGGGAGTCTGGGACCATGGGAACTGGCTGGTACTGAGATGGCCTGGAAGCCTGGGGCTTTAGGAGTCACCTGGGGCTGGTGTGTGCCTGATTCTGGGGGAAAGTTGGTACTCACTTCATCTCTTGTCCCCATGGGGAGGGTGTCTCTGCTCTGGGCTGTCCGGGCTTGGGAGAGGTGTGACCGGGTAACTTGGACTGTCTTTCTTACAGTCCTTAATGCGTCTTTGATTTCTGTGCTCCATCCAGGCACTATAATCCCTTACCTGGAATCCTTAGCTCTTGGGAAGTTATTTTTTTGTGTAGACAGTTGTTCAAACTGCTATTTCTGGGAGGGGACAAGTACCGGAAATTCCTGTACCATCATCTTGCTGACGTCACTACTGAATTCCCTTTTTAATTTATTCTTTGACCCATTGGTTATTGAAAACTGTTTTAATTTCCAAGTATTTGGGACTTTTCCAGATATCTTTCAGTTATCTATTTCAAGTCTTGTTTCACTGTGGTAAAAGAATACTATCTAGGACTTGAATCTTTTAAAATTTATTCAGACTTTGTTTTTATAGTCTAACTTGGTAAGTGTGCTAGATAAAACTGAAAGAATATTCTGTTTTTAGGTGTTGAGTTCTGTACATGTCAACTGAGTCAAGTTGTTGTCACACCTTCTATGTCCTTACTGACTTTATTTAGACAGTGGTGGTGAAATCTAGGACTTTGTGTATTTATTACTCCTTACAGTTTCATGAGTTCTTGTTCTATGTGTTTTGAAATTCAGTTATTAGATGAGTAAACATTGAGAATTACCTCCCCATCTTCTGAATTATTTTCGTGTGTCATAATTACTTTAATTCTCTTTAAACCACACAAGAGATGTAGAGACTGTATTCATTTATGTTTACTTGTTGATTCTTCCCATGGCTTTTCATCTTTTCCTGCATTTGTGTCTTCTCTCTGGGATCATTTTCTTTGAACAATTCTGACCTTTGCTTTAGAGCAACTTTGCTTAAGATGAATTATTGCAGTTTTTGGTTTTCTGAAAATGTGTTTTTGAAGGATATTTTTGTTCAATATAGAATTCTTGATTGGTGGTTATTCAGAAATTTAAAGATGTCATTTCATTGTTTTCTGGCTCCCATTGTTGCGATTGCTATTGAGAATTCAGGCCCAAGTCTCATTTTTTTGTTACTTCTGCAAGGGTAGTACAATGCCTTTTTTGTTTTTGTTGGGGTTTTTGTGGTTTTGTTTTGAGCCTTTTAAAATCTGGTTGCTTTAAGACCATACTTACTGTCTTTGGTTTTCAGCATTTTTACTAGGATGTGCCTAGGTGTGGTGGTTCTTCATACTTACTTTGCTTAGCGTTTTCAGAACTGCTTTTATCTATGGGCTGATGTCTTTTATTAGTTGTAGAAAATTCTCTTTAAATACAGTTTGTTGCATTTTCCTCTGTGTGCGTGCATGTGTATAAATTCTCTTGCATTTTCTCACTGCTTTAATTTCAAATATTTTCTGTTGTCTTTCATTTCACTAATCTGTATACAGTCTGCTATAATCCAATCATTGTGTTATTCATAGGTGGTAATTTTCATTATATTTCATAAATTTCGATTATCTATTATAATTCTTCATATTTTCTCCTATTTCTCTATTTTCTTTATTTGAAGCAATCACTTAATCCACTTTCTCTACTAACTCCAAGATAGCAGTTTATTTCTATTTTCTTTTCCCATTTGTTATGGTTCTGCTCGTTGGCAGGCCTAGAAATTTTTACTGAATATAGGACATTGTATGTAAAAAAAACAATGGTGCCTCTAGATGAACTTTTGGGTAAGTTCCACAAAGAGGATTTGCTCTTTCTTCGGTTAGATAGAATTAAGGACACGGTACCTCAATACAATCAAGGTCTGAATCGAGTTGACACTGGATTGGCGTTTTGGTAGGAATCAGTCTGTTGCTGTTTCATTTCCCATCCTTCGGGTGTAACCATCCAGTGTTTTGAACTTATGAACACTTATGAACTTATGAACACTTATGGACACTCCCCTTCCCTATCTTGAATTTAATGTCTTGAGAGCCATATCAGCGGTGCCTGAAGGATGAATTTTGTCTCTATGGGCCCTCAAACTGCTGAGCGCTCTTCTGGTTTCTCTTGCAAGCTTCCCCAATTTTATGTTTTATGCATCATCAATAACCCCAGTAAAAAGCATCTCTGTTGTCACTCATCTGTCCCTTTTCCAGAATGTTTACTCCTATTTCTCAATCCATTAGCAGCTCCTAATACTGTTAGCGATTTTTAAAAATTTATGGCATTTTTAGTTTTCACAGAGTGCCCTGGTCTGCACAAGTTATTTCCATCCTTTGGGCTTCTGATTTGAGTTTATTTTTCCATGTTGTTTATCAAATCTCTCTGGTCATTTTATTGACTCTTGATTGGTATCAATTTTTCCCTTTACTTTTTAAAAAAATTTTATTTATTTATTTGACAGAGAGCACAGATAGGCAGAGTGGCACGCAGAGGGAGAAATGGGCCCCCTGCTGAGCAGAGAGCCCGATGCGGGGCTCGATCCCAGGGCCCTGGGATCATGACCTGAGCTGAAGGAAGACACCCAACTGACTGAGCCACTCAGGCGCCCCTCCTTTATTTTCTATGAACATTTTAACCACACTATTTTTTCCATTTGTTTTTCCAATCATTTCATTATTTGAAGTTCTTGGAGGTAGGATTGTTGTTACTCCAGCTGACTCCTGATGGTGGCTTGTTTTCTCTTGAAATGAGTAAATTTTGATTATGAGCCCATGTTTACCTGATATCAAGCCTTAGTCTGTCTGGGTGTCAAGGGGCTTATGCTGAAGGTGCATTCTTCCAGAGAGAATTTGCTTCTGTCACTTCAAGTTCTTGATTCCATCTTCCCTGGGCCAGTCTAAATTCAACCTCCAGATTTAAGTTAGGGCCATTGAGCTGGTTGAATGATGGCCCCTGAAGATATCCACATCCTAATCCCTGGAACTTGTGAATGTGCTACTTTGTATGGCAAAAGTGATCTGGCAGATGTGATTAAGGACCTTGAGATGGGGAGAGAATCCTGGAGTATCCAGGTGGGCCTGATATAATCACAAGGCTCCTAAGAATAAGGCAGGTGGCCATAGAGAAAAGAAGTTTCACAGCTGGCTTTTAATGTGGAGGGAGTGGTCATGACTAGCATCTGGAAGCTGGAAGAAGCAAGGAGTGGGTTCTCTCCTGAAGTGCCCAGAAGAAACACATTCCTAGTCTGTTTGGTGTTAGCCTTATTAGACCTATTTTGGACTTCTGACCTCCAGACTCCTATGAGAATAAACTTGTGTTTTAAGCCAGAAAATTCATGGAAATTTATGACTGCAGTAAACTAATACAGCTAGCTTGGGATTACAAATTAACTGGAACCCCCCCACCCCCCTCCCCCTCAGCCCAAGCAGAGGCTGGAATGGACTAATCTTGCCTCTCCTCCTGCCATAGTCCTGGACGTTTGCAGAAGTTTCAGTCTAATGCCCCAACTTGTGAGGGTCTAAGATTTTTTTTTTTCCCTCTAATTCTGCTGCCACTGTTAAAACCAAATATTTAGTTTCTTCACATCAGCGAATGCCCCAGGCAGCCCGTCAATCCTGTGATCACTTCTCTCATATTTTTAGTTTTCTTGCCCAAAATTTCTAGGTATTGGTATCAGGAGACAGATTCTAAATTGCTTAGAACTTTATAAAATGAACATTATAATACCTACATAAAAGTATTTATAAACATTTAAATATTTCAATGATAAAGAGGATCCTGGTAACTTAGTTTCTCCAAGCAAGCCAGATTAGTCATTCTTACTTTCATACCAAAGTTATAAATCTATAACTCAATTTTGTGGTTATGACACATTCTGACAAGAATTGCATTAAAGACCGTATTTTGTATGGAGTAATTTCAAAGTAGTCTGGCTTCTTTGGGAACCAAAAACTTAATTGAAGCCATGATTTGAGGTATGTCCAATTCAGATTTCCACCTTTAAAAATATCTGAAGCAGGGGCACCTGGGTGGCTCAGTTGGTTAAGCGACTGCCTTCGGCTCAGGTCATGATCCTGGAGTCCCGGGATCGAGTCCCGCATCGGGCTCCCTGCTCGGCAGGGAGTCTGCTTCTCCCTCTGACCCTCCTCCCTCTCATGCTCTCTGTCTCTCATTCTCTCTGTCTCAAATAAATAAATAAAATCTTAAAAAAAAAATATCTGAAGCAATTTCTTCCTTAATTTGAGACTTTAAAACACAAGCATAAAAGATTTAGAGTGATAGAACCTGCATGTTGGAATTAAAATTTTGTGGAAATTGATTTGCGGCTTTCACCTTCAGACCAAACTCTTGTATTAAAAGGGTATTAAATCAGAGTTAAGACGTGAACGGGGGTAAATGGGCTTTCCAGAATGCTGGAAATCTGAAGACAGATATTAATCAGGGACATTTGGAGAAGGATTCTAATTTCTATGT
This sequence comes from Mirounga leonina, assembly GCF_011800145.1. Lineage (NCBI taxonomy): Eukaryota > Metazoa > Chordata > Mammalia > Carnivora > Phocidae > Mirounga > Mirounga leonina. The sequence continues at coordinate 18,536,764 of NW_023270265.1, read as the reverse complement.
TCAGAGGAGGGCATAGCTTTGATGATGCTGAATTCAGAACAAGGGGAGCCTGCTTCAGTCTCTGAAACTAAAATGTGTAGTAGATATTCGGTGTTTGGGCTTCTTTTCAGATAGGAAGTGCAATAGCAAGGATTTCTTATTTGAGGAAATCCTAGCTTGTAAGGACAATGTGACCAGCAACTGGATGTTTCATGAGGGCTGAGGCCACCTAGGATTAGAGATCCTGCATGTATTCCTGCCCTGTATTGCCACAGGACATTTGATGCCTTTATGTTATTGGTTGAGCAAATTGAGGATTCCTGTAAGATTAAATTTTTAATCTATGAGAAGAGCTTCAGAGCTTTATCTAGCATTCTATATAGTTCTATTAGCTCTAATGATATAAAGATGTAAATACTATAAAATACAGTTCTGTACTTTCATACTAGGAGATTGACTTCAGGTCTCTCTTGTAAATGGTAAACATTGAGCAGTAATTTACATTAATGTAAATAATAGGTAGAACCCATGAGCCAATGAATTCTTTTCTGATATGAATAGTATTTGTTACCTCTGTTGCTATTCAGGGGTAACTCAGGGCTACTACGAGTATCTCATGCTGTATTGTTTCCATCTCAAATAATATCAATTTCAAACGAAATTTTCTCAAAAGTAGCATTCATGCAGCTGGAAAGTCCATGAATAAACAAGACTTAGGCACGCCTGGATCAGGGCGCTCAGATAAAGTTGTATAACAACTCTGCCTCTTCCCTTCTCCTTCCACGTATCTTCTTCCCTCCTTTTCCCTGTTTCCTTCATACCTTTACTCTTCTCCTCAATAAGGATCTCATTTTCATGAGCTCTTAATCCCCCACCCCCACCCCGTGGCAGGAATGATACTGACCCAAACTCAAGATTTGGATGATACTTTTAGCTCTTGACTCCAGAATAAGGCTGATGTTCTCTCCCCATTTATCTACATGTAGAGGTGACTTGACCGGGCCACAGTGATCTAACAACTGGTCAGGCATGGGAAGTGCTTGTTGGCCAAGTTGGGACTAAACACCATCATTGTGGGAAGAGATGGGAGGCAAAATCAACCCTACCCAAACTATAGGGAAGATGCTCCCCACAGCCAAGTGGAGATATTTTATAAGAAAGTAGAAGGAAAGTCACAGTAGATCAAAAACAAATAACACAAATAGCTGATGCAATTTATGTCCCATACTCTTCTGTGCTGGAATAGTCTCTATATCTGGGCTCTTAACAAAAAGGCACAGTTTTAACAACTGGGTCTGTAATTGTTTAAAGTTCAGATTTTAAATACTGTGTCTCCATCAATACTTATTATTTTCAATAATATTAGGCTCTTGAAATGTCTGACTGCACTGAGGTTAAGGGCATTTCTCTTCTAATGTACTTTCCAGAAATATCTGCTCACGATTACTCGGATTGACTTCTCCCTCAAGTTGTAGAGGGTGCAGTTTGCTGGGTGCCTTTTGAGTTAAGTATTCTCAGTGGTTGATTTAAGGCAGAGGAGGAGTGCTCTGCAGCTTGAGGACCAGTGAGCTCTTTGCCAACAATTGACCTGAGGCAAGCTTCCCTACTTGCCTGAGCTGGCTTTTTGCTTAATCAGATTCAAATTTTATATCCTTGTCATGTCTCCATTTAGAGACATTTTTAATTAGTACTAGTCACAGTAATTACTGGCAATTCATTTTTTCAATTGATTTCTGTTGCTTATAAAGTGCCTCATTAAGTGCCACTAGAGTTTAGTTGCCCAGTTCCGAGAGTTGGCATAACCAAGCCTCTGTGTGTACGAGCAGAGTCTAGTGTCTGATTGGTCCTACTTCTTCCTGGCCCAGAATTCAGTCAGTGATACAGATTTGCAAGTTACAAATTTTTAATAAACTTTCTTAAAAATGAAATGTAATCCCTCTAACAATTTATGCAATGATTCTTTAATAGCCAACAATTTAGAAACACAGCGACTTCTCTTTTGACTGAAGAATATGTGCACGATACATGTGAGAACCAGTAGGGATGGGTTCATGTTGTAGTTCAGAGCTGGGACAAGCGGACCACATAAGGGGGTATCCCATCCGTGATGCTGCCTTACCTGTTGCTTCCCCAGCCTCCGAGTTCACCCGCTCATCAGTGTGGTAGAAGATGCAGGCCTTTAGATAAGAATATTAATAAGATGCAATCCTTCAGGTAAAAATAGTTTGGCTTAGCTGTAAAATTCCTATCTTACTGCTTATCTGTTCACGTCTTCTATCCTGTGGGCTACAAAGCACTTGTAATTCTAATACTATTGGTCCTTTTGTTCATTAAAAATAGACTTTTGATTATATAGCTTTTCTGATAATGGTCTTGATATAATTATCCAGTACACAAAAATTTAAAGGAAGCATATGTCTCCTTTTCAGGTAATCTTGAAATAACTACCTTTAAGGTTTTTTGTTTTTTTTTTTTAACTTTATTATGTTAGTCACGAAAACAATCTTGGATCACTACATCAAAAACTAATGATGTATGGTGACTACCATTAAGGTTTTGATGAGGATTTTTTTTCCTTGTACACACACATACATACACACACACACACTTTATATAAGTGGGATGGAAATGCTGATTTTCAGTATCTGAAAATACCATGAACTTTTTGTTCAGTTTACCAAATTTTATGATCAAAAATCACATTTTAGGGGCACCTGGGTGGCTCAGTCATTTAAGTGTCTGCCTTTGGCTTGGGTCGTGATCTCAGGGTCCTGGGATCGAGCCCCCCATCCTGCCCCCTTCCATCGGGCTCCTTGCTTAGCGGGGAGTCTCTTTCTCCCTCTGCTCCCTCATTTTCTCTCTCTCCCCCTTCCTCCTTCCCTCCCTCTCAAATAAAAAATCTTAAGTTTTTATAAGTTCAAAAGGTGTTACTGGTGCTGTAATTGAATGTCATTTATTTTAACCAGCTGCTATCCATCTATTCCAGTAGTTGTGTTTTTCCAGGAGTTTCTTGTTCTGGGTTGTCTCTATATTCTTCCTCTTCTCACATGGGATCCTGAGTTGGGTCACTTTTTAGGTGGACACAGTTCTGTCAGTCACACTAATGATGCTTACTAAGCCCTGAAAAATCTGCCCATCCGGGCTGGTTGCCTACTGGGAGATACCTGCCATACTAGCAAGTGTTCTGTCAGTCTCCCCTCAAGGCATCCAGCATATGCTCCTTTGCTTTCCTTCCCATCAGCTGTGAAGGCCAGCATTCTCCCAGCTTTACGGATATAGGAGATTCAACCTATTTATTTCCTGTGTGCTTTGAAGGGCCGCAAGGACCAGAATTCCTTCCAGAATGTACATGAGGGCTAGCTCTGCCCTTTCTCTCTGAGTCCCTAGAGCTTGCCTGACTAGTTCTCCCAGGAAACTCTTCATGATTACGCCAGATGTTTCTTCAGACTCTCATGCAGCACAGAGGTGGAAAAGTCCCACACAGTCCCAAAAGTCCCACATCTGTATGTCTGGATCCTAGGCCTTGTTTCCTCCCTTCAAGCCATACTCCATTCCAACTCCAGCTGCCTGCCTCAGGACAAGCAAGCCATTGGAGTTATCCAATGGTTGAGACTCTTCAAGTCTCCTTAATTCCCAGAATCTACTTCCCACCCTCAAATATAGGAGAGTGTTTTCTTGTTTAATTCTTACTACAATTCTATGGGGGGGGGGGGGGGACATGTTCTCACTAATTTAGTTGCTTATGAATCTTCTCCAGAACTTTGAACTCAAAATCATACTGAAGGAAGCAAGAAAGAATAGCACTGAGAAAAGACATTTCTTCATTCAGAAGCTGATTTAAAGTACTGCCATGATCCACCATTCCACTAGAAGGTAAAATCCTGTCTGCTTCCTAAAAGGTAATGGATGACATCTCAAAGTAGTTGACAGAGCTCTGTATGCTCTGTAGAGGTGTTCTAACCAGAAGTCCTTTCTTGTATTTTCCTTCATAGTAAAAAGCAAAAATGTGCCTTCCCTCTGTTCTAGACCTCCTAATAAACAACAACAATTCTTTCCTACTGAGTGTGCATAATGCTATACAATTCTCCACATGTAACTGGAAGCAGCTGCTACTGTCAGGGTCTAGGCTTGACCTTGGACTCTGCCATCCTTGAGGTGTGGTCTCAGTCAGTCCTTTGGCTTCCTTGAGTATCCATTTCAGAAATGGTGATGGTAGACCTGTATATCCTGGTTTTACTGTTAAGGATCAAGTGAGAGTCCATATATGAAATTATTTTGCCAACTAAAGCTTGTTTGGCCACAGAACACACTTAACCATTCCTGTCTCTGCAGACCCTCTCATGCAGTACCAGTCTGTCTTGTTCTTTGTTGCTCCCTTCTCGTTACCTTGTGTTACATTTTAGAGCACAGCCTTTTCCAACAGACTTTGAGGTTCTCATGGGCAGAATGTGTCAATGTAGCTTCTTGTTTTCCAGGCGTCTAAAAGTATGCTTGATTATAAAAAGAATAAGGAGATGAGTGGTTGAAATTAGCCATGTCATAACCTAGCCCAAACCCATTTAATAACCTGAATTGCACTTAGAACAATAACTCAACCTTCCAGTGGTGGTCTACACAGCACCTGGTGACCAGGTCATGGCTTAGTTTTCCAGGCACATCTTGCCCCTTCTTGCCCCACATCCCTCTACATCAGTTCCTATCCTTTGACCACACCAACCAGATACCACTCTGTTCACTTACAGGAAGATCGCTTTTGTGGTTTTTGTGTTAAGTATACAAATCTGTTCTTGGTTTTGTTTTTGTTTTTTGCATTCTATATACAAATCTTCCCTCTGAACATTTCAGAATGCCGATCCATGGCTCAAACAAAATCAACTCCAGACGGAGCACAATAGCATTCACGAGTTTTGGAATGTGCTTGTCAACAGATGGATTTCATGCTCTAAGACCAAGAAAGCACAATGTAACCTATGTCTTCCCTGAAAATTGTGGTTTCTCACCTATAAAATGAATAGATAATCTCCAAAAGGCCTTGTCAACTCTGAGTCCATGATTCAAATTCATTTTGAGAGAGAATCTTTTATTTTTCCTTATTCTAGGCAGTATGGAACTGAGTGATAATATTATACAGTGAGTGAGTTCTACAGGTCATTGCTTTTTAATGAATCGATTGAGGCAACCACAATGCCTTGCATTTAACCTCACAGTTGTAATGGAGCTCATCCTATCATATTCTCCATCTTAAGGGGAACTTCAAGCCTCAGAGAAATCAATAATAGAGAGCTTATCAGCAACTAATCTCCATGGAAGTGAAAATAGATATGCCAGCTGGGATTTTTAATGCTTAACAATTTCCTCACAGATACAACTTCTCTGTCATGACCTGGTACTCGTTATGGGGCTCTGACCTCGAATTGACTTTAGTTTTTTATATCAGCATTCGGGAATTTTCTTTCCTTTTTTTCCAATAGACACTTGATCAGCCTTGGGCCAGTCCTGTGCTTACTGGCCTTCTGAAATGCCTGCCTGATCATGTGTCGAAGCTCTAAGTAAATGCCCATCTCATTAAGCTTTTTCCTTCCTGGAATCACCAGGGTTTTTTGTTGTTTATTTCTTGTTATCCTCTTAAAGACACTGTAGCATAAAGAAGCTTGCCTTGTGGTAACAAAGATCTGGGTTTCATTTCTGTGACCTGAGGCAACTAGCTCAATTTTCCTGAGTCTGTTTTTCAACATAAACTCTTGTAGGTAGTTAGGACGTCAAGTATTCTGATTTGTTTCTAGTGCCTGGTAAGGAAACAAGGATCTCCAATTCCCCATTTCTTATGCCCCCTCTCCCATCCTCCTCTTTATCACAACTTCTCAGACTTCATTTTATGTCTCTGAACTTTGCCTTTGTATTCATCTTTATTTCCAAATAGATTACCCCAATTCAAACAAGATTGCTAAGCTTAATTAAAATCTTTAATTTAGGTGATTTCTGAGTCTGAAGATTAGGTATACAATAAAAAAGGACATTTTATTTAAAAGAAAACAAATTGCTATTTGTATTCCCAGCCCTAACTCACTACTTGTCGATATTTTGGGGTTAAGGTATTGTTTCTAATAGGTCTCCTGATAAAATGAATTTCAGGAGGTTGACTGTTAGATTTGTTCAGTCAAAATGAAACAGCTGGGATCTACCAAGAGGTAGTTTAATGTATGGTTAAGATCAGGGATGCTGGTGTCGAGTGACTGGAGTCCAGAACTGGTTCTGTCACTTTTTTGGTATGTTCTTGAAAAAGTTACTTAACTGCTGGGCCTCAGCTTCGTCATCTGTCAAGCGGAAATAAAAAATAGTGCTTTATAGAATTATGAGCATTAAATGTATGTGTGTATGTAATATATACATTTGGAAGAGTCCTAGAATGTAGTAAGCACCATATGTGTTCATGGTCATCGTCGTCATCATCATTGTTCCTATTATGAAGTCTAGTTTATGATGCCCACTTGTGGCTGATAAAATAATAGCGGATTCAACAATATAGAAGGTTTGTTTTTGGTTAGTATAAAAATCCAAGCTGGTAGGTCGTTGGAGGGGAAGAGCATCTCTGCTCTAGGAGGTTGTCCCAAGACTCAGATTTCATCTATATTCTTGACCTCCTATCATCTATGGCAGGGGCCATATAAAGGGCTAATGGTAAGTATCTTTGAAGGTCATATGTTTTTTGTTGGAATTACTCAACTCTGCTGTTGCCATTTTCTATGAATGAATAGGTCTGTTTGTGTTGTTGACCACCCTGCCCCAGCATAATGCTCTCGCTTATGATTCTCTGCTGCCCCAGCCATTTTGTCCTGTGGGAACATGAAAGGAAGAAGCAGAGGGCAACATCATTTTATCAAGGGCATCATCTGGAATTTGACTACTAAAATGATCACTGATGTCCCATTGGTTAGAACTTCAGTCCTCTAGCCATCCCTGACTGCAAGGGATCGATTGCCATATTCCCAGCTAGAACTTGGGAGATTCTTACATAAGAGCAAAAAAGAACGGATATTTGGGAGACAATCATTTCTGCTGTAAGTTTGACAAAGGCTATAATACAAATACATGTTTTCTTGGAGGAAAAAAATGTAGTATGGTTCTTGACAGAGTATAATACACAAAGCATGTTTCTATCCCTTTTTAAATCTATTTTCAACTCTTCTACAATATAAGCAAGGCTTGTTATTCAGATATAAAAGAAAATACTAAACCTCAGAAAAGAAATTTTTCTCAAGGTCACATTGTTTTGTTGTTAGTTGAGACCTGCCTTCAACTCCAAACTATATGCCCTTCCTGCCTCATCCAAACTTCCTTTCAAATGGTGAACGATTTTCTTGATGGTTAGTGGGAAGTGACCAGCCTCTGCCACTCTGGAGAGTTGGGGACCGTCATCAACAGGAAAGCTACTGGAGGTTTTAGTTCTCTACCCCTTGCTGTAACAAATTCCAACAGTCTGAGGGGCTCAATAATACAAAGGCATTATCTTACCATTCTGTAGGACAGAAGTAACCAACACAAATGTCACGCAACTAAAATCAAGATGCCAGGCTGCGTTCCTTTCTGGAGGCTCTCAGGGAGATTCCTTTTTCCCGCCTTTCCAGTTTTTTAGAGGTGGTCTGCATTCTTGGCTTGGGGCCTTTCCTCCACCTCCATGGCTAGCAGGGGCAGATTGAGGCCTCCTCATGTGACTTCTTTCTGATTGGTTCAGCTGGGGAAAGTGGGGATATTTTAAGGGCTCCTGTGAAGAGATGGGGCCCACCAGATAACCCAGGATAATTTCCCCATCTCAGGCCCATGCCCTTTGTAACCCCTTCAGAGTCTCTTTGCCATGTAGGAGAATCTGTTCCTTCACAGGTTTCAGGGATTAGTGTGGGGGCATATTTGGGGGCCATCATTCTCACCACATTGGAGAAACTAGGAAAAAATCAGTAGCCCTATGAGTAGATTAGATGTGCTTCTAAATTTCAGTGTATATAACTTGGTATTATCTAGCACCAAACACTGATGAACCAAGGTGTTTTTTTTTTTTGTTTTTTTTTTTTTTTTGACTGAAGTGTGTTTTACCTTCAGAATATAAAACTTAGTTTTGGCTAAATAAATGATCAAGAAAATTAAAGTGAGTTGAGTTGCAGAAATGCAACTGCAAGCCCATCTTATTTTTCTATCCAAATTTAGTATGAGCACTTCATTGAGGCCAAAGCCAACTTTTCTTTTTCTGGGTACCTCTAACACTGTACTTCACATGCTTGGTCCCCAGTATGGGGCCAAACTGCGTGTTTTCTACCTACATTGAAGTTTCAGAGAAATCTCTCTGGTGTATAGAACATACTGCTGACGTTCGAGTAGTGTGTGTCTTCTACACCAGGACCTGCAGTCCCTGCAAAACCCTGGACACTTAGCAAAGTATAACGAATTTGGATTTTGAGCTGTAAATTGGATAGAATAATCATTTTTGAGTCACTGATTATAATACCAGTGGTAAAACCTGTCTGTATTTGTCCTTCTGCTCAGCCAAACATTTACCAACCCTTCAAGGGCAAGTATAAAAAAGCACTGGGTTTGGTATTTGTGCAGAGGATTAATCCCTAACACCAAGATGAGCTAATATTCTGTGTGTGTGTGTGTGTGTGTGTGTGTCTGTCTGTCTGTCTGCCTGTCTAGGTATAGGGGCAACTTCCTGACCTGACTCTAATCTCTGGATTGCTGGTGTGGGGGTCTGTTTTGTGGCAGTCTATGGCGACTTCCATAGACTGCCACACAGTGAGTGGAGAGCCCTGGACACAGGCCAGCAGAACTCTAGAGGCGGCCTTAGACCTCAGGGGTGTGGCATTCTGTGCCGTCTGGAGACCTTTCAAGAGACTGGCCTAGAGCCCACTTCTTCAGCCCTTCCAACAGCTTTATGAAGACTTAATGTCCTATGCTAAATCCCTTTCAATTTATAAGGAAACTAGAGTCTGGGAAGGAAAGTGAGTTTCTCAGAATTATACAACTTGCCAGCTAGAAAATGCAAGACAAGAATTCAAGCCTCCTAACTCCCCTTAGAAGCCTTTTCTACTCAAGCACACATATACAAGGGAGAAAGAATTCAACTCATTCAGGGATTCCTATATAATGTCATGAGTGTGAGTGGTGTGTGTGTGTGTGCATGCATATGGATGCATGTGCTTGTGTAGACCTGTTTCCAGAGCATCCATATGTATCAGAGTGAGAGGAAGTGAACGAGTTTGTGAATGCATATTGTCTGTGCCTTTATGTTCATGACTACATGTAAATAATTGCTCTGTCTTCTTTCTTTAGAAGTCCCATGATGATGGGGTGCCTGGGTGGCTCAGATGGTTAAGCATCTGCCTTTGGCTCAGGTCATGATCCCAGGGTCCCGGGATCGAGTCCCGCATCGGGCTCCCTGCTCCTTGGGAGCCTGCTTCTCCCTCTGCCTCTCTCTCTCTCTCTCTCTCTCTCTCTGTCTGTCTCTCATGAATAAATAAATAAAATCTTAAAAAAAAAAAAAGTCCCATGGTGATACAACAGTCAAACCTCCACATCTTAGTATAATACATTTTTCAGATGAGTATCATTTCTGTGTAGCTACCAGGGTAGTAAAAGGGTAATAGGAATGCAACTGGAGTTTGATTCTGAAAAGATGGAAGAGAAAAATCAAGGGAAGACAAAGCTATCCATCTTGACCTCTAGCATCTACTTCATTGCTTCCATTAACCTGTTTGAGTCTTCTCCAAGGCCAAAGTGATAGATGATCTCAAGCTTCCATGTTGCCTAATATTTGATGTAAAGAAATTATCAAATTCCATAATTAAAGTAATATGGTACAGCTGGAATAATTTCTTCAACAAAGGGTTAGTGGACCTGACCGGTAAGAAGACATAGATGCCGTAGAGGAGCACGGTTTAGTAGAGGGGAGGAAAAATCACACACAAAAAACGTTAGAAGGAAAGGGTTCAGTTAATACTCCTGCAAGCATTTGTGCTATTGACTTTTATCAAGTATCTATTATATGCAGGACACTGTGAACAAAAATAAGATAGGAGCTCTTGTTCGATGCTTTGCAGAAATCAAAAGTTCCTGGTCATTTTCTAAAATGTTTACTAACTGGAGCTAAGAATAAACTCTGGAGGGCCAGGCAGGAGTATTTCTCGGTGAACTCAGGACGGCCCATATTGATCATAACTTATTTTCTGAAGTCCTCACAAAGTCTTTCTTCAATTTTTCAGTATAAAATTTGGCCTGAGATCAACAACAAAACACATCAGTGAACAGGTTGCCATGTATTTGTTCTCCTTCTGTAAAATCAGACAGTTGTCTGTCTGTTCTCTTTTGTTACTCTTCTAATCCTGATATTTAAAGTTCCCTCAGTGTGGATCAATAAACCTAATTTGCAAATTTTCTTAATACCTGGCTTGTGGTTTAGCAATTAATAAAACATGTACTTATTGAGGACTTTTTGTGCTAGAAGGGGCTCTGAGGCTTCAACAGTTAAACAGAATACAATGCTTATGCTTAAAGATCTGACTTTCTAAATGAGCAGCAATTAATTACAATAAATCAGAACGTTACCACAAGGTAGCCCCGGGTGTTGAGGGGTGCCTAAAGCAGATGGAAGTCCTCCCAGCAACCGTGATCGTCATCTAGGCCAGACTCCTGCAGAGCAATCGATGGACTTTGATATCCTCCCTACTTGAGAGTTGAGTGGCCTTATTTCAGTGGTACTTCTACCTTTTTCGCTGTCCTCACTTTGAAGAGAAGCTAATGAGAAGGTTGATTTTCCTCATCTGTGTACCATCTACTCAAGAGACTTCCCAAATTCGTATCTTTTTGCTCTGAATATAGTTAACCCCCCAGCACCACTCCCTTATTTTGTTGCTTTAAGCATTTTTCACAAGCCAAGCTCATGGGAGAATCTAACTTGGTTGACTTTCGGTGTGGCCTGAGCTATTCCTTGGCAGTCAGCTTTGTACAGCTAGCGACTGAGCATCCATTGTGCAGGGCCAGTCACTGAGCTGGGGACCACCAGCCAGGCAGCAGTGAACAAAGCCAACTCCCTGCCCTCAAGGAACTGATGCTCTGTGGGGAGAGAAGACAAAAACCGAGGAAAAAAATGAAATGACCTGTTGGATGGCATGGCAAACAGTGCTATGAAGATAAAATATTGGGCGGGGGAAGATATGGAGTGTCAAGGGTGGGGGTTGCAATTTTAGAGGGCTGCGGAGGCCAGCGATTAGGTGATGTTTGAGAATCACCTGACAGAGGTGAAGTACTTTATGCCCCGTCTTGTTTTATTCTTGTTTCTAGGCTATTTCCTGCATCTTGAACACATGAACTAAGAAAAATTAAGATTTGGTAATAAACAGTAATTTTAGTGTAGAAAACAGTAGAAAATACAAAGAAAGGAAAATGAAAATACCTATGCCCACTGTGTACTGAGGTATGTGTCCGTTGGTACATGTGTGTCTGTGTGTACATGAGTAAAAATGGGATTAAAATGTATTTATGGTCACCTGTTTTTTTCTGACCTTATGCTATGGACCTCTACGGCATCCTTTTAAACAACTAAATCAAGCAATCCCCTGTTGTTGGGCGTTAAAAATAACTCTCAGAGAAGCAACCTTGTAACTGTCCCTGAATGTACTCATCAGTAAATATTTCCTTGGCGGAAATTGCTAGAAAAGAACTGTTGAGGCAAGTATGTATCTTAACAGCTGAAATGGGCTTTTGTGATTGTTCTTCTGGAGATGAAAGAGCCCAAAGGTGGAAGGTGCTGGTCAGATGTAGGTTCAGAGATGCATTGACACACGGGCCTGGGGCTGCATAGGGGCTCCATTTCAAACTGCAGATGAACCTGCAGTTCTCACCCCCCGTTGCGGGCGGCAGCAGAAGGCTGAGGACACGAGTGTACATGGATTGCTAAGGGGGCGCTGGCAAATAATGGGAATTATGTCCTTTGTCATCTCATTGTCAGTGAGACATGTCTGCCTCCATGAGGACCTTTTTCAGGGTTTGAGGATACAGAAATAATGGGCTTTGTAGCTGATTTACATACTTATTAACTGTGGATGCATATACCCGAAGGACAAAATCTCCATGTTAAAACTCCTCACAGGAATTGTTTTTCTTAGGGAAATATAATTTCAAATATACTTAGGTTTATGATGTCTTTTTATCATTCTGCAATTCCTTTGCCATAAAGATGTGAGTGAACTGAAAGTCTTTAAGCCTCAAGAATAACTTAGAAAGTCTATAATAAGTAATTCCTAGAGTTCTTAAAAATGCAAATGAAAGCTATCCTGACTGCTTTTCAGAAAAATAGTGTGTCTGTCTCCTTTCTACTTTCTGGGGCACCACGAGAGAGAGGAGGCCTAGGTACAGTGAAAGATCATTGTCATGGTCACCACTGACAGATTCTTACCTGAGGAGCTGACAGACAGGAAACTGACATCTTAAAAATGACTTTTTGTAAGTGCCTTTAAGAATAAAACTGTTCTGGGCACCTGGGTGGTTGAATCAGTTAAGTGTCTGACTCTTGATTTTTGGCTCTGATCATGATTTCAGAGTCATGAGATCAAGGCCAGGCTCTGTACTGGGCATGGAGCCTGCTTGGGATTCTCGCTCTTCTTCTCCCTCTGTCCTTACCCCCACCCCCACGCATGCATGCATACTTGCTTTCTCACTCTTAAAAATATAGATGTTCTTAGCTCTGAGGTCTATGTGTAAAATTGCCTTAGATTAAAGGCTTTTTGGCATTCCAAGCATGATCTTTGCCTCCTCCCACCTCTACCACCTATTAAACTCCTTGGAGTTAACCTGTTGCTTTGGAAATTGATATGGGAGTAGTAGGATTTATGCAGACGCAATAGAAGGTGCACCTGGCACTCTCAGCTCTGCTTTGAAGAAGGAAGAAGTGCAACACCCGAACGGAAACGTGTTCCCTCCTGGCTGTGGTGTGTTAGAGCGGAATGAGCCTTTGGGTCAGAGAGAAAATGGATACGAATCTAGACTTGTCATTTACTATCTTGGCAAATTACTTAATCTCTGAGCGCCCATTTCCTCTATATTGCCTGGGAAATGTGGATAATAGTTGGCAATACTGTTGGGAAAATACAAATAAATGATTATGCAAAGCCTGGGCTCATAGTGGTTTCCTTCCTGTTCCTACAAATCCAACTCAGAAGACATAGACCCTAAGTTATGTATTTTCTTCAAGATTGGAAAATTTTTTTCTAGAAAAATTATCTATGGTTTAGGATCTGCTGCAAAGCATTTGATTTTCTGGTAGCATATCAATTGTAAAATTTCCAAAGGTTTATTCCTTGAAATGGATTTGATAACTGTCCTAATTGCTGCACTTAAAAAAAAATATTAACAGTTGAGATTTTAAAGGAGCTAAACTGCCATGAAAAAGTACTGATGCATTATAATTTGGTTTACTACTCATGCTAATTAAAAAGTAGGGGTTAGGCAGTGAAAGGTTCTTGTTTTAAAGGCTTAGATGAAATTACAAGGAGATAAGAATTAAAAGGAGGGAAACAGAATGTCCTGATGGAGCTACATTTGAAAATAAAAGTAGTAACCAAGAGTGACCTGTTATTAATGGTGTGTGAGAGAGTGTGTGTGTGTGTGTGTGTGTGTGTGTGTGTGTGTGTGTGTGTAGGCATGAGCATCTCTTTGTATATAGGCTGTTAACACAGGGTATAGATGAGTTCAGCTGGCTGCCTCAGTTCGGTTTCCAAACTGGCTTGCCACCCATTGGGCACCCAACCTTAAAGATACTGTTACTTTCTATGTTGCAGTTTCCTCACCTGTAATTTAGGGCTGCTAATAAAACTTGATCTCTCGGGGGTTGGGGGATACAAATGACTAATGCTTTTCAAGTGTCTAGCACATTGGAAATCCCCCCAAATAATAGTTATTACCACCATTGTTGTTGTCATTATTCAGGTGCAACTGTGAGCTGTTGTCCATGGTCTGACTTCCAACCTCAGCAGGGACTATCATCAAGACTCTCTGGCCAATTGTTTCCCCCCCCCCCTTTTTCTTAATTCTTATGTTAATCCCCATACATTACATCATTAGTTTTAGATGAAGTGTTCCATGATTCATTGTTTGTGCATAACACCCAGTGCTCCATGCAGAATGTGCCCTCCTCAATACCCACCACCAGGCTAACCCATCCTCCCACCCCCCTCCCATCTAGAACCCTGTTTGTTTTTCAGAGTCCATCGTCTCTCATGGTTCGTCTACCCCTCCGATTTCCCCCGCTTCATTCTTCCCCTCCCGCTACCTTCTTCTTCTTCTTTTTTTTTTTCTTAACATATATTGCATTATTTGTTTCAGAGGTACAGATCTGAGATTCAACAGTCTTGCACAATTCACAGCGCTTACCAGAGCACATACCCTCCCCAGTGTCTATCACCCAATCACCCCATCCCTCCCACCCCACCCCCCACTCCAGCAACCCTCAGTTTGTTTCCTGCAATTAAGAATTCCTATATCAGTGAGATCATATGATACATGTCTTTCTCTGTTTGACTTATTTCACTCAACATAATATCCTCCAGTTCCATCCACGTCATTGCAAATGGCAAGATCTCATTCCTTTTGATGGCTGCATAATATTCCATTGTATATATATACCACATCTTCTTTAGCCATTCATCTGTCGATGGACATCTTGGCTCTTTCTACAGTTTGGCTATTGTGGACACTGCTGCTATAAACATTGGGGTGCATGTACCCCTTCGGATCCCTACTTTTGTATCTTTGGGGTAAATACCCAGTAGTGCAATTGCTGGATCATATGGTAGCTCTATTTTCAACTTTTTGAGGAACCTCCATACAGTTTCCAGAGTGGCTGTACCAGCTTGCATTCCCACCAACAGTGTAGGAGGGTTCCCCTTTCTCCGCATCCCCACCAACATCTGTCGTTTCCTGACTTGTTAATTTTAGCCATTCTGACTGGTGTGAGGTGGTATCTCATTGAGGTTTTGATTTGGATTTCCCTGATGCCGAGCGATATTGAGCACTTTTTCATGTGTCTGTTTCCCCCCCACCCCCTTTGACTTCCATTTCCTCAATAAGAAAAGGTGAAGGTTGGTCTGAAACCTTTCACAGCCCCAAATGCTGTCTTCCTATAGGTCTGTAATTTAAGAAATGTTGAATGATTTCTTACATTGATTTTTGTTGGGCAAGTCTTGCTATTGTAATTCAGGCCTTTTGGAGTCATGGGTGCCCTCCTCCATTTCTTGACGGTGTGTGTGTGTGTTCATCCCTTGCTTCAGAGTAAAAGGGCTGGAGCTGTCTATAACCGACCACAAAATTCCAATTTTAATCTTAAGTTCCTGAAGAAGCCCCCCCCCCCCATTGTGAACAACTCCATATTCTTTCAGGAGACTAACACAACAAAAGTTTCAGATGCATAGTATCGAGTAGCAAAGTTTGTGTAGAAGTTGAGATGGGGACATGTTCAGCAAGCATGGGAGCCCAAAGAGTTCTGTTTCAAGTCCTGATACTTGTTCACCTAACATTTCCTATTCCTTTAACCTGGAGGAGCTTTTACCTTCAGGTTCAAGAAGATGTAGAATGTCTTGGTCATGAGATTTTGAGGTGAGGGGGAAAATTTGCAACAAAGGTTTTACTTTTTTTTTTTTTTTTACTTTTACTGAGAGGAAGAGAGAATCTTAAGCAGCTTCCACAGTCAGCATGGAGTCCGATGTGGGGGCTCAATCTCAAAACCCGTGAGCTCATGACCTGAGCTGAAGTCAGGAGTTGCATGCTTAACAGACTGAGCCACCCAGGCATGCCAAAACAAATGTTTTAGTGAAAAGCATTCCTTAGATGAATTTTTTTTCTCAGAAAAGTTGTTTTACCTTTTTCTTTTTTTAAAAAAAATGCATGTGTGTGTAAGTGAAAGTGCTCTCCTTCCTCCTGTGTCAGTATCTTCTTTTTAAAATCTGTGCATAGTCAATTGCAAATTGAAACAGCTTCTAGAAACCACAGGTTTCTTTTTGGGGTTTCTGGAGAGCACTAGTACAAACTGTGTATCTTGACCTGCATAAAGGAATCTCCACTGTATATTCTACCATTCTCTAGCTCTGCCCTGAAATGGATCACCCTCAGACAGGTAAGAAAAACATCTAGGCCTTTCTAACTTCTGGCTCTGAATGGAGAACACTTGGTTTCAAACCTCAGCCCTCACTTCCTAGACTTATAGCTTGAAATAGGTTACTTTCCTATATCTCCATTTGCTTATCTGTCAAATAAGGGTAACTGTAGGAATCACTCTATAGAGAACATAGTAAGCACTTAGTAAATGTTACTGCTGTTGTTTTCCTCTCCTCCCCACCCCACCCCAACACACGTTCTCACACACTCACACACACCCCTCCTACCTTAATTATAACTGAAGGTCTTGGTCTCTCATCAGGGATTACAGGGTCATGTTTTCATTTAACCACATAACATACTAAACAGTGTCCCTATCTTTTCTTTGACAACAGCTCCATGTTATATTTAAAATAAATATTTAATGAGTGTATGCTGGTCAAAGAGCTTAGTACAATGCTCACTAAATATTAATCCATTCTTTTTAAGAAGAAAATCTCACTTAGGTCTACAAGGTTCAGATAAAAATATTTCTAAGAGCAATTATTTCAAACACATGTTAGTAGATTGAAGATAGGAAATTATAGCAAATAGAATGTTCCTCCTTATGTGAGTTTTGTCTGAAACACCGTGAGCTTCCTAAATGCACTTTTTTATTCCCATTACCCTCCTTATTCCTACTACCCTCCCTACTCTCATAATTTGTAGCTCACAACTCCAATATGTCTTGTAGGCAGAATTATGAAAACCACTCCCCAAATATGTCCACATCCTAATCCCCAGAACCTATGAATGTTAATTTATGCGGCAAAGGGACTTTGGAATGAGATTAAGAACTTTGAGATAGGGAAATTATTTTGGGTTCTCCGGTGAGCCAATGTAATCACAAGGGTCCATAAGAAGTAGGCAAGAGGATATAAGTCCTAAAGAGATTGGATGATGCTGTATTATGGGCTTCGCACATGGAGGCAGGGGTCCATGATGAACTAAGGCATTTTCCTGTAGGAGCTGGGAAAAGGAAGGGGATGGATTTTCCCTCAGAGCATCCAAAAGGAAAGCAGCCCTGCAAACATCTGATTTTAGGACTTCTGACTTTCATAGATGCAAGATAATAAGCTTATTTTGTCTCAAGCCATGAAGTTTCTTACAGCAATAGGCAACCAATACAATGTGGTAGCGCCTTTGTTCACCTGTATAGGAAGGGATATTCTAGAAGGTCTCTAAGTATCATGAAGAACATAATATTATGGTCAATAATTGCATTTTGCAGCCCATTTAGTGTCTCAGAAGATTTTGTTCTTACAGTTACAACCTTTTCATCTTCTCGAGGGCAGTTTTATGAAGCTATTTATTTTTTGGATGACAGGGCATGTTTAAAAGTCTTTCTCCCTAAAGCATAAAATGTGCATTTTATGGTCTAAAGTGTCCCTATTTTCCCATAACACTGAAGTAAAATTTGCATCTCCTAGAAATAATATATTTTCATTAGTCTCCAGAGATGAGATCATACCCTAAAGAACACCCTAGCTTCTGAAGGGAACAGAAGTCTAAGATGAAGTACAGAAATTGCTTTCTCATTGACTCCTTTTGGATTTCCTCACTGGGCTCATGGTTCTCCCCCTCCCTCTCTGCCCCGGTTGCCTGAGAATAAATGAGCTACCCATTTCGTTGGCCAGGGCCATGTGAGGCATCAAAATGTACTATCTGAAGCAAATCCTTGAATGGTGGCTTTTGCCCTAGGAACTTGGCTCTAGCACACTGTGGTCCAGTAGCTACCTGTATCCAGGTACTAGGTTATCTAGATATGTAGAGTTTTAACTGAATGCATGATATTAATTGTCCTGCTATAATTTCCTGACAGATGGTGCAAAAGCCATATGCAAGCTGGCTGAACTGCAGTTACTGAAGCAAAAAAGTTGGAGATGTATCTCTCCCCACATTCTTCCTCCTAATTTTTGAATTTCCCAACACAATTGGTTTTCTCTGTCTCCCCTTTGGTCTCCCATTACCAATATAAACATGGACATGATCTTTGCAGGCTCAACCTCCGCTTCTTCAGAGTTGCAAGTTCACACTCTCACAGGGGTCCAGCAGCCAACAGAAGGCAAGCGTGCCATGGGGGTGGCTAGTGAGGGGAGGGGATTGTGGTGAATTAGAGCCCATTTTACCCTCTTTAAGGGCATATGCTTCCCAGCCCTAGTTAACTTTTGGCATGTTGAAACATAGAAATAGTGTTGATAGATATTCTGATCTCTTTTAAAGAGAAACCAGAAATCTTGATTATCACCCATTTCTTAAAACTTGTTTTTATTAATTTTTTTTTAGTATAGTTGACACACAGTGTTACATCACCCAGTTTTTAAACTCTGTAGGCCAGACCCAACTTCTTCAGAATGAATTTGGCCCATGGGGTATAAGATTTCTATTTCATTTTTACTGTAGACAGGCAATATTTTCTGTGTTCTCATTTTCCCATCCTGAAGCCTCATTCTTAAAGGATGGGAGGGTGCTAAGGCAGTGCCTAAGAATGTCATTTAAGGAGAATCTGGGAGCATCAGGGAAGGATTGTTTGAAAAAAATGTAAGCTGAGGTCTTGAGGGACAGGCATGAATTTGGTAAAGTGGGGGGAAGGTGTATGTTGTAGGGTGTCAGAAAATAGTGTAACAAATTCAGAGCCAGGAGAGGGCATTATACTTTAAAAGAAGCCAAAGATGTTCAGCTTCGCTGGCATTCAGTGTGAGAAAACAGGAATCCTGAGTTGACATTGCAGAGGTAGACGGGTACTAAAATGGGAGAACCTCCCCTACTGCAATGGAATTGACTTTGAACCTGAGGCAGTGAGGAACCCATCCAGTTCTTTAAGGCTGACTTTCTTCATCCCAAGAATGTTCCTTGAATTTGTTTTGCTCAAGGCTGTTAGTGATTTTATACAACAACCCAATTCTCATGTAATTTTGAGCAAGGAGACTACTGGGGTTTGGGGTGTAAGGCAGCCTGAGAAAACCCATTGTTGGGGCCAGGGATCTCCCTAGAGCTAGGACTCAATAATTGAACTCACTTAAAGTGTCTGGAAGCCCTGTTGCATGAAATGCAGAATGCTCTTCCTTTAAAAGCAAAAACTCATGTAGGCATATGTTTTCCTGCTATTCCCAGTGGCCCTTAGCGTCAGCACAAGGAATGTGAACTCTGTGATGGCATCCATGGTTGTAGAATTTATGCTTGGTGTGACTCAAAAGACCCACATGTATATTAACTATAATACTGAGAAAGGGCTAGTGCATGGAAACATTTCTGACCTATTTCCTAAGGCAAAGGAGAATGTCTTCGAGCCGTTGAATTGACTAGATGTCTAAGAAAAAGATGAAGAAGGAAATAGCAAATTGGAAGACCGTTGGAAACCTGTAGAACCAGGTCAAGAAGTAGTTTGGTTGTGTAGAAGTAGGTCATCCTATTAATAAGTAATAGATAATTTTACCATTTCAAGATGCATTGTGCATAACAATAACCTAATGGCTATTTTCTAGGCAGTCTTCCTATCATTTTCCTAGACTGAAATTGTTAGGAAAAAAAACAAGAAAGATATTGCCTGTATCATTAAGCAAGCCAGCTAGCTAGCTGTTCTTTTTCATAATTGAGAAACCTTGGGTGTAAATTTGTTTGAAATTAGCATAATTTTCTGTTTTTATTTTCAATATGCAGAAAATAGTATACCAGACTCCCTTATGAGTTACAGAATGATTTCAGTTAGCATAATTGAAGCAGATGCTATTTCTTGAGATAATAGGTAAATGTGTGAAAACCTATTAGGTTACTGTCTCTGGATTTTTCTCATGTTATGTGTTTGTGAGCAAACGCCTTTAATGCTGAAGTCCAGGAGTGTACAATCAAAATAATAAAACAAATTTTAAAAATTTCAGCCAAGTTAGATCTCTCTTGGGAAGTACCAGGTTGGACAAATAGTCATTTTTCTTGGTGAATTAGCAAGATATAATTGGAATAAATTGTTTCCTTGAGTATCTTATCACAGTGACTACACACCTGTAAAAATCTAGAATTTATTCCAACACTATATACATACTTATATATGTATTCTCATACACATACAAAGATACATATTTCTCCAAAATGGCATGGAGTTCTTTGTCATAAATAATATTTAAACTTGTCTTTAGGCATTTAACTAAATTTGATTCCTTACCCTAATTTCCAATTTTTTTTTTCTGAATTACTCCTCTCATCATGTATATGAAGCTAAGTAGTCTTATCTCCTGCTCATTTCCAGAAGAATCTCTTTGAAAAAAGCAAATTGGTCACTTCAAAGAATCCCTCAATGATTTGCTTATTTAATATAACTACTGATCTCGATCACTTTTGGCATTATCTACATCTTCTCTCCTTACAACCCTGAAAAATAAGTATTTTTTGTTTTATGAATGGAGAACATGGAGACTTTTATATTTAAAAATATGCTCAAGATCATAGAGCGAAATACCAGTGCCAGAGTTTGAGCTAATGTCAAGCTCATCTCAATGAATGCTACATAGTCTCTGCTAGAATTTCCCTAGTCTTCTCTTAGCTTTGGAATTTCACCCTTAAGGCTCAACTAAGCGCCAACCTCTTCAAGATTCTCTCCTCTATAAAAATCAGTGAACATGCTTTAACCTTCCTGCGTGTCAGTAACTGTGGATCTCAAACTTGTCCTCCTGGTGGGACACCTTGGATGTTCCCATGCCCTTTGTTAACACCAGGGAATGTTACTATGTTTAATTCTAGTGTAGCAATTAGCACCTTTGAAAGTATAAAATAGGATTCTCTTAGTTGTAATATGCAGATAGGTCTCTTTATTATACAAAAATCTCCAGCAAACTGTGATTACCTAGACTTAAGAAATCACACACTTCTAAATACTCCCATTAATATTTGTTGGAGCCTGGCTTTATTGTGATATTCATTAGCACATTCCAGCAAGCTGTTAAAAGCAAGTACATATGTTTTTAAAAATGTATTGGAGAACAAACCAAATTTGAGAAAATTTTATCAGCTTACTTCCATCTCTTTGACTTGGGACAAAGCCATTATATTGCATCTTCTTGATACACTACCTTAGTGTTGCTCAGTGTTACCGGGAACCAAATTAGAAATTTGCTCGTGTATTGTATGAATTAACTAAGGCAGTGATTATAATACATTGATCATAGAATTAAAATTATTGTGTTGATTTTTTTTTTGATGTCTGGGGCATGTTTATTTTCTATGAAGTTGTGTTTTACTTGCAGTATTTCTGCTCCTAGTTTTTTCTTTGAAAACTATGGACAGTGAAGTGTACAAATCCTGCATGTACAACTCTTGAGTTTTTCCAAATACATAACCAGCCCCATCAAGAGACAGAACTTTTCTGTCATTCCAGAAAATTCCTTGTCAATGACCCCTGCTCCAAGAGGGACCCCTTTTCTGATTTTTTTCCCACTGTAGATTCATCTTGTTCTAGAAATTCATATAAATAGATTCCTAAAATTTGTGCGCTCTTTAGGGTCTAGCTTTCTTTTGCTCAGCAATAAACACCTGTGTAATTCATGCATGTTATATGCATCAGTAATACACTTTTTATTGGTGAATCAGATCCCTTTTATGAAAAAAACACAATTTGTGTGTCTGTGCTGTTGGAAGAGGTCATTGAGCAGTCGTCCCCTCCAGTTGACCCGAGCTAGAGCCAGGCCATTGGAGGTTTTTCAGCCCCTCCCCTGATTTTGGAATGTGTGATCAGCCCACCCTCACCACGGTGAGAGCCCTTTGTTCGAGGACAGCCTTGAGAGCAAGGAGTTGGACGGAATTTTTGGCCGAGTCCAGGCAAGGCAGGTCTATAAACTTTTAAGATGCTGGCAGGGGGTACAGAGATCCTGTTTCAGTGCGAGGACAAGCCTCACGCCTAAGTTCCCTTGCTTGTTCAAACTGCCGCCTTCCTGTGTCCCTCAGGTGGCCTTTTTTTTTTTTATTAAAGATTTTATTTATTTATTTGAGACAGAATGAGAGAGAGAGAGAGCACATGAGAGGGGGGGGGGTCAGAGGGAGAAGCAGGCTCCCCGCCGAGCAGGGAGCCCGATGCGGGACTCAATCCAGGGACTCGATCCAGGGACTCGATCCAGGGACTCGATCCAGGGACTCCAGGATCATGACCTGAGCCGAAGGCAGTCGCTTAACCAACTGAGCCAGCTAGGTGCCCAGGTGGCCTCTTTCTGCCCTCGCTCCTTGCCCTCTGTGTTCGCGGCCCAGTTTGCACACCCACGGGGCTTTACGGTTCTGAACCGGTCTTTTCGCGGACACGGGTTTTTATTCGCCTCGCAGAATAGCGGTGGTCGATGTTTGACTTCCTAAGGGACCGCTAAGCTGTTTTCCCAGGCGGCCGTCCAATGTGGTATCTCCACCCGCAGCATGCGGCGTGCGCGCGTTCTGGCTGCCCCGGTCTCCCTGACATGCGGTCTTGTCCATCTTCCTGCCATCTTCTGAGTGCCTGTTGCTGTCTCCTTATAATTTGCGTTTTACTGAGGGCTAAGGATTTCAAGTGCTTTTTTTTAGGGCCTTTTCGACAGTTTGTCTTTCATTGTGAAGTGTCTGTTCAAGTTTTGCTCACTTTTACCGAATGGTCTTTGATTATTGAATTGTAGGAGTTACTTGTATTTCCTGAAAGTAAATTCCTTGCCAGAAATACTGTTTTGAGACTATGTTCTCCCAGTCTGAGCCTTACCTACTTATTTTTTTTTAATGCTCTTTTGATGAGCACTTTTCATTTTGAGTCTAAAGTATCAATTTTTTTCTTTTATGATTATTGCATTGTGTCTTGTTTAAGAAATATTTGCCTAACTCCGGGCCGCCGATAGTGTTCTGTGCTTTATTCTAAAAGCTTTATTGTTTTCACTTTTGTGATTAGGTTTATGGTCCATCTCAAAATAATTTATTTGTGTGATAGAGTTTACGGTTTATTTTTTAAGTGGATATTTAGTTATTACAGCATCATTTTGTTAGAAATACTTTCCTTTCTCCAAGTTATTAAGTAACCTTGTTGTCTTCCTGGGTAATGAATTGACCATGTAAGAATTGGTCTATTTCTGTACTCTATTAGGTTCCATTGATCTATTTGCCTGTTATTAGGACAATATCAACTTGATTACTGTACTTTAAATCTTTGCATAAAGATTTAAAGTCATGTGATGGAAGTCCTTCAGTTTTGTTCTTCCAAGACTGTTGGGGCTATTCTATGTCCTTTGAATTTTTAAAATAAGTTATAAAATCAGCTCTTCAGTTTCTATAACATGCCTGTCTTTGCTGTTTTCTATAAATGCTTATAGATGGCCATCTCCATTTGATACCACTTTCTTCCTGTATCCCAGGCTGTCTCCGAATTTCCCCTTTTATAAGGATTCCAATTCTGTTGGATTTAGGCTCATTTTAATCTTTTTAACTTGATTACAGCCCTAAAGACCGTACCTCCAAATGAGGTCCTGTTATGAGGTCCTGAGGACTAGAATTTTAATGTATGATTTTTAGAGGGACAAAATTCCACCCATAATAACCTCTATCGGCTTTTGAATTACACCTTTTTGGATTTACTTCTCTTGGCTGCTCTAGGAGCATATATCCCCAACTCATCACAACCTATGTAGAGGGAAATGTGAATATTCAGTAGTATAGCGTCATTTGACCTTCTACCCCATCATTTGCGGTGCTATATTACATACACATCTAAACCTTACAGTACAATGTTGCAACATTTTCTGTAAACATTCAAAGGCTTTAAAAAAAGCCAGTGGAGAAAAGTATAATATTTTATATTTACCTGCTTACTTGCATTTCTGATGTTTTCAGTCCTTCTTACAGATCTGAGCTTCCGTACATTGATTTCTTTAAGCCTGAATAACTTCGTGTAGCATTTAAGTTAGTATATAGTCATTGAGTTCACTTATGTTGTCTTTATCATTCTTTCCTTTTAAAATATTTTCTCTGTGGATAGATTTCTGTGCTGATAATATTTTTTCTCTTGGTTGTCTTTTGGCTTCTATCAGTTCCATTATTTATAGGAAATAAGCCATCATTCACACATGTATTTTTCTTCTGTGAACATACTGGTATTCTCTGGCTTCTTTAAAGATTACCTCTTCACCTTTGGTTTTCACTATTTGACTCTGATTGTCTTTGAATTTATTTCCATTTTGGTTCACAGAACTTTAAGTATCTAAGTTTGTATTTTCATCAAAATTAGAAAATTCTTGGCCATTATTTATCCAAATATTTTTTGTCTCCAATCTGTTAAGCTTATCTGGTAGATTTTTCATCTCTGATATTATACTTTTAATTCTAAAATTCTGATTTGGTTATCTGTGTTCATTTTTCTGTTTATTTTCCACATATCTTCATTCCTTATGACTAATTTCCTTTAAATTATTGAATATATTTATAATTGGTACTTTAAATTCCTTGTCTGCTAACTCTAACATCTGGGTCATCTCTATATAACTTTTTGATATTAAAGTGTAAACTTTGAGCACAAATATTAAAGCAAAAATTTTTTAAAGGCCCCCAAATCTAACGTGCTATATATACACAGTATCAGGATATCGGTAACTACCTGCTGAAGTAAATAGATCTGGCTGAACTGAATTATTTGGCCCATCTACAGAGCGATTGGGTTAAACTATTAAAATGCCCCATCACGACATGAGTTGGGGGATTTTAGAGATAGAAGTTTCGTACAAGCCACTATTTTTAATAGCTTATGTTTGCCACTATTTTGTAGACGTGACCTACTGAATTCGGCTTTAAAATGTTGGATTCCTTCTCTTGGGGTTATGGCTGCAATTTAAGGTGATGTCACCAGGTGAACACTTGCTCCCTGGTTGTGGCCAGAGAGGCCAACACCCCAAGTCTAAGATGTTAGGCCAACATTAAATAGGCCAATATTGGTAACAACTCCAAATGAATGCTAGTGACCACCTGGAGGCTGAATTTAGGTAAAGCAGGAAGAAATGACGAGCGCAGATAGTCCTATCTTCCATAGGTTCTGAAAAGGGAAATGGTGCCGTAGATACCATAGGTTTCTTTGAACTCGATTTTCTACTGCATTAGTTACTGAGAGACATAGCCTGTGTTAGAGTCTACTTGTTTTATTCTCTCTTGGTTCCAGAAGAGAGCCCCAGTCAGTATTCTCTCTAACCAGTGTATAAATATTACTCGCGTGAATAGGTAACTGCAGTGTTAAACCGTATAAAAGCAAAAAAAAATCTATTTTTAATCTTTTTGCTTCCCAACATGGTTTCTAGGAACACATTTATGGTGAAAAATGGGAACTTGTGGCTTGTGTGATGAAGTTTACTTCTCTGCCAATGCCCTAATTTTATCTAAGAAGGGAATTACTGAGAATTCTTTACCACAGGCAAAGTAAATTCTCAAATATCTAATAGCACACATAGTCAGCTCTGGGGCATTGCCAGCATTTTTGTAGCATGATGTTGCATTTAAATATGCTTTTTAATTTTCCAGTGCTGCATGCCCATGGGGAATGCTCACAGCAGACATTGCCTCTAGAGGAAAGGTGATAAAATCTTAAATGAAATTCAAGAATCATGACCAATTTGAAAAAATTAGCTTGGTTTTGGGAATTTTAGTCTCCATGTTCACTTCCTTACACCTCTAGAAACAAGTTGAGGACATCCAATGTGGGAGTTACTCACCAATTAATTTATGTCCTGCACACAGTTTCCTTGTAAAACCTTCAGAAAAATTAAAGGTTGACATCTAATTACCCTTTAAAATATAATTAGAAAAAAAAAAGAACAGGACTACTTAAATGTATCTCGAATAAAAAAATATTTGAAAACATAGTTGAACTCCATTGCAGCTCTTACTCATTTGTTAATTCTGCAAAGATTCGTAGAGTACTCAGTCATCATGTGCCAGGCACTGTGCTGTATGACAAGACATGGCTGCACCCAGAAGGATTACAGGAGAGAATGCCCATATAAATAAACTGTTTCAATGCAGTGTATTGCCTGCTATAACAGGTTTGTGCAGTGTCATGCAATTCCTTTTCAGAAGTAACACAGTTTCTCAAGTGTCAGAAAGTTTTCTTCCGATGCAGGGGCAGATGCTAGCTTCCAGTGAATTTTTATGCAAAGTTCAAACTATCACTAAAAAACATGTTTCTCCC
The DNA here is from genome assembly GCF_011800145.1 of Mirounga leonina. NCBI lineage: Eukaryota > Metazoa > Chordata > Mammalia > Carnivora > Phocidae > Mirounga > Mirounga leonina. The sequence goes on along the minus strand of NW_023270265.1, from coordinate 18,510,453 downwards.
TATGTTTGACTCAGCTTCCTTGTTACTGGATTTAAAAAGTTTGTCTTAGAATGGGACCAAGATGGGAACATCCAGAATGTTCACTTTTTCCGAGAGTTGAAAAATGCCCAGGCATTGAACCTCCAGGTGCTTTATTGGTCTGACTTTGGATTAGATGCCCATTCTTGAATCAGTCACCATGTCCAAGGCAAGCTGGTGATAGAGAAGGGGTAGATGGAATTGAAGCTTAGTGTAGGTATAAATTTCCTATCCTGAATGGCTTGGCAATTTGAGATACCTTTGGCAGGGAAAGGGAAGAGGATAATGTATATTAAAACAACCAATGAATGCCAACTAAAATGTTCTCCATCCAACATCACCGTGATCTTATACCCACTCTTCACATCCAGATCCAGATCCGTGAAGTCCAAACTCCACAGGGTGCATATAGGAACCTCGGGAAATTGTCCTCTGAGTTATCTTATGATTCCCTTCCTACTGATGCCAGCCAGTTGGTTGCCAGTCTATGATCTTGCCACCTGAAGCCAACCCAGTCACCAACTGATTGAACGGTTACTCTGGGTGCATTCATTATTGTTTTATTCTGTACTAGGCAGGGTGCTAGTGCTATTGAACTATGTTTAGCACGACAGTTTCTACAGGCAGAATATGTACTAGTGGAAGAAACAAGTAGGTAAATGCAAAATAGGAATGAAAGGTTGGTGGAAATACAGCACTTAGATGGAGCCTTTGACCTTGTCTTGGGGCAGCCAGGAAGCTCCTCAGAGGAAGTGAAACCTGGATAATAAATCAAGAATAACTAGACACTAGGTAGTTGAAGAGGTAGGAGAACATAATCCTCGTTAGAGGGAACATGCGGGTTTTTCACCTGGTGAGCCTTGTGCTTCTCTGTCAAAGTATCTTACGGGAAATACTACTGAGTAACTATCTGCTATCCGTTCTCTTTTCACCAAGTGAAATGCAGTTTCGTTCTAGACTGAAATGTGTTTGCTATTAAATGTAATTAAACAAGAAGCCCATTAGTCTGAGGGTGCTCTAATGTTGTGGTAGCTTTGGTGAGGAAACCAAAACCTAAGCCTGTAAATGCCTCAGTCACAAATTTGAAACCTGAGGACAACCCCCTCACAGCCAACAAGGATTTAAGCGACAGTCAAGACAATCATCTCTTTGCTTCGCTGCTGCTTTTTCTCTAGAAAGGTCTCCAGCCAGGCTTCTGTCAGTGGAGTACTCCTAACCACTGTGGTTTCACAACTGCCCCATCCAAATGGATTTGTGCTCAGATAAACTCTTAACATTTTAAATATACTTCATTTTATCTGTTACCACCATTAAAAGATCTTTTCCTTTCAAGATACCTCTGGGGCGCCTGGGTGGCTCAGTTGGTTAAGCGACTGCCTTCAGCTCAGGTCATGATCCCAGGGTCCTGGGATCGAGTCCCACATCGGGCTCCCGGCTCAGCGGGGAGCCTGCTTCTCCCTCTGACCCTCTCCCCTCTCATGCTGTTTCTCTCCTGCTCACTCTCTAATAAATAAATAAATAATCTTAAAAAAAAAAAAAAAAGATACCTCTGTGGTCTTTTTTTTTTTTCCTGACAAAAAAGCTAAACAAAAGCAAAATTTGCCGAGAAAAGAACAAAGCCAAAACGATATTTCTAAAGGCAGTGAAAATTCGTTTTAGGAAGTAACTTCCCTGGGTGAAGAGATTTTTCAAAGTTTCAAAGCTAATGAAACAGATTAAAAATTGTTTTGTTATAGGGGCGCCTGGGTGGCTCAGTTGGTTAAGCGACTGCCTTTGGCTCAGGTCATGATCCTGGAGTCCCAGGATCGAGTCCCACATTGGGCTCCCTGCTCAGCGGGGAGTCTGCTGCTCCCTCTGACCCTCCTCCCTCTCATGCTCTCTGTCTCTCATTGTCTCTCTTGCAAATAAATAAAATCTTAAAAAAAAATTGTTTTGTTATAAAACTAATTTGGCTAACCAAAATTCATGTTACCAGAATACTTTTTCCCCATTTAATCACCCTTGACTTTAATATTTGTTAAAATTCAGATTCCCCTGGAGAACTTTATTTTATCCTGACAATTGAACCCCATTAAAAATGCTTAATTCTCTCAAATATTCAAATAAAAAGAACTTGCATTTCAGTGCTTTGAGTCCTAGATGGACATGATCTCCCAAGTCCATTAAATAAAGCCTTACCATTATGCTTACGAGGCAGGTCTCCTTTTTACTAATGAGGTTTTAGAAAAGACAAAAGGTTAAGTGATTAGTGAGGTAGAGGCTGGGGTAACGAAGGTGGGGACTGTTGCTGTTCTTTTTACTCTAAGCTGGTATTTGCCTTAACTCAGTGTTTCTTTTCATGACAAATAGTTCTCCTCAGACTTTATTAAAGATTTCAGTGGGATTCCTTCAGTCAGAGGTCTTTATTTCCCATAATTATTGTAATAGAAACCTGTCCCCAGTTACTTAATTACTCTTAGGACCATGTATATAATAGTAATACTGCCTTATAAGAGAAAATGCCATTGATGGTCCTGATTGTATTAAGAAGAATATGATTTCTGTTGTATGGAAGGTACTTCATCTTCTTGGACACCATGATTCGTTTAGTATCAGGTTTAGAAATTACTCTGCCTGGTCATGGGAGAAGAATTGGAAACTATCAGCAGTCTTGAGTGAGGAGTCATAAGTAGGTGGCAGATATATTCTGCAATATGACTATAAAGATGGTCTAAGATCATAGATGCTTGAGTGATGAATGTCTCCAGGAAATATAGGTTTCTAGTTTCTTCATGGGCAAGAGCTGTCTCCTGCCTTTTTCTGTTCTTCAGAGACAAACGTAGGTGCTCATTAAATGCTGAAAATTAACACTTGAAGACTGGAAGTCAGTGCTGATGATTTGGGCGTGAACAAAAGGCAAAATGATGTGACTTATCTACTTTCATTAGTTAAGTCTCATCAAAGCCCTTTAGGGTGATCCCATAGTGCCCTCTAAAAAATATTCTTGTCTCCTGATCTTAACAGGAATTGTGTATCTTTTTTTTTTTAAGATTTATTTATTTATTTATTGAGAGAGATAGTGATAGAGAACATGAGAGGGGGAGAGTCAGAGGGAGAAGCAGACTCCCCGCCAAGCAGGGAGCCTGATGCGGGACTCGATCCCGGGACTCCATCCCAGAACTCCAGGATCATGACCTGAGCCGAAGGCAGTCGCTTAAACATCTGAGCCACCCAGGCGCCCCAGGAATTGTGTATCTTAATTCACACTAAGAAATCAACATTTTCCAAAGTCTCTCTCTCATACACACATACACATACACACATGCAAACTTATGGGGCAAAATCCAATTTTTAAATAGAGTTGGTCTCAAAGCTCTTATACTAAATAATTCTTTTTTTTCTTTCAAGATTTTAAAATTCAAGTTAGTTAATTAACATATAGTGTAGTATTAGTTTCAGGGGTAGAATTTAGTGATTCATGGGTTGCATGTAACTCCCAGTGCTCATTATAGCAAGTGCCCCCCTTGAGGCCCATTGCCCATTTTCCCCATCCCCGCTAGCCTCCCCTCCAGCAACCCTCAGTTTGTTCCTTATAGTTAAGTCTTTTATGGTTTGCCTCCCAAATAAATACTCATTATTTGAAGAAAACAACAACAACAAAAAACCAGAAGCCTCACCTGACACCTTGCTCACGCTCATTCCGTCTTCCTTTAGCTGGTTGTTAGTGGAAAGCTAGATGGTGGAGAAATGGGGTTTTCCTGTCCCAGTCTCCATGCTTCTGGGTATCTAGAGGCTATTGTGGTAATATAGTCGTGGCAGTGTTGATAACATATGTTGGTTGGTTCCTTCATCTGGACACCAAGTGGTGCCTTAGCAATGCTGACTTTCCTGGTAGGTCAGTCTGTATTGTTCTAGGACTCCTTCCTGAAGGCCCTGCCAAGATGTTGCAGAGGAGTCTGGCTCCTCCCCCCAAAAAACCTAGTTGTGATTTCCCTGCCCTGGCACTACCAGAAGCAATTACAGAGGCTTTACCAGGCAGACCTCTCAGGGAAAACTGCCCCCACCCCACCACCTACCTACACACAAGATTTGGTGCACAGCCAGTATGTTATACCCTCTAGGGGGGGTTGCAATCAAGATTGTCCCCCCCCTTTCCACCCTCCATGCTCTTAAACATATGAGCATTCCTAGCCCAGGGGCCTTCATTCAAAAGTCTCTTTGTCTGGAGGCCTTCTTGCCGAGGTCCTGTTCAGGGGGAGAGAAGGAAGAAGCCTTGGAGATATTTTCCCCCATTCTGACTTATTACCCAGTACTTTTCTACCCCCAGCTCCCCTCCTCCCACTCTATTCCCCTACCCCCCGAGTCTGTACAATTGCAGGAGCCTTTTGTTTGGAGTTGCCTCAACAGTGAGACGACCCCCAACCCCTCCAAGCCCTCTCCTGGGTGTATACCATGTACTGCTCTATCGTTTGACCATCTCCCAGTGCACGTTTCCATGGGAGAACATAGAATGGCATTGGAGAGTCAGCACTTTATCTGGTTTTAGCCTCTTGCTTATATCATCACGGTAGGTGGTTGAAGGCTTGATTGTTACTTCCATTTTGGCTTGTTGCTTTAGTCAGCTTCTCTGACACCTGAGAGCTCAGTTTTCTCAAGCTTTCCTGAGGTTCTGACACTGCTACTCCGAGCGACCCAATGGTTCTGTTAGAAGAGCTTGTACAAAATCGCTTCCAGCTGCAAATCCCTAGAGTGGTTCATTTTTCCTGTGCTGAACCATGACCATTACAGGATTTGTTGCCTAGAAGTGGAGCTGCTTTGGCTTAGTGGTCAAGCAGGTGTTACAGTCTGCAAAGCTGGTTACCCTTGTCATACCATGAAAAATACTTGGTAAAATGAATACTGCAGTATCTTGGAAGCAGGGGACTACTAAATCTGAAGCTCTAAAAGAATAAGCAAAAGTTGGAATGTTGGTTGAAAGCATCATGTAGCATGTATCAATTACCAAGTTTTAGAGATAAACTGAAGAAAAAACTCTCAAGCAGGGATGAAAAGAACACAGCTCTGTGAAGGGTGGTTTTTCCCAGCTGTGGCCTGCTATTAATACCGATAGTCCAGTATTTGGGGATGTTACAGGTTAGAAAGGTCAATTGCTTCTATGTTTCAGACTATTAGATAAAATTGTGATCTCAAGTTTACTTAAAACTCCCAGTAAGTATTTTTGGCCAGACAATGGGAGCCATCTCAGTGGCCAGATTAAAGATGTTTCTTGTAGTGTAGAAGTGGCCAGATTAAAGGTATTTCTTCTGTGTAAAAGCCCATCGGCATTGTGAGTTCACTAATGGCGAAGCACAGAGACCAGTGTCCTACGTGTAGGAAGGTTTAATACTGGTTATTGTTACTGTTTTTTTGAACTAGAGAAAGAAGGCTATGAATTTTTTTTTTAAGATTTATTTGAGAGAGCGAGCAAGCAGGGGAGCAACAGAGGGAGAGAGAGAGAAACAGACTCCCTGCTGAGCATGGAGCCCGATGCAGGGTCTCATCCCAGGACCCTAAGATCATGACCTGAGCCGAAACCAAGAGCTGGCCACTCAACTGACTGACCCACCCAGGCAGCCAAAGGCTATGATTTTTTTATTATGAGAATCTTGGGGCCTTTGTTAAAAGAGACTTAGTTTCAACCAATGGTTATTTCTAATGGACAGTGTCATCTTAGGATTTGTGAATATAGACAATATTTATGATGCTGTTTTCTAATAATTCAACAGAGAAAATCAAATGACCACCAAACACAATTAAGCAGATCATCAACCTAAACATGTTACCCATTGTCCTAGAATATACTATGTGGTTGGTATCACAAAAATTCAGAAAGCATTGAGGATGCACTAGTCTGCTCACCAAAATAAAATACTACAGACTGGGTGGCTTAAATAACAGAAATTTATTCCTCGTAGTCCTTGAGCTGGGAAGTCCAAGATCAAGGTGTTGGCACATTTGGTTTCTCCTGATACTTCAGAATAATGTCTTCTATTGACAGCCAACCCTGATAGGAAAGTGGTAGGTCAAACATCCAGATATGGTTGTCAGCAAATGACTAACAAAGTTAACCTATTTAAAAAGAAAGAAAAATCACATTTTTATTAAGTAGATATAAAAACTAGAGAGAATAAGGAATTTTTGAAGTGAGGATATATTTTAAAAATGTAAGAAAAGAGCCTTTTTTTTTTTTAAAGAGAAAGTATTAAAGAGAAAAGAGACTCTTGATGCAGTTTGATTTAATGGTCAATGGGGTTCTATTTTAATTTAGATCTTATTTGAAAAATGGCTTTGAAAAGGTAAGAGGTCTTTGACTTTCCATTAAATATCTGGACACCAAAGGGCTTTCTTCAGACTTCAGACTAAAGTAATTGTTTATAACAATTTGACCAATGTCTTCAGGACATTGTTGGTTGTCACAACTTAGTGAGGGGAATGGGTGTGCTATTGGCATTTGGTGGGTAGAGGCCAAAGATGCTGCTAAACATCCTACAAGACACATTACAGCCCCCACGATAAAGACTTGTCCAGCCCCAATTGTTACTAGCACAGAGATCATAAAAAGCACAAGAACCATAGACATTTTTAATGTTTCTAATTCCATTCTCCCTAAAAGGAACCATGAATTTTTAGAAAAATGACTGATTCTGGGACTAGTGCAAGAAATAGACAAGATAATCCTGGAGTATCTGGTGGTGCCAGAAAGTAAGAAAATCCTCAAAATGGGTATGTCAAGGAGACATAAGAACTAACTGAAAAAGCTCCCAATGGCCAAAGCTGATGCAATTTAAACAAAAACTTAAGTAATTTTGGAATATAACACAAGGCATAAAATATCCAGTAGTCCATACTGACATAAGTCAATGATTGAATAAATAAATGGAGTAGCATAAGCAAATCTCCCCTGTGGGAGAATTCCAAACAACTTATGTAGATTGTTGCCCTGCAGGAGGTGGTCATAACTCTGCATTTCCAAAGTGTGGGCTTAGGAGTGTGTACTCCCAAGAGTATAGTATGGGAAGGGGGAACAAATGAGGAACCTTACTGTAGAGAGACCTGATTTCCACTGCCTCAGCCAGGTGATCAAGGTTAATATTAATAGTGATAAATCATCGGGGTACCTGGGTGGCTCAGTCGTTAAGTATCTACCTTCAGCTCAGGTTACAATCCCAGGGGTCCTGGGATCGAGCCCCACATCGGGCTCCCTGCTCCACGGGAAGCCTGCTTCTCCCTCTCCCACTCCCCCTGCTTGTGTTCCCTCTCTTGCTGTGTATCTCTCTGTCAAATAAAATCTTTGGAAAAAAAAAAGTGATAAATCATATGGACATTGATATGATGTAATGAAACATGATACTTGAGCTCTGTGGTCTTTCTCCTCCAAACCCATAACTCCAGTTTAATAAGGAAAACAGAAAAATCTTGAGAGATAGCCTACAGCATTCTTGACTTATATTCCTTAAAATTGCCAAGGTCCTTAAAAACATAGTATGAGAAGCCGCTAGAACCAAGAGGAGCCTAAAGAGAAGAACAACTAGACAGAATCTCATATGATTGAGGGGATCCTGGAACAGGAAAGACATTAGACACAAACCAAGGAAATCTAGATAAAACAATTGACTTTAGTTAAGAAGATATAATAATACTGGTTTATTAACTATTACAAATATACCATATGTAGTAAAGAATCTGACTTTGTATGTTGACATCTGCTTTCTTCCACCATCTTCTGACTCACATCTGGGCAACTAATAAGAAAGTGTGGGTGCTCCCTCCTTTGGCCCTGGTGGGAGATTTGAACCATATGAGTCCCTGACTACACACAGTAACTCGCACCCTGGTCCAGCCCTCTAACTACAATAAAAACCCTTAGCCATTCTCCTTTCTCACGGCTTTCAAGCCATTGGAACCACCTTGAAAAGTGCCCTGCTGTCCTCAGAAAGCCTTTGTATGTAAGCTCTAACATTTTCACATGTGTGTTGCACCATCATTCTGACATCCAAGCCAAATTGTGGGTAAGGCTCTATCTGGTTTCTTCCGTGTGGCTACAACACTAATGTAAGATGTTGACAACAGGGGAAACTGGGTGTGGTAATATATAGAAACTCTCCTTACAGTTTTTCTGGAAATCTAAAACTACTCAAAATAAGACTTTTTCTTTAAAGTCTTTGTACCATAGTTCAAGATTATATAACTGGGATCTGTTACGAACTGAACGTTTGGGTCCCCCCACATTCATACGTTGCAGCTCATACACCCCTCCTCCATGGGATGATATTAGGATGTGGGGCCTTGGGGAGGTGATGAGGCTTGGATAAGGTCATGAGGGTGGAGCCCCCATTGCAAGAAGAGGGAGAGACACTAGAGCTTCCTCTCTCGGCTGTGCGAGGATAGAGTGAGAAGGCAGTTGTCTGCAATATAAGAGGGCCCCCACTAACAACTCGATCTGCTGTCACATTGATCTTGGACTTCTCAGACTCCGGAACTGTGAGAATTGTTGTTAAAGCCGCCCAGTCCATGGTGTTTTTGTCACAGCAGCCTGAGTGGTCTAAGACAGGGTCTGTGGAGAGGCTCCAGGTGAGACTTTGTGAAGAGATCATCTAGTGTTGCTGGAAGATTCTTGTGCTAACATGAGTCAGAGTCATTTTAAGCCCAATTTTACTATGAGGTAAATTGGGTTTCCTTGTGATTTACTTCTATTAGACAATTTTACCTTGCAGATAATAGATTTACCTTTCTCATCAGTCCTAGAGATGGTACTTTCAGACAAATGGCTACCCCTTGCATAGCTAATGTGCTTTGATCTGAAATAGTAATAATCTCATGATGATTACTCTGAGAAGGTCCTAAACATATCTCCGTAAATGTGATTTGTGCTGCTTTTGTAAAAGGCGTGTGTAGCTCAGAGCAGAGGTCTCATCATCAGGCAGAATAAACTGCTTTCATGGCACATTGCTTGTATTTCTGTGCTGTACTTCTGTGCTACTAGCATTTGTTTATTTTTACCTTATGTAATAATAACGGTGGTAATCTTACATGCTAATATCTGGAGATGTGCTAAGCCCTTTCCATGCGCTATCCCCTTTAATCCTCAGAGTATCTCCAAAGGGAGGCGTTCTGGTTTATAAATGAGAAAATTAAAGCCTAGGAGAGGTAAAATTAACTTAAGGTGTCCCTGCTAAAAATTAGTAAAGCTGAATTCAATCCCAGATTGGGGTGACAGTAGATCCTGGGCTTTCCCCACTAGAGTATAGCACTTATTATTTACATACCATTGCCCCTCAACTAGATTTGGATTGCTTTGGAAGTGAGAGCTGTGTTCTATCCAATCTTTGGATCCCCAAACAACGTACAATCATACTTGCAAAAGGTGTGTTCGCTACAGTCATTCTTGATTTTTCTCTTAATACATAAACTTGGTTGCCCTACTTAATCACATAGAAGAATAATCCTCCCAGTTATTTTCACCTTAGGTAATCATAATTTTCATGGGTGAGTAATACTGCTAGAAGCCTGAGCTTACAGAATTATGTAGAAGAAAAACTCATCCCTGCTTGAAACTGGATAGTAATTATATGTGCCACTGAAACTTGGTTGTGTTGTGGCCCTGAATTACTGCTTGGCATTTACGTCTCCCTGAGCTAGGATAGCTGTTCTTGTCCTGCTTCTTAAAACTCAGGCAGAGGAGAGGATGCCTTTAAAAGCTCTTGTGGGAGAGCATGTGAAATTGTTTGTATATCGATTCCAGATGATGACCTTGCTGCTAGAAACTTCAAGGCCCGTTCAAATTGCTACTAAGATACCAGGCAGTTTTCTGTAATAAGGCAGTAGAGTCTGTAATAACAATTTTATAACTTAAAGTATTTCTGTATCAAGAGGCATCAAATGAATGTAAGGTCAGCTTCTGTGGATTTTTTAGTACTCTACCCCGATAAAATGAATCTTGTACAAAGTACCATCCTGGCTGTATCTGAAAAGTTACTTCTAGTATCCCAGATGCATTGTGGATTAGGTCTTGCTTTCCTATGTAATCATAACCGGACAATGCCATTGCTATAGCTAATGTCCTAAGTGAATGTTGTACTTCTTCAGATCTCTGAACTTTCAACTAAATCCAAAGTGTGCTCTCTTGTCCATGGTTCTCTCTCTGGCCTCGCATGGAGTGGAAATTTACCGCGGCTCTTGGAATAAGTTGAAATAAATTCCTTTGCTCTTTGTAACCCATATGAACTCAGACATCCTTATGCAGTGAGAGTACTCAATATTCAGGGCTCAGAATGAGGCCATTACCAGAAGCTTGAGTGGGTGCTGGATGGTGGACAAGCATTCTAGACATGAAGCTATAGTCTCAATTTCTAGTCCCCATTTTGCTGCTGGCTGCCTGTGTGAAAACGGGAAGGCCTCAGCTTTCTCCTGTGATGCATTCAGAGTGGATGATCTCGGATTCTGACATCTTATAGATCTGAAATTGTATTATTGGAATGCAAGCATGAAAGTAAAGTCATGGGCTCAGAAGCCTTTCTACTCCAATTTCGTTAATTTTGAATTTCCATAGCTGAGTTCAAGAGGGAGCACAACTGTCTGAAAATGGTTTATGTACTTAGATTTGGAAAGAACTATATTAAGGATGATGTAGGAGTTTGGTTTTGTTCACAACTTTCAGAGAAGTATGTAAGTAATAAAGGGAAATTGATAGTACGAAGCTGTGTGAACCTATGGGGTTAAAAAATGTATTTAACTTTTGGTTCAGTTAAGAATTTAGCTACCTAGTTGATTTTCTGCCACTAAACGGCCTTTTAAAAGCTCTTGCTCAACTACTACTTCAGAAAGTGCCTATTTGGGAGGTGTATGCTAGGTTTCTTATGCCCCCACTTGGAGAAACAGATTTACCCGACAAAAGTAACTTCTAGAAAGCCCCAAACTCTAACTTGGGTGTGGGGAAATTCTAGAGCGAGGGGGGAATTGGGGAAATGAGTGGTCAGAGAGGGTTTTGGAGCTGCTGATGGGATTTGGAAGTGGCTTTTTATCCAGGAGAGGAAGAATATTAAATTTCTCATCCCCGAGTGTCTCCTTGGTTGGCTAACAGCCTGGACAGCTGGACAGGTACAGCTAATTTGTAGCCTGTGGAATTCCAGAGCATTATGCCCAACTAAACATGAATAGTGCTAATGTCCGTAGTAAAGGGGTAAAAGTTTTCCTGCTTCTTTCAAGAAGTTAGAATATGCTTTGCTGCCTTGGGAAAACTGGGAGGCTGAACACAGATAGAAATACTAAAATAATAATAATTTTGAGTGTCAGAGCTGTGTTAAATACCTTTCATGTATTATTTCACTCATTCATTCAACAAATATTTATTGCCAGACACAGTTTGGGCACTTGGAATACAGGAATGAATAAAATATAATAAATCCCTTTCTTCATGGACTTTGTAGCCTAATGGGTAAGGCTGAAGAGAAACGTAATAAATACACTTGCAAATTATGTAGTGTATTAAATAATGAGAAATGGTTGAAAAAAATTAAAGCAAGAAAGTTAGGAAACATGCAGTGTTGATTGACAGACACACTTGAAAATAGGGTGGCCAGGGAAGATCTGACTGAAAAGTTGACATTGGAATCAAAGCCTGAGGGAGGTAAGAGAGCAAGCCGTGTGAATATCTGGGGGAAGAGACATCCAGGCAAGGACCCCAGAATGGAGCTGGGCTTGCAGTGATTAAGAAACAGTGGGGAGATGAGTGTGCTGGAGCAGCAAAGGTGCTGGGGGAGGGAAAGAGGAAACGAGGTCAGAGAGAGAGAACAGAGGTCCTATAAGAGGGGACTTGGAAGGCCCTGAATGGACTTCGAAAGTAACCAGAGGGATTAGAGCAGAGGAGTGCCATGGTCTGACTTAAGTGTTCACAGGAATATAATGCATGCTGTGCTGAGAATAGGCTTTTTGGGTGCTTTTTTGAGTGGGAGCTCAGAGATAATTTAGGATATGATTGCAACAATCCAGAGTGTCAGTGCGGTAGCAAGGAGGTGATAAAAAGTGATCAGGTTCTGGTTATCTTTGAAGAAAGAAACTGCAGGATTTGCCGATATTTTGTATATTTCATAGGAGAACGAGGAGTGAAGGATGATTACAAAGTGGCCAGAAGAACTCAAGACGTTTGCCTCAAGGACAGGTAGAATGGAGTGGTCATTTAATGACCTAGAGAAGTCAGTGGATGAAGCAGGTTTGGGGGGAGTATCCAAAACCAAATTCCTGATTTGGTTTTGGATATTCCAAATTTAGGATAGTTATAATGCATCCAATTAGAGATATCCAGTAGACAGTGAATATATAAATCATTGAATCCTCCCAACGACATTGTGTTGTTTTTGTCCCAGTTACATGTAAGTAGTAGAGTTGCCATTTTAATCCAGGCAGCCTGAGTCCAGAGCCACATTCCCCACCATGCAGATCTGTCTTTCCCAGCTCCTCCTAAGGCAGCACAAGAAAATATATGCAGGCACTGTGACTGTAGAAAAAGGAAATGGATTCAGATTTCCCAAGAATTCTTACCTGTATTCAAATGCATGATACTAATAAAGAAAAACTTATCTAAATCCAAATGGTGGTCTTTATAAATTAATATTTAATCCGTGGAAGAAATGCCTATTCAATATACCAAGAGTTCTGGGTAAGTCTTCATTCAGTCCGTGATTCAGTGGACATTTATTGAGCCCCTAGTGTGTACCAGGTATTGCAGTGCAAGTAAGCTTGAAGTTTCTTCCCTCAATAAACTTACACTCTGGTGAAAGGAAGCAACATAAGCCTAATAACTGCATATATGAATGTAAAATTCAACTATAATGAGAGCTGTGGGGGAAAAGATCCTAAACAGAAGAGAGATTATATACAAAGGTCAGGTGCAGGGAATGAAAAGAGAAACTTGCAGTTGTTCACATGCTAAATTGCACGGATAGACTCTGGAAAGATTCCTAAATCATGTGACTAATGGTAATGTGTTCTCCCTCTCAGATGATGGAACTCATTTCTGGTTTTTGCTTTTAGTGACATTCAGCATAATTCTCTTCCCTACAGGTGAACACACAATTATTACATTGGTAGGAATTTTTTCCTGTGGCATGATTATGTTCATGTTGATCATGTTGGGTGCCAGGTCTTATTTTCTTGCATTTATGAAAATAAGATACTCATTCAAAAGCAATAAGCAGTTCTTTTATAGTTTGTATTTATGAAAGACTTTACATTATTGAACCTCACAAAACCCAATGACAGGGATTCTTAGCCTTGAATATATATCAGGATCAGCCTAGGAGATTTTAAATCATTTAGATGTCTGGGTCCTACCATAGACCCAATGAATCACAATCTTTAGGATGGTAGGGACTGGTGTAGGTAGTTTAGAAAAATCCCAGGTGTTGATGAAATATGGCCAGACCTCATGAAATAGTAAAGCAGGTCCTACTATTTTCATGTTATAGATGAGGAAATCAAAACAAAATCTCACAAAATCATGTCTTTCAAACTCAGTAGTTCTTAAACTTGCCAGTCCCAGTGCCCCTTTTATAACAAATATTTTGCAATTCTTCCTATCTTGAAGTTCATACATTATAATATACAAAATATAAATTTAAAATTCTCTATGGAGTTCTGTTTTCTGTTAAGATACAGAAGTGAAAGACCTTCACTGTCAAACAACAAAAGTTACAAAGTAAACAAAAAAATTAACCTGTAAAAAAAAAAATCCAAAATCTGTAGACACAAATCTCAGAAAAATTAAATTCCAGAAAGACTGGTCATTCTGAAGTGAGACATTTATATCTGAGGCTGGTTGAGGTTCAGAGTAGGTAGAGGAGAAAATCTGTCAGAGGACAATCTTGCCTTGTATTCAGAGAAACTAGTGAAACTTTTAGTGAAGCTGTGGTTCCTTAAGATACAAATCCAAAAATGAACTCATGAAGAAATGGAAAACCTTAATAACCTTATATCTAAGAAAGTTGAAGAAATCAGATTTGTTATTTGAAACCTTACAGCAAAGAAAACTCCAGGCTCAGGGTCACTGGTGAATGATAACAAACATTGAAGAAAAAAGACAATTATCCCATATAAACTTCCAGAAAATAGAGGTGATATCACTGTTTAACTCATTTTATCAGGCTAGTGTAACCCTGATACTAAAATCAAATGAAAACATTACAAGTAAAGACCAATACTTAATATTGGTTCATTAATACTAATGCATTAATAATTAATAACACAGGAGTCCACAGAAAAGAATAATCCAACAATAAATAAAACCTCATGACCATTTGGAATTTATCCCTGGAATGTGCAGTGGGTTCAAGCATTCAAAAATCCATCAGTGGCATTCACAGCATTAATAGGGTCAATGAGAAAAAAGTATACGGTCTTATCAAGAGATGGAGAGAAGATATTTGACAAAATCAACATCTACTTATGCCCAAACTCTCAAAATATAAATGGAAAAGAATATCTTTAAAAAAGTGCATAGATGAGGGGTGCCTGGGTGGCTCAGTTAGTTAAGCGTCTGCCTTCGGCTCAGGTCATGATCCCAAGGTCCTGGGATTGAGTCCCACATCGGGCTCCTTGCTCAGTGGGGAGCCTGCTTCTCCCTCTGCCTGCCACTCCCCCTGCTTGTTCTCGCTCTCTGTCAAATAAATAAAATCTTTTTGAAAAAGTGCATGGATGGAACTGGGTATTTACCCCAAAGATACAAAAGTAGGGATCCGAAAGGGTACGTGCACCCTGATGTTTATAGCAGCAATGTCCACAATAGCCAAACTGTGGAAAGAGCCAAGATGTCCATCGACAGATGAATGGATAAAGAAGATGTGGTATATATATACAATGGAATATTATGCAGCCATCAAAAGGAATGAGATCTTGCCATTTGCAACGACGTGGATGGAACTGGAGGGTATTATGCTGAGCGAAATAAGTCAGTCAGAGAAAGACATGTATCATATGACCTCACTGATATGAGGAATTCTTGATCTCAGGAAACAAACTGAGGGTTGCTGGAGTAGTGGGGGGTGGGAGGGATGGGGTGGCTGGGTGATAGACACTGGGGAGGTTATGTGCTCTGGTAAGTGCTGTGAATTGTGCAAGACTGTTGAATCTCAGATCTGTACCTCTGAAACAAATAATGCAATATATGTTAAGGAAAAAAAAAAAAAGATAGCAGGAGGGGAAGAATGAAGGGGGGGAAATCGGAGGGGTGGACGAACCATGAGAGACGATGGACTCTGAGAAACAAACTGAGGGTTCTAGAGGGGAGGGGGGTGGGAGGATGGGTTAGCCTGGTGATGGGTATTGAGGAGGGCATGTTCTGCATGGAGCACTGGGTGTTATGCACAAACAATGAATCATGGAACAGTACATCTAAAACTAATGATGTAATGTATGGGGATTAACATAACAATAAAAAAAGAAATTAAAAAAAAGTGCATAGATGAAAAACCTACAGCTAACCTTAAATTTAATGGAAAAATATTGAATGCTCTACTCCAAAGATGAGTAACCAAGTGAGATGGTTTATTCTTACCCCTCTTATTTCACTTTGATGTGGAGTTATTCGCTGGAACAATAGAAGTAAAAGAAATAAAAGGTGTAACAATTGAAGGAAAAAACCCCTTATTTGCAGATGACATGATTGTTTATAATAGGAAATCCTAAGAAATCTATAAAAATAGAATTAGTAAATGATTATAGTAAGGTTATTGGGTACAAGATCAATATTCAAAAATTGTATTTCTTTACACACAAACTAGAAAACAAAATTTAAAACAATACTAGGTACAGCAACATCATGAAATACTTTTAGGATCCATGGAAATGATGTAGAAGATCTCTACAGTGAGAACTATAACATATTGCTGGGAAAAATAATGTTTTTGGTCCAGAAGACTCAGTATTGTGAAGATGCCGATTTTCCCCCAAATTGATCTATACATTCAAGGCCATCTTAATCAAATCCTAACGTTCTTTTTGTAGAAATAATAAAATAATGCTTAAACTCATGTAGAAATGCATATGTCTTAGAATAGCTAAAACAAATTTGAAAAAAGGTTAGATGAATTATACCACCTAATGTTATGACAACATAGAGCCGCAGTAGGCAACATGGTATTTATGTAAGGAGAAAATAGAATAAAGAGTTCAGAAGTAGAGCTATGCATATGTGATCTATTAATTTTTAACCAATTTCAAGTTAATTTAGTCACAAAAACTTTACATTTTTAATGATGCTGAAACCACATACCCATATGCCAAAAAAATTAACCTCTGCCTCGTTCCATACATAAAACATAATTGAAATAAATCATAGACCTAAACATAACCAAAACCATACAACTAGAAAGCAGGAGGATGAACTTTGGGAGAATGAACTTGTGAACTTTGGGTAGGCAGACTTTTGTCAGGGTATAAAAAGCACTAATTAAAAAGAGGTGTATCAAAATCATCTACTCTTCAAAAGGAGCAGTTAAGAAAATGAAAAGTCATGAACTGGAAGAACTTGGCTTGGATTAAGATTTCTATCCACAAAAAATCCTATGGCACATTCAGGAGTTGCAAGGTGTGCAATTCTTCAATGTGTGGGACGGTGCAACTCATTGTAGAGTCCAATAAACACTGTTGGGGTTCTTGTATCATAAACAAAACCAAATACCACTCCTCCCACAAACTCCTAAAATGTCCCCTAGGAGGTGGTACCATCCCTGAAGGGAACCACTGTTACATTAACACAACCAAGAAGAAAAGGAAGATATCCTGGCTCAGACAATACCTGAATGGGGATTTCTCTGTTCCCATTGCCTTACTTCCTTTCACAGATAAATGCATAAGCCTACCAGTTTCTGGGTTTCAAAATATTTGAGATAAGGCTGTTCTTCTAGCAAAATAATGGAGATGATCGCTGCTGAATTGTTGCCTGGCACGTATAAAGAAGCTAGCTGTTGCTTCCTGGTTGGTTGCCCATGAAAGCTAACAAACTGAGTACTTTCACCCTTGGCAGTGAAGGAAATACATCGAGAGAGGTGCCATATTAAAAGCTGGTCCCTGCAAATGGCTTGGCGTAGATGAAAAGATGGTGCAGGCTGGACCCATGAGTACCACAGGGCTTCGAGTAAACAGTGCTTGGGCCCTGCTCTCCCTCCTGTTTTGGAAAAATGCCCCCAGAGCTTCTGTCTTTGGTGATGGCTGTGTATAAAGGCTTTGCTTTCCAAAGTGACCTCCTCTTGACAGGGATCCAGAAACTATGCTTCTCTTGGCTCTCTCTGGTTTTGTTGCTAACATAAATCTCATGATTTCCATCTTGATGGTACTACTGAATAAACTAATTAAAAATTGCATGGCTTTTCCATCAGGCTTTATAGATGGTTTTCATACAAATGCACTATTAATCCCTAGTCCTAGTGTGCTGTAGATAGTCCCTCAGGTGGTTTTAAAAAAGAGGAAAAGAGACAATTCAGAAATACACTGTAACTTGTTCCAACTACAGCCCCCGCTTTGCAAATAACACTTCTGATTGGAAACTTTGTTGGCAGCCTCTGTAATAAAAAATGGTGACTCATTCCAAGATTGTGTTCTTGGGTTTTTGCAGATATTAAAGTCTCAGTTATATGTGTCCAACAGAGTCAAGCTAGCAATAAAATCTGGAATGATGGGGAAAATCTTTTATTTCATCCCATCTGGAATGAGGAGAAAGTGATTTGAAAATCCAGTGCCTAGGCCATTTATGAAGAGAGCATCTTCATTTCCCTTTACACATTAAAAACATTGTCATAAGATGCATTGAAAGTTGGGGCTGGAGGGGTCCATAACTTGTCACTTAGTACATCTAATCTGATACTTAAATCTTCATTGCCGTCTGTCAGACTAAAACGCCTTGCTTTTTGAGAACGTGTGAGATTGTTAAACACGGCAGATCTTTAAAGACCCTGGTGAAACTAGAATCCAAACACCTGCATTTCAGGTATTCTCCTTCAAATATTCTTCTCTGGTACCAACACCCTTGGTTCCTGATTTGATGTGGTTTCCAGACTTAGGACCATCATGTTCATTTTTCTTTGTATAGAAATCAGTTTGTAGAAGTCCTCCTTGAAAATTGACTTCTAGAATGAAACCTAGTTCTTCCAAGGGTCTGACCAGTGAGTAATAGAAAGGGACTTTCATGATTCTTTCTCTTGAATATTCTTTCCTTCTAGTTTGAGTGACATTTACTGAAGGGACCTTCTTAATTCAAAACAAGAGCGTTAAAGCAAATCCAACTTTGTGACCCAGGTTTATAACCAATCACTGCCATTTTCCTGCCTGTGTTTGCTGTTACCAGAAGTGAGTGAGAGGGACACCTAGGCAGAAGTCAGTAATAAATGATCTTAGGATGGTACCTTTGACTAATTTCAGCAGTCGGCCCTTGTGTCCACTAATGGTACAATAGCTGGAAGATCAAAAATACTAACAGGACGTGACCGACCATCAGAATAAAAAAGGCACCTCTCAGTTGCATCTTAATAGATCAGCTCATCCCTGTGAGGATGCATAAGTGTTGTATAACCTCATGGGGGGCAATCTTCATGCAACTGAGTGAAGCAATACTGTTCAATCAGGTGGTATTAGCAAACCCATCTTTGCCTCTGCCATACTATAAAGAACCGTGATTGGATTAAAACAGTCTGATACCTTGAATATGGGGGAGATTTAATTCTCTAAAATCTTGGTCTGTTGTAAATAAATCCTGCAAAATCCAGAAAAAATTTGTTAGATTCAGCCTTTCTAGCCTAACTTTGCACCAGAGGATTTTGTCATTATGTGGGTGGTTCAAGAGCCCTTAGGGCTAAGGAATATGTAGCTACCTTCTTCTGTTTTTCTAACTACTGGAACTCAGGCAGAGAACGGAGCTCATCATAGTTCTGTGTATATTATCACATGATCATAATCGATTCATATAAGGCTTTACTCCTGTTTATTTTCCCCTTTTAATGGATTTGCTTTATATTCTTAAATACATCTTTATATATTTAACTGTATATATACACACATTTAAGTACACACATATCCTTGCAAATTATGTGGTTTTGATTCATGAGTGTTTGGTTTTAATGTAGCTAAATGGTATTGCACCATAAATCTCGCTCTAATAGTTTGCTCACTGCTTATAATGTATTAAAGTTTGGTCGACACCATATGTGCATCCAGTTTGCTGCTTCTTAGAGCTTTAGTATTCCATGCTATACAGCTACCCTATTCTATAAACTTCATCCTAATGATTGACATTGAACATACTTCCAGTTACTCTCATTATGAACAATATCACAATGAGCGTGCTTGAACATATACATACCCTTAAGAATCTCTGAGAGAATTTTCCTGAGATACAGAGCTCCAGGAGGGGCATCAGAGGGTCATAAACATACAGATACTTAATTTTCTGGGACACTGCCATACTGCTTTCAAGCTATGGCTGAGTCAGTTCATTATTGTTTCCATTTGCAGTGCATGAGTGTTCTGGTCCACAGCTCCCAATATTAGGTATTACTCACTTTCCTAATTTTTGCATTCTGGTGGGTGTACATTGACTTTTCACTGTTGTTAGTATTTTTCTATGAGTTGTGAATTGAGATCTTTCCTGGATCTGTTAGGCGGGTTTCCTCCAATTTTCTTCATCTCCTTTTTCTTACTTGTCAAGAGCTCATTTTGTTTTTGTTTTGTTTTATAATCTATGTAGTATTCCCTCATCAGTTGTAAGGTTGCCAATATTTTCTCCAAGCCATATATCTGCTCATGATTTTATAATATTCTTTAGGAAATCTGGCTTTAATGTAGTCACATACACTCTTTATCTTCTCTCCCCCCCCCCACTTTTTTTTTTTTTTTAATTTACAGTGTTTTGAATAAATGTTTCAGCTTTCTCTCCAGCCTTGGCCAGAAAAATATTTTCACGTTATTTTCTTTATGACTTAAGGTTTTATCTTCACCTTTGGGTTTTTAATTCACTTACTCGTCACTTGGCATGTGCTTAAAGAGTAAGGGTCCAGCTCCATTTTTCTTCATATGGTGAACTGGTTTTTTTAGAACATCATCAACTGAACAATTTAGCTCTTCTTCATGCTTTGTGGTACCATCTTTATCCTACATCAAGTTTTCATGTGCAGTGTTCTGTTTTTCTTATGTACCATAAGTCTGCTAGTTGAAATAATCTACTTTATCAGTGTCCTATATTTTTTTAATTACTAGGGTTTAATAACATACGTTAATGGCTTATAGAGTCCGTCTTCCCTCTTGTTCTTTTTCAAAGTTGACTTTGGCTCTTTCACATAAACTTTAGAATGAGTTTGTTTAATCCCTCCAGCCTTATTCTATTGCTATTTCTATTGCTAGTGTGTTGAGTTTATAGATTAATTTGGGAGATAACTGACCTCTATGCCATATTTAATTATCTCATGCATAAATATGGTATATCACCCAATTCTAACTTTCTTCCGTGTCCTTTAATATAGCTAAAACATTTTCTCTGAAAGGCTTTATGCCTTCATTGTTGGGTTCATTTCTATATATTCTTTGTTACTATTGTTAATGGTTCTTGTTGTGAGACCAAGCCCGTTTTGTGAAATGGATCAACTAAGTCAAAAGGTCTTATATGTGGGAAATGTCCTTGCAAGAAAAGTTGTCCCTCTATAACACTTAGGTTTATCCTAATTCATATATTATACCCCTTAATTCTGTAGTAGAGATTGTTTTCCTGACTGAACTTAGGCTCATTCAGACTGATATACCCGTAGTGACATCCTTTATTTGAATATGTGAAGAAATTCTTGAGAACATTCAACTTAAATTGGTTCCTGGAACATAAAAAATTTCTCTACAAAAATGTAAGAAGTTTTCTGGCTTTGGCAAATCTCTGCAGGCAATTCCTGTGCTAGATGTATGGAAAAATTTGCACTAGTCACTTTTTTCATGTTATGATAAAAGAGAATGTTACTTGAACTTTTCCATCACAAAGCCACAAAAGGACAAATCTAAAATTATGTGCTTAATAAATAATACTTTTGCATCCTGTAAAACCAAGCAATATATTCAAAAAATAATACATTGTGGTAGAGTGCATTATTGATCCGTTCTTCACTGTTTCCAATATTCATACTTTTGCCATATGACTGTGCAATTCCTCTAACAAAAAGAGTATACTTTCCAACATTTGACTTGAGCTTCTATCGTGTGATTTTTTTGCGGGGGTGGGGTCAATGGGAATTTGGTGGAGATGATGTGTAAGGGCTTAGAATGAACTTGTACAATAAAGTCGTTTCTTGTCCCTTTGCCATCATCATGGGAAGAACATGCAGGGGCTAACCTGCTGGTCTAAGGAGGAGAGGTCTTGTGGAGCCGAGCTAGAGCTAGTTGGCTAATTTAGATTGGCACCTGTTAGAGCTGCATAACCCAGACAGTTTGTATCAGCTGAACTGCAGATATGTGCCAAACTCAGGTTAGCAGAGCTTTTCCAGATGCTGCAAACGAACCAAAGCCTCCTCTATCACCCCAGCTAACTGATGATGATCCATAAGTGTAAATGATTACTGCTCTAAGTCATTGAGTTTCAAGAAGGCTTATTAATGTAGCATTATTGTGCAATAATCTTAATAATACACCATGTCAAAGCAGAGTTTTTAACAGGATTGCTGGTTTGGTTTATCTTTAGAAAATAAAATTCTGGGGCGCCTGGGTGGCTCAGTTGGTTAAGTGACAGCCTTCAGCTCAGGTCATGACCTTGGAGTCCCGGGATGGAGTCCCGCATCAGGCTCCCTGCTCGGCAGGAGGTCTGCTTCTCCCTCTGATCCTCCCCTCTCTTGTGTTCTCTCTCTCTCTCTCTCAAATTAAAAAAAAAAATTTCCTTCCTCTCATTAATTAAAACAATGAAACTTTAAAATTCTTTGCAAACTAGAATTAGGAAGAATTTCCTTAACCAGACCAATGGCTTATAACAAAAACTTGAAGGAAACTCATATTTAATGAAACAATTTTTAGAAATAATTCCTTTAAAATCAAGTGAACATGAAATTTCTCATTATCCCACCTCTATTTAATATTATAGTGGAGATCCTAGCAGTAGAGTAAGAAAAAGAAAACCAGATTATGGGAAGAAAGATGGAAAAGAAGAATACCACTGTTATTTGTAATTGAATAGGATTGTCTCCATGGAAAACACAAGAAAATGTACAAGTTTTTAGAATTACTAAGAGCTCAGCAAGGTTACTGAACATAGATCAATAAACAAAAATAATTTGGTTTCCTATATACCAGCAACAAAAACTTAATTAAATATAAAATATATACTATATACTACAGTCACATATATAACATACTTACAAATGAATCTTCAAAAATGAAGTATGAGAACAATAGGGAGAGATTTATAAAACTTTGCAGAACAATATTTTTAAGAGGCCTATATGCATGGAAATGTATGCCATGTGTATGGATAATAAGGTTGAATATTAATATATCACTTCTTCCATGATCAACCTATGTTTTCTATAATGCTAGCTTTATTATTTTAGAAAGTTTTTATCAACCTGATTTAATACTTAAAAGAAGAGGGCTGAGAGCGCTAAGACAGTTTGTAGAAAAGGAAATTGGTAGGGCAATTTCTCTTTCTAGAAAGCAAGATTTATTATAAAGCTTCAGTAAATAAGATAGTGTGGTTTAAGTAGGGTTAAAAGAAGAGACATAGGACCTTTGGACATATTAAAAGAGCTCCAAAATACACACATATATGGAAAATTGATAAATGATATAATTCCTTTGACAAATAAGTTGAGGCAAGATGAGCATCTTAATAAAAGGCCCTAAGAAAACAAGTTGGCCCCTAGAAATAAATAGGATTTTATCCCAACCTCAATCCTACAAAAATCAATTTTAGATGGAATAGAATTGAATGTGACAGTGACATTTAACAGCTTTGAATGAAAAGACAAGATTATTTCTTTGACTCAAGTCCAAGAAAAGATTTCTTAAGACAGAGTAAACAATAAGGAAAAAGAATGGTACATTTGATTATATAAAACTAAAATTAGCTTCTGTGTATCATAACATGCAAAGCAGAAAGGCAAATACTGAGTGGGAAAGAGATTTGGAGCCTATTTCGTCACTATCTAGAACACTTGATAACATCAAAAGAGAAATTGGCAAGGGTCACGAACTGGAAGTTCACAGAAGATAACTATATGGCTTGAGGAACACAACAGATACCACTTCACAGCTATTGGATTGGTGGCGAAGTGTTGGCAAAACATGAAGAAATGGGAACTCACCCAGTACTGATAAAAATAAAAAATGAGTGGCTGCTCTGGAGAACAATTTAATAAAAAGTTGTAAAGATCAGGTTGCATGTCCCTTTCCAGGCATGTCCCTTCCCATTCATTCTGGATGAATGAAACTCTAGCGCATGTGCCAAGGAGACATGTGTAATGATGCTCGTGGCAGTATTTTTTGCAATCTCAATGACTTGGAAAAGACCTAAATGTCATCAAGGGGAGAATGGATACATTGTGCTACATTGTGCCTGTGCTACATTGTGATTCCATTGTGCTACAATGGAACATTATTCAGCAGTGAAAATGAATTAGAGCTGTCAATATGGCTGTGGCTCACAGATACAATACAGAGTGAAGAAAGCAAGATGCAGAAGCTTTATCCCTCCTTACATCCTATATTTATATATATATATAAAATCTGCAGTTGTGCCCAAATAGTATAGGTTATTTAAGAATACCTACTCATATAATAAAGTATAAAGACCTTCACAGAGAAAATAAATACCCGATTGAAAGTAATAGTTACCTGAAGCAAGGAAAGGGAATTTAAATACATTTGGGGTTGGGGGTACACACGGGCTTTAAGAATATTGATCCTCTTTTATTTCTTAAGTAGATGGCAGCTAATGGGTACTTGATTTTTGAAAAATGTTTTTCTGTATGTCTAAAAATTTCATAATAAAAAATCCCCAGCAAAAGCTAATGATCTCTGGAGTGTTAGACTCATAGTTACTTACCCTGACAAGTCCTTTTCTGAGGGGAACTTTTGAGGTGCTTTCTTTTCCATACAAGCAGGTGGGCTGTTTGGGAATTAATTACTATTTCTCCACTAGACTGTGAATTCCTCCATTGCAAGAATTATGCCTTATTCATCTTTGTATTCTTGCAACCCACACGAATCCTGACAATGTAAAACAAACACTTTATGAATAAATGCATCAGGTAGACCTAAAGGTTAGAAACCATGGGAATAAAACCCCAGATACAAATGTACCAGCTCAAATTGTTTTCGCAACCAGATAAAACCATTCCAATGTTTTCTTCTCTCTCTAGAATTGATCTTATTTTCTTCTGAAAGTAAATTTGACCTGTTACTCCTGAGCAATTATTACCATGATGAAATTTTTCCTGTGTTGCATGGAACACCATTATTCAGTGAAATATTAATAGATGTACTTCAGTCAAAGGGCCTCATGGTCAAATAAATAGGGAAATACAGAATTTTAAAAGTGAAAATGATCTACAAAAAACCTAGAGCTAACATAATACTTGCGAGAAACTAGATGCTTTGGAAAAAAAGATGCAATTGAAAACAAGGCATGATGTCTCTTGTTCTTTTTTGGGGGGGTACCTAAAATACATGTTTCAGGTGTGCAATAACAATTCGACATTTGTACACAGAAATAACAAATGTTGGTGAGGAGGTGGAGAAAAGGGAGCCCTTGTATGCCATTGATGGGAATGTAAATTGGTGCAGCCACTGTGGAAAACAGTATGGCAGTTCCTCAGAAATTAAAAATCGAAATTCCATATGATCTGTTAATTCTACTTCTGGGTATATACCCAAAGAAAACAAAAACACTAATTTGAAAAGATACATGCACCCTTATGTTTATTGCAGCGTTATTACAATAACCAAGATAGGGAAGCAGCTTGAATGTCCATCAGTAGATGAATGGATAAAGAGGATGTGGTATGTATACACAACAGAATATTACTCAGCCTTAAAAAAAAATCTTGCCATTTGCCACAACATGGACAGACCTAGAGGATATTATACTAAGTGAAATAAGTCAGAAAGACAAATACCGTATGATTTCATTTATATGAGGCATCTAAAAAACAAAGGAACAAAGAAGAAACAGACTCAAATGTACAGAACAGACTGGTAGTTGCAAGAAGGGAGAAGGATAAGGGATGGGCAAAATAGGTGAAGGGATTAGGAGATGCAAACTTCCAGTTATAAAGAAGTCACAGGGAGGAGAAGTACTTATCTAACAGTGGTGCTCCAAGTACTAGCTGGTGCAATAAGACTGCAAAAGAAAAAGATATACCTATTGGGATGGAAGAAATAAATTTTTGATTGCAGATGACATGATTGGCTGTAAAAAATTTTTTTTTAAAAGTCTAACGAAGCAACAAAAATCCCTTGGAAATAAGTGAGAATAGCAAAGTCACAGGCTATAAGGTAAATGTGCTGAAGTTCATTGCTTTCCTATATACCAGCAATGAACAATTGGAATTCAAATTTTAAAATACCATCTATAATAGCAACAACAAAAAATGAGCTATAAATTCAAAATACGTGTATCTGGGTGGTTCAGTCATTAAATGTTTGCTTTCGCCTCAGGTCATGATCCCAGGGTCCTAGGATGGAGTCCCTTGTTGGGCTCCCTGCTTAGCGGGGAACCCGCCCCCCCACTTGTGCACTCTTTCTCTCTCTCAAAAATAACCCATTTAACATTTTTAAAAAATGAGCTATAAATTCAAAATATGTATAAGATCTGTATGCAGAAAATTAAAAGATTCTGGTGAAAGCAAAGATCTAAATAAATGGTGAGTTATTCTGTATTCATAGATAGCAAGACTCAGTATTGTTAAAATGTCATTTTTGTCCCAACTAGACCCATAGTTTTAATACCATCCCAATCAAAATTCTAGCAATCTATTTTGCTGATAATGAAAAAATCCAAAAGTTATATAGAGGTAAAGATCTTGAATAACCAAGACATTATTTGAAAAGAACAAAGTTGGATGTCTAACACTACACAATTTCAAGATTTACTCTAAAGTTACAGTAATTAAGATGTGGTATTGGTACAAGAATAGGTACAGAGATCTACGGGCAGAATAGAAAGGCCAGAAATAGACTGATAAAATAGAGGGAGCTGATCTTTGACAAAGGAACAAGGGCAATTCAGTGGAGAAATGATGGTCTCTCCAGCAAATGGTACTGGAACAATTGGACATCCACATGCAAAAAAATCCAATCTACACACCAACTTTACATTTTTCACAGAAATTAATTCAAAATGGCCCTAGGCCTAACTATAAAATGCAAAACTGGAAGATAACCTAGGTGAAAATCTATAGGATCTCAGGCTTGGCAAGGAGTATTCAGATACAACACGAAAAGTATGATCCAGGACAGAAAAAAATCAGTTGCATTTCATTAGATTTAAAAACTTTTGTCCTGAACACTGTATGAGAATGAAAGCACAGATTAGGAGAAAATATTTGCAAATGCACATCTGATAAAGAACTTGTAACCAAAATATACAAAGAACTCTTAAAATTCACCAATAGGTAAACAACCCAATGTAAAAATTGACAAAAGAGCTCAGACTCCTGACCAAAGACAATATACAGATGGCATATGAAAAGATGCTCAACATAATTTGTTGGTGGGAATTTCAAATCAAAATGAGATAGGGCTATACATTTATTAAAGTGGCAAAAATATAAAAAAACAAAAAAACAAAAAAACCTCTGACTATACCAATTGCTGGGGAGGAGGCAGGGGAAAAATAGCCCTCATTCACTGCTGGTGGAGATGCAAAATGGCACAGCTACTTAGGAATACGTTTTGGCAGTGTCTTACAAAAGTAAACATAGCTTTATCAATCCAGTAATCATGGTCCTGGTTTCAAAATACATATCTACACAAAAACCTGTACATGGATGTTTATAGCAGATTCCCTCATGATCATTAAAAATTGGAAGCAACCAAGATGCCATTCAATAGGTGAATGTATAAACAGACTGTAATACATCTATGCCATGGAATAGTCAGTGATAAAAACAAATGAGCGATCAGGTTACAAAAAAAAAGGACCTCAAATTCACATTTCTTTTTTTATTATGTTAATCAACATACATCATTAGTTTTTGATGTAGTGTTCCATGATTCATTGTTTGCATATAACACCCAGTGCTCCATTCAATACGTGCCCTCCTTAATACCCATCACCAGGCTAACCCATCCCCCACCCCCTCCCCTCTAGAACCCTCAGTTTGTTTCTCAGAGTCCATGGTTCGTCTCCCCCTCTGATTTCTCCCCCTTCATTTTTCCCTTCCTACTATCTTCTTCTTTTTTAACATATAATGTATGATTTGTTTCAGAGATACAGGTCTGTGATTCAACAGTCTTACACAATTCACAGCACTCACCATAGCACATACCCTCCCCAATGTCTATCACCCAGCCATCCCATCCCTCCCACCCCCCACCACTCCAGCAACCCTCAGTTTGTTTCCTGAGATTAAGAATTCCTCATATCAGTGAGGTCATATGATACATGTCTCTGATTGACTTATTTCGCTCAGCATAATACCCTCCAGTTCCATCCACGTCGTTGCAAATGGCAAGATTTCATTCCTTTTGATGGCTGCACTTGTATTTCTAAGTGGTAAACAGACTGAAAAGGCTACATACGTATGATTCAAGTTATATGACCTTCTGGAAAAGCCCAAACTATAGAGATAATAAAGAGACCATTGGTTATCAGAGGGTGAGGAGGAGGGGAGGGGAAAAAGCCAGCGTTTTTTTTTTGTTTGTTTGTTTGTTTTTTTTTACTGTGGTGACACTGCTCTAGCCTGTCGTAATGGTGGACCTCCTATTACAGGTTTGTGAAAACCCATAGAACTTTAGAGCACAAAGGGTGGACCTTGATGTCTACAAATAGAAATCCTTGAGGAGGCAGAGGACCCCAGAAAGGATTGCAGATTATGATGAAAGATTGTGATGAAACAAAGCGAAACCAGCTTCCTGAAAGTCGGGACAGAGAAAGGGCTGACCCTAAGTAATTTGGAAATGGGAGAGTCACGGGAGGGTCAGTTAGAGGCCAAGTTTTCTGTAAATCTAGAACGGTCCTAAAAACAAACAAACAAAAAACAAAAAAACCCCTAAAATCCATTAAAAATGGTGGGAAAAGTCAAAGTAGGTTTTACATTACTCAGAGGTGTCTCTGTACTAAGGCAGCATTCAACAATATTCATGGAAAGAAGTTTGAAATCTGGCTTTCTGCTTTTTCCAGCTCAGTTTAGGATTCACCAAGTTAAGTCTGGAACGTCTGTTTCCCAAATAAGAATGACCCATACGGTGATGACTGAGGAACCTCAAACTTATTTTTATCTTCTGTATTTGTTTTTTTTTTTTTTTAAAGCTTTTATTTATTTATTTGACAGAGATGCAGCGAGAGAGGGAACACAAACAGGGGGAGTGAGAGAGGGAGAAGCAGGCTTCCTATGAGCAGGGAGCCCGATGCGGGGCTCGATCCCAGGACCCTGGGATCATGACCTGAGCCGAAGGCAGACGCTTAACGACTGAGCCACCCAGGCGCCCCTATCTTCTGTATTTGTGTCAAGAACTTTCCCCTTGTTCTGGTACTTTCCTCATTTCCGTGTAAAAAGTGAGTGATGATGTAGCTAAAAATGAAGACGACTAAAACAAGCATTTATAGTAAAGTCTTGCAAGTCTGGCTGGCATCCCACCCCCAAGAAGGTGCTTTGTGTGAATCAAAAATAATTAAGGCCAGTACAAAGTTCTGCAAAAGCAAGTCTGAGGATCTCAATAGGGAAAAATTCCCAAAGGGAAGGTTTGTGGCCAAATGGCCAGAAGGTGAGGCCACTGACCCCATTAGAAAAGTTAGGAGTCTTTGCGCTCTCTCTTCACTGTGCCCTTCAACTTGTCTCCCTGTTTGACATGTCCACGATACCTCCTCACCCAGGAAGAACACCACAGTCAGTGGGGACAGACTCAGCCACTTCTCAGAAGGTGTGCACCTCATCAGAGATACCCAACCACCGGCACATTTACCTTGTGAATGTCTTACCAGGGCAGTCGAATGAGCAAATGACTCTGGGGATGAAAGGAAAATTCCTTTGGTGGGAACAGAATCACCACTACGTTGAGCACAGACTTGACCACATTCTTATTTTCACCCTCTGACAGGATTTGGCTGGTGTGGCACAAATTCTATTGTCATATCAGGTTTAAAAGATGTCGTGGCCCAAGGGAAAGAGTAGCAAAGGAAAAGTCTGCTGAACAGATTTTGCTTTTAGGTAGGCTGCTTAAGAGAGATGACATTTATCCCATACTTACTATGTAAATAAGTACTTCCATCTTCACTGGATGAAGAGTTTTTCATTTGTCATTTCATTTAATTTCACAAGAACTCCATGAGCTACCTTGATGGGCCCATTCAATGGATCCAACTCACCCAGCTAGGAATTGTGGAGGCTGATTTCTAATTCAGGCAGTTGGTCTCCAGAGCCACATTCTTACCTACCATTGTATAGATCTCTCTACAGAGTTTGGGCGTCTGCTCATTGTCAGGGCAAAACAATTGGGGTGCAGTCCTGGTTATATGCTATCCCCAACAGGCATAATGTTTTAAGGCTGGTGAGAGATAAAACTATTTTAAAAAAATCAATGCATTCTACTTGATTTTAAGGATTTCACTGCTACTAGAAGAGTCCACTAACAGGTTAAAATGCTATTAGTCATTCAGATGGGCTTTATGATTGTGCCTTGCCAGGAATATGGTCTTGAAGAATTGTGACTTCCCATTAAACTCGAAAAAAAAAATTCACTTTCAACAAATAAATGTGATTTGGTTGATATAATGTGTCTAACCAGACAAGACTGAAAGATGCAGAAGGTAATATTTTCATCAAGATAATCTCTGAGTGAAGCAGTTTCTTACTGGTAAAGATAAAAATAATCAGCATACACAGAAGGGCCAACTCTTGTAAGATAAATGACTTCAAGGGATGTGATTACTGCTAGGGAGGAACTGGGTGCAAGTAATTAATGGCTGAAGATTAGGAGGAAAGCAGGGCATTATTTAAAGTTGAAGATTGCACTCCAGATGGCAATGGTGCAGATAAGTCAGAATTCAGGGACAAGGGGACATTTTTGAGTGGAGCCATATCCAGTGTAGTTTTTTTCTTTTGCCGTGAGTGCTAGGAAGTGACTTTAAAACTGATGATGGGAGTATGTGCTGGTGCAATCATTTTGACTTTTTTGTTCCTCTTCCTATTCTCTCTTGGACACATCCCAATCAGATTGTCTTAATCCTCTTCTTAGTATATCAACAGCCTCTGATACAGTTGTTTATTCTCTTAAGACACCTTTACTTCCTGGCTTCTGGCCCACAAGCTCTTCTCTGAACTCACTGACTGCTCCTTTTCACTCTCCTCCACTGATTCTTCATCTCCCTGACCTTGCCTGAATGCAGAATGAGAGAAATCATGCTAAGCAGTCCTTAGTGGAAAGATGTAACGTGTGTGCGTGTGCATGCTTTCAGGATGTCTCAAAGTTTTAAAATGTTAGATGAAGGTTCTCGTAGCCAAAGGATAGTTGGAAACTGTTCTACGTAATTTGTCAGCAAGGTGGATAAATTACAGGTGTGTTTGGGGAAGTGGGTTGTCCTGTATCTGAAGAAATGAGCCCAGTGATGCACATCATAATGCAATCTTATGTCAACGGACTCCGTTCTCAGATGTTTTCTGGATCTGTACTCCCAAAATGATCTTATCCAGCTATGTGATTTTCAATATTCTCTATACACACATGATCCCAGAATTTACATTCAATCCATATATTTAACTAAGCTCCAAATCCTATATTACTTGCCTCACTGGGCTTTCTCATGTCTGTGAGCTAACTCATGTCCAAAATCAAGTTCCTGATTTCCCATAGCCTCCCACCTGATCTTTCCATCAATTTCCCCATTCCAGCAAATAGAGACTTTGTCCTTCCAGTTGTTCAGATACCTTAAAGTCAGCCTTGACTCCTGTCCCTCATCACACTTGACTTCTGAACAACCTTTAAGTCTTTTCATCTCTGCTACATGATACATCCAGAATGTGACCCATTGTCCCCAATTCAGCTGCTCCCAACTCAGTGTGTGTCATCATTTCTCTGCTACAATACAGCAGCCTCCTAACTGCTCTTCCTGCTCCTTCATTGAAATCTAGTCCTAATATAACAACCAGGGCCCAGTCCTGTATTGTCTGGGCCCTATTTCAGCTCTAAACTCCCCTCCCAGACTTCCTCTCTTGCTCATTATGTTCTAGATACATTGGCTCTTTGTTCTGTCTCAACACATCAGCCATTTCTACCCTCAGAGCATTTGCATTTGTTTTTCCTTTTTCCTTCAGTGACTTTTCCCTAGATATCTGCAAGACTTGGCCCCTTACTTACTCATATCTTAATAGAGATGACCCTATTAAAAAAGTGGAACTGTCTCTGTCCCCATGCCTCTCTTCCCACTTTATTTTCTTCTTAGCATTTATTACTATCTGACATATTTTAGATTTCCTTGTACATTAGTTGTCTGTCCACTCCTTTTAGAATGGAAGCTCCATGGAAGCTACTGCTTAGCAAACTGTGTGATGACAGGTTGTTCATTCAGCCTTTCTAAGTCTGTTTTCTCATCTATAGAACCTCATCAAGAGCTCATGAGGGTGTTGGGAGGATTGAATGGTGGAATGCATGTAAAGTATTTAGCGCAGTGCCCGGAATGTTGTATGGGCTCAGTTATTAATCATGGTTGCAAATCACTCCCATACCAGCAGGAAACTGTGTCCCAACAACCTGGTGAAACTGACAGAAGGGTCCTAGTGATATAGGTGACTTTCTGTATAAGCTAATTCCATGGGAAGTTTCCAAGTCCTCCTGGAGCTGGATCAGTAGCTTTGTCTCCCTATGTGAGATACTATATGTAAAGACTCTTATAAGAAATTAAATACAACCACATCTGTATTAACCTTTGGGTTAGAGCTGAAGTATGAGCTGTAAAAAGTCCTATTTCCAAACCACCTCCCCTGGTCTTAGGAGCTCCTTGGGTTTGAAGAAATAAAAATTCCAGTTTAAGGTCTGACCTTGTAGGCCAGAGACTTGTCACAGCCAAACCTTTGATGGTTAAAGCTTAGCACATCCTGTTTGGTTAAATGAGTGTATTCAGGTGGTATTGGCTAGAACTTGAGAAGTTTGAATGGAAGGATACAGATGATAGATTTGTTTTGTTTTGTTATTGTTTTAGCAACATAGTTTCCTTTGTTGCAGTAAAGCTCTATTCTGCCACTCTGGATTCTCCCACTTAGAATCATTTCAGCTTACTTAATTATTTGCTCCTACTGCATTCTTGGCAGGGATGTAGCCCTTCCTTCTGTGCCTTGATCCCTGAGACACATGTAAATGGCCTCTGCAGCAACTTAGACCTTAATCCTTTTCTACCTCCCTGTGGCCTTAAACACTTATAGGAAGAAGCAGGTTCCTGCTAAGTCAGCTGGCCTAAGGAAATGTCTGTTGTCCCATTGGGAAACCAATGAATTCAAACTCCATCAATGTTATTGGAATATCCATGCAGGGATGGGGATATTAGATAATGAGACATGGCAGGACTACCAGGAGGCTTCTAGGGGTGCTGAGCCAGTGGCTGGGCTGCCAGGCATTTCATGCTCTGTGCCTTTACTTTTGCAATCTCTTCTGCTTTTTCAACTCTTTCCATCCAGTGGAATTTTGCCCATTGTTCATAGCTCAGAGCACTACATCTTTTCTCTCGATCGCCCTTTGATGATCTTCTCGAATTTCATAAAGTTTCATACACTGTGTGTACACCTCTTTTAGAATACTTATGTGAGAGAGTTCATGTCACTATTATGCCGCTTTTATGCCCTAGAAGCCCCTTGAGGGGAGGAACCACGTCTAACTTATCTTGGCA
The DNA here is from genome assembly GCF_011800145.1 of Mirounga leonina. NCBI lineage: Eukaryota > Metazoa > Chordata > Mammalia > Carnivora > Phocidae > Mirounga > Mirounga leonina. Next base: position 18,477,374 of record NW_023270265.1, on the reverse strand, counting down.
CACATTTCCAACTATTAGAATCCTTATTCGTGTATTTACTTCAAGTCACTTGGCCTCACTGGCCTTAGGTGTGGTCTTTAACTCTACGGGGGTTTTCTTCAGGCTGGGCTAACTGGATTCCCACGGCATGAGAAGAAATAGCTACTATTTTTGTTTGCTTTTGGTTGCTGAGAAGGTGTGGAGCTGTTTTGTGCTCCTTCTCATTTTTCCTCATCCTGTTCATTCTCTTCATAGGCTTCCAGGGGTGGATAAAGAATCTTGTCACAGAAGCTTGCTTATCAAGTCATCTTGCTTATCTTTTAATTTTCTTTTTGAAGATCTTTTCATCTTGAGGGTCAGGGAAGAGATGCCAGCCCCTTAGGTCATGATCTTGAAGATGAAAGCACGATAAAGTACCAATTTTTGAGCCCATTACTTGAAAGTATGCTTAAAACACCTGCTTTGTGTGTGTGTATGTGTGTGGAGGGGGTGTGTGCACCTGGATGGCTTCTGACTTGGTTTTGGCTCAGGTCATGATCTCAGGTCGTGAGACTGAGCCCTGCACAGGGCTCCGTGATCAGCCTGGGGTCTGCTTGAGTTTCTCTTTCCCTCTGCTTCTGCCCCTCCCCGAACCATGCTTGTGCTCTCTCTGTTTTTCTCTCTCAAATAAATAAAACTTAAAGCAAAACAAAAAGCCGCCTGCTGTTGGGCCTGATTGTAATCAAATTCCACACTGTTGGTTTTTCTTGAAAGTTCCAGTTATTTGATTCTAAATCAATATTGCCCATCATATGTGTAGCAGAATAATTCACTGTTGGTCAACTTCTGAACTCATAATTTAAAGTGGCACAAAAAATCTGAGGAAGAACAATGTTTTACTCATTTGGTAAGTTTTACAATATAACAGCTATTACACATTTGGGGAGATAAAGATATTGAACAACTGAAGTGTTCTATTTAAAGTCATACTTTCCAACCTCCACAGTTGTCTTTGACAGCTTTTATGTACAGTCATGCAGTTTCTGAGACATTGACAAAAGCATTTATTCCTGCTTTCTTTCTACTCCTGAATCCTGTTTTAAGTATATTGGCATCAAAAATGTAGGAAAAAAGCATTCTCTATGGAGTTTATCTGATATCAGAAATGATGAAAGATAAGTAATGAATGGTCTAAAGAACTATTTTGAATCCATCTTTATTTTTTTTTAAAGATTTTATTTATTTATTTGATAGAGACAGAGTGAGAGGGAACACAAGCAGAGGGAGTGGGAGAGGGAGAAGCAGGCTTCCCGCTGAGCAGGCTTCCCACCGATGCGGGGCTCGATCCCAGGACCCTGGGATCATGACCTGAGCTGAAGGCAGGCGCTTAACGACTGAGCCACCCAGGCGCCACTGAATCCATCTTTAGAAAAACATCTAAAAAGTAAAACACACATGTTCCTATCAATATTTTCCATCCTCTTTACAATACATTTTCTTGTCTATGTAGCCTTTTCTGCCCTTGCCCCATTTCTTTTTATTAACCACCAGATACACTCATGGTCAGAGTTCTGTCTTCTTTTCTTTACATCTAAAACTTAATTTCTTGCTCATTCCATGGTAGCCATTTCAATCTGGCATCAATTTTAATATGCTCTTGTCATCTGATCACAGATCCTCAGAGATCATTCGATGCAACTGTGTCTTCATTGCAAGAATCTTTCAACATCCTTAAGGTCCATTCTCCTCTTCAACCTCCCACTTCAAGGGACAAGTCTTTCTACCCGTGGACAGCTCTAGTTTCTCCTAAGTTCTTTATTTCGAGTCCAAATCTTTTTGCCTGTGATTTATCCTCATTGCTCCTAGTCTTGCCATCTGGAGTCACATGGAACCAGTCTAATTCCTCTCCCATAAAGCTTCAGATGTTTGCCATATCAAATCTTCCTTAAATTGTCTCCAGGCTCTGCATCCATAGTGTCTGTAAATTGTTTTTATAACTTGGTTTTGAGGTCCTTTATCCATGCTCATCCTTTTGCCAATGTCCTTCTCAATACATTCCAGGTATTTATCAATCTACTTGAAGCCCCAGGGAATCAGTTCCTTTGATCTGAAGTTTCTTAATCTGCCTTTGGGCTAAGATTACCTTAAATTTCCTATCAATTGTGTCACATTGTAGCTTATAGCAATCTTGTATTAAAGCCACTAGATCTTTTTCTCAAGAACAACTTCTAGATGTGGTTTCCTTATGTTGTGTTTGGGAAATGCAATTTTTGAAAAAGAATTGAGGGCTTTTCTTTTTGTTGACCCAGATTCATCATTCCAGGCAATTGAAGTCATTTGGAAATAATTTGGCATGCAATGGTAATTTTCAGCCTTTTATTTAAAAAGAATTAACCAAGAAGTTATACTTTTATGTACAAGTGCCTACACCCAAATTTTGACATGTGAGTCAACAAGAATGTTATTGGTAATTTAAATGAGACATAATATCTCAAAGTTTTGTTTTTTAAAAAATTCCAGTGTAGTTAACATACACTGTTCTGTTAGTTTCAGGTATATAATATAGTGATTCAACAATTCTATAAATTAGTGCTCATCAGAAGTGTACTCTTAATCCCCTCACCTATTTCACCCATCCCCTCATCTATCTCCCCTCTGGTAACCATCAATTTTCTATAATATTATTTCTCTTACTGACTTCTTTCACTTAACATTATACCTTCTAGCTCCATCGATGTCATTGCAAATGGCAAGATTTCATTATTTTTTATGGCTGAGTAATAGTCCATTGTGTATTTGTGTACATATATAGATCATATGTATCACTTTAGCTCTTATCCATTCATCTATTGGTGGACACTTGGGCTGCTTCCATAATTTGGTTATTGTAAAAAAATGTCATAATCAATGTGGGGGTGCACATATCTTTTCAAGTTAGTATTTTTATATTCTTTGGGTAAATACCCAGTAGTGGAATTACTGGATCATATGGTAATTCTATTTTTAACTTTCTAAGGAAACTCCATGCTGTTTTCCACAATGGTTGCACCAGTTTGCCTTTTGACCCAACAGTGCACAAGTATTCCTTTTTCTTCACATCCTTGTCAACACTTGTGTTTTTGATTTTAGCCATTCTGACAGGAGTGAGGTGATACCTCATTGTGGTTTCTATTTGCATTTCCCTGGTGAGTGATGTTGAGCATCTTTTCATGTATTGGTCATCTGGATACCTCCTTTAGAGAAATGTCTGTTCATGTCTTCTGCCTATTTTTTAGTTGGATTGTTTGGTTTTTTTAGGGTTTTGTTTTGTTTTTGTTATTTTTTGTTGTGTAAGTTCTCTATGTATTTTGGATACTACTTTTTTTTTGAAATCTTTTTATCAGATAAGCCATTATGCAAATATCTTTTCCCATTTCAGTGGGCTGTCTTTTAGTTTTGTTGATTCCTTTGCTGTGCAGAGCTTCTTACTTTGATGTAGTCCTAATATATACTTTTGCTTTTCTTTCCCTTCCCTGAGGAGACCTATCTAAAAAAATATTTCCACAGCTGTTGCCAGAGAATGCCTGTGCTCTCTTCTAAGATTTTTATGGTTTCAGGTCTCACATTTAGGTCCTTAATCCATCTTGAGTTTATTTTTGTGTATGGTGTAAGAAAGTGGTCCAGTTTCACTCTTTTGCATGTAGCGGTCCAGTTTTACCAACACCTTTTGTTGAAGACTGTCTTTTTCCAATTGCATATTCTTGCCTCCTTTGTCAAAGATTCATTGACCATATAATTTTGGGTTTATTTCTGGGGTCTCCATTCTGTTCTGTTTATCTATGTGTCTATTTTTGTGCCAATACCATTCTGTTTTGATTGCTACAAGTTTTGTAGTATATTTTGAAATCTGGGATTTCAACTTTGTTCTTTTTCAAGACTGTTTTGGCTCTTCATGTATTTTATTTTTGTAGTTCCATACAGATTTTAGGATTATTTCTTCTAGTTCTGTGAAAAATGCTGTTGGCATTTTGATAGGGATTGCATAAAATCTATAGATGACTTTGGTTAGTAGGGACATTTAACAATATTTGTTTCTCCAGTCCATGAACATGGGATATTGTTCCATTTGGTCAGTTTCTTTCATCAGTGTTTTATATTTTTCAGAGTACAGGTCTTTCACCTCCTTGGTTAACTTTATTCCTTGGTGTTTTATTATTTTTGGTATAGTTGTCAATGGGATTGTCTTTATTTCTCCTCTACTTCATTATTAGTGTAGAGATGCAATGGATTTCTGTATGTTGATTTTGTATCCTGTGACTTTATTGAAATAATTTATTCTAGCAGTTTTTTGGTGGCGACTTTAGAGTTTTCTATATATGGTATCATGTCATCTGCAAATAGTGAAAGTTTCATTTTTTCCTTACCAACTTGAATGGCTTTTATTTTTGATGTCTAATTGCTGTGGCTAGGACTTCCAGTATTATGTTGAATAAAAGTGGTGAAAGTGAACATTCTTGTCATGTTTCTGATCTTAGGGGAAAGTCTGTTTTTCCCCATTGATGATGATATTAGCTGTGGGTTTTTCATACACAGCCTTTAGTATGTCAAAGTATATTCCCTCTAATCCTACTTTATTGAGGGTTTTTGTCATGAATGGATGTTGTACTTTGTCAGATGCTTCATCTATTGAAATATTATATGGTTTTTATCCTTTCTTTTGTCGATATGATGTATCGTGTTGATTATTTGCAAATATTGAACCACCCTTGCATCCTGGGAATAAATCCCACTTGATCATGGTGAGTGATTCTTTTAATGTATTGTTGGATTCAGTTTGCAAATATTTGGAAGATTTTTGCATCTATGTTCACCTGAGATATTGGCTTATAGTTCTCACTTTCTTTTTTTTTTTTTTTTTGTAATGTCTTTATCTGGCATTGGTATCAGGGTAATGCTAGACTTATAGAATGAATTTGGAAACTTTCCTTCCTCTTCTATTGTTTGGTCCTTCCTCTTCTATTGTTTGGAATAGTTTGAGAAGAGTAGGTATTAACTCTTCTTTATTTTTTATTTTTTATTTTTTAAAGATTTTATTTATTTATTTGACAGAGACAGAGAGCGAGAGCAGGAACACAAGCAGTGGGAGTGAGAGAGGGAGAGCAGGCTTCCCGCCGAGCAGGGAGCCCGATGTGGGACTCGATCCCAGGACCCTGGGATCATGACCTGAGCCGAAGGCAGACGCTTAATGACTGAGCCACTCAGGCGCCCTTAACTCTTCTTTAAATGTTTAATATAATTCTCCTGTGAAGCCTTATGTTCCTGGACTTTTGTTTGTTGGGAGTTTTATGATTATTGATTCCATTTCATTGCTGGTAATCACTCCGTCCAAATCTTCTATTCATGATTCAGTTTTGGGAGGTTATGTTTCTAGGAATTTGTCCATTTTTTCTAGGTTGTCCAGTTTGTTGCCATATCTTTTTTCAAAATATTCTCTAGTAATCCTTTGTATTACTGTGGTGTCAGTTATTTCTCCTCTCTCATTTCTCCTTTTGTTAATTCTTTTAAGTAATCTCTACACCAAGCATGGTGCCTGAATTCACAACCCCAACATCGAGTCACATGCTTTCCTGACTGAGACAGCAAGGCGCCTCTCTTCTTAATTTGTATGTCGAGTCTAGCTAAAGATTTATCAGTTTTTCTGGATCTTTTCAAAAAACCAGGATCCTGTTTTCATTGATTTTTTTGTTCTGTTGGTTTTGTTTGTTGTTTCCTTTTTTAGTTTCTATTTTATTTCTGCACTAATACATTTCCTTCTACTGGTTTTGGGTTTGTTTTGTTTTTTTTCTAGCTCATTTAAGTATAAGGTTAGGTTGTTTGAGAATTTTCTTGCTTCTTGAGGTAGGCTTGTATCATTATAAACTTTCCTCTTAGAACAGCTTTCCCTGTATCTTGAAGATTTTAAGGCATTGTGTTTTAATTTTCATTTGTCTCTATGTATTTTTTGATTTCCTCTTTGATTACTTGGTTGATCCATTCATTGTTTAATAGCACGTGATTTAACCTCCATGTATTTGTGTTCTTTCCAGATTTTTTCTTGTGGTTGATTTCTAGTTTCATAGCCTTTTGCTCAGAAAAGATGCATAGTATGACTTCAGTCATTTTGAATTTGTTGAGACTTGATGTGATCTCTTCTGAAGAGTATTCCATATACACTTGAAAAGAATGTGTATGCTGCTATTTTAGTATGGAATGTTCTGAATGTGTCTGTTAGATCCATCTTCTCCACTGTGTCATTCAAAACCACTGTTTCCTTGTTGATTTTCCAATTGGATGATCTATCCATTGTTGTAAATGTAAGTGTAAAATTAAATTTTAATAAATATCTTTATTAAATTTATTTAATTTTAAATTTATTATTTTAATATTTTAAATTTATAAAATTTATTTTAATAAAATTTTAAGTAAAAACAGTTATTGTTTATTAGTATTTGGGTGTTCCATATTGGGTGCAAAAATATTTACAATTGTTCTTTTTGGATTTTCCCTTTATATATAGTATCCTTTGTCTATTTTTATACTCTTTTTTTAAAATTTTTATGTTATTTTATTACAGACTTTGTTTTAAAGTCTCTTTTGTTCTATTTAAGTATTGCTACCCTGGCTTTCTTTTCACTACCACTTGCATGATAGATGCTTTTCCATCCCTTTCACTTTCATTTTTAAAAAATTTTTTTATTGTTATGTTAATGATGATACAATACATCATTAGCTTTTGATGTAGTGTTACATGATTCATTGTTTGTGCATAACACCCAGTGCTCCATGCAGAACGTGCCCTCTTTAATACACATCACCAGGCTAAGCCATCCTCCCACCCCCCTTCCCTCTAGAACCCTTAGTTTGTTTTTCAGAGTCCATAGTTTGTCTGCCCCTCCGATTTCCCCCCTTCATTCTTCCCCTCCTGCTATCGTCTTCTTCATTTTTTTTTTCTTAACATATATTGCATTATTTGTTTCAGAGGTACAGATCTGTGATTCAACAGTCTTGCACAATTCGCAGTGCTCACCATAGCACATACCCTCCCCAATGTCTATCACCCAGCCACCCCATCCCTCCCACCCCACCCCCACTCCAGCAATCCTCAGTTTGTTTCCTGAGATTAAGAATTCCTCGTATCTGAGGTCATATGATACATGTCTTTCTCTGATTGACTTATTTTGCTCAGCATAACACCCTCCAGTTCCATCCACGTCATTGCAAATGGCAAGATTTCAGGGTTGTTTTTTGATGGCTGCATAATATTCCATTGTATATATATGTCACATCTTCTTTATCCATTCATCTGTCGATGGACATCTTGGCTCTTTCCACAGTTTGGCTATTGTGGACATTGCTGCTATAAACTTCAGGGTGCATGTACCCCTTCAGATCCCTACATTTGTATATTTGGGGCAAATAGTAGTGCAATTGCTGGGTCGCATGGTAGCTCTATTTTCAACTTTTTGAGGAACCTCCGTACTGTTTTCCAGAGTGATTGCACCAGCTTGTATTCCCACCAACAGTGTAGGAGGGTTCCCCTTTCTCCGCATCCCCGCCAACATCTGTCATTTCCTGAGTTGTTCATTTTAGCCATTCTGACTGGTGTGAGGTGGTATCTCATTGAGGTTTTGATTTGGATTTCCCTGATGCCAAGTGATATTGAGCACTTTTTCATGTGTCTGTGGGCCATTTGGATGTCTTCTTTGGAAAAATGTCTGTTCATGTCTTCTGCCCATTTCTTGATTGGATTCTTTGTTCTTTGGGTGTTGAGTTTGATAAGTTCTTTATAGATTTTGGATACTAGCCCTTTATCTGGTATGTCATTTGCAAATATCTTCTCCCATTCTGTCAGTTGTGTTTTGGTTTTGTTGACTGTTTCTTTTGCTGTGCAAAAGCTTTTTATCATGATGAAGTCCCAATAGTTCATTTTTGCCCTTGCTTCCCTTGCCTTTGGTGATTTTTCTAGGAAGAAGCTGCTGCAGCTGAGGTCGAAGAGGTTGTTGCCTGTGCTCTCCTTTAGGATTTTGATGGACTCCTATCTCACATTGAGGTCTTTCAACCATTTGGAGTCTATTTTTGTGTGTGGTTTAAGGAAATGGTCGAGTTTCATTCTTCTGCATGTGGCTGTGCAATTTTCCCAACACCATTTGTTGAAGAGACTTTTTTCCATTGGACATTCTTTCCTGCTTTGTCAAAGATGAGTTGACCATAGAGTTGAGGGTCCATTTCTGGGCTCTCTATTCTGTTCCATTGATCTATGTGTCTGTTTTTGTGCCAGTACCATACTGTCTTGATGATGACAGCTTTGTAATAGAGCTGGAAGTCCGGAATTGTGATGCCGCCAGCTTTGCTTTTCTTTTTCAACATTCCTCTGGCTATTCGGGGTCTTTTCTGGTTCCATACAAATTTTAGGACTATTTGTTCTATTTCTTTGAAAAAACTGGATGGTATTTTGATGGGGATTGCATTGACTGTGTAGGTTGCTCTAGATAGCATTGACATCTTCACAATATTCATCTTCACAATATTTGTTCTTCCAAACCATGAGCATGGAACGTTTTTCCATTTCTTTATGTCTTCCTCAGTTTCTTTCATGAGTATTTTATAGTTTTCTGAGTATAGATTCTTTACCTCTTTGGTTAGATTTATTCTTAGGTATCTTATGGTTTTGGGTGCAATTGTAAATGGGATCAACTCCTTAATTTCTCTTTCTTCTGTCTTGTTGTTGGTGTATAGGAATGCCACTGATTTCTGTGCATTGATTTTATATCCTGCCACTTTACTGAATTCCTGTATGAGTTCTAGCAGTTTTGGGGTGGGGTCTTTTGGGTTTTCCACATAAAGTATCCTATCATCTGCAAAGAGTGAGAGTTTGACTTCTTCTTTGCCGATTTGGATGCCTTTGATTTCTTTTTGTTGTCTGATTGCTGTGGCTAGGACTTCTAATACTATGTTGAATAGCAGTGGTGATAGTGGACATGCCCGCCGTGTTCCTGACCTTAGGGGGAAAGCTCTCAGTTTTTCCCCATTGAGAATGATATTTGCTGTGGATTTTTCATAGATGGCTTTTATGATATTGAGGTATGTACCCTCTATCCCTATACTCTGAAGAGTTTTGATCAGGAAAGGATGCTGTACTTTGTCAAAAGCTTTTTCTGCATCTATTGAGAGGATCATATGATTCTTGTTCTTTCTTTTGTTAATGTATCACGTTGATTGATTTGCGGGTGTTGAACCACCCTTGCAGCCCAGAGATAAATTCCACTTGGTCGTGGTGAATAATCCTTTTAATGTACTGTTGGATCCTATTGGCTAGTATTTTGGTGAGAATTTTTGCATCCATGTTCATCAAGGATATTGGTCTGTAATTCTCCTTTTTGATGGGGTCTTTGTCTGGTTTGGGGATCAAGGTAATGGCGGCCTCATAAAGCGAGTTTGGAAGTTTTCCTTCCATTTCTATTTTTTGGAACAGTGTCAGAAGAATAGGTATTAATTCTTCTTTAAATGTTTGTTAGAATTCCCCTGGGAAGCCATCTGGCCCTGGGATTTTGTTTTTTGGGAGATTTTTGATGACTGCTTCAATTTCCTTAGCGTTCATAGGTCTGTTTAGGTTTTCTATTTCTTCCTGGTTCAGTTTTGGTAGTTGATACATCTCTAGGGATGCATCCATTTCTTCCAGGTCATCTAATTTGCTGGCATAGAGTTGCTCATAATATGTTCTTATAATTGTTTGTATTTCTTTGGTGTTGGTTGTGATCTCTCCTCTTTCATTCATGATTTTGTTGATTTGGGTCATTTTTCTTTTCTTTTTGATAAGTCTGGCCAGGGGTTTATCAATCTTGTTAATTCTTTCAAAGAACCAGCTCCTGGTTTCATTGATCTGTTCTACTGTTCTTTGGGTTTCTATTTCATTGATTTCTGCTCCGATATTTATTATTTCTCTTCTCCTGCTGGGTTTAGGCTTTATTTGCTGTTCTTTCTCCAGCTCCCTTAGGTGTAGGGTTAGGTTGTGTACTTGAGACAAAGGCTTGTATTGCTATATACTTTCCTCTTAGGACCACCTTTGCTGCATCCCAAAGATTTTGAACAGTTGTGTTTTCATTTTCATTGGTTTCCATGAATTTTTTTAATTCTTCTTTAATTTCCTGGTTGACCCATTCATTCTTTACTAGGATGCTCTTTAGCCTCCATGTATTTGAGTTCTTTCTGACTTTCCTCTTGTGATTGAGTTCTAGTTTCAAAGCATTGTGGTCTGAAAATAGGGAATGATCCCAATTTTGGGGGACCGGTTGAGACCTGATTTATGACCTAGGATGTGATCGATTCTGGAGAATGTTCCATGGGCACTAGAGAAGAATGTGTATTCCGTTGCTTTGGGATGGAATGTTCTGAATAGGTCTGTGAAGTCCATTTGGTCCAGTGTGTCATTTAAAGCCTTTATTTCCTTGTTGATCTTTTGCTTAGACGATCTGTCCATTTCAGTGAGGGGGGTGTTAAAGTCCCCCACTATTATTGTATTGTTGTTGTGTTTCTTTGCTTTTGTTATTAATTGGCTTATATAATTGGCTGCTCCCATGTTAGGGGCATAGACAATTGTTAGATCTTCTTGTTGGATAGACCCTTTAAGTAGGATATAGTGTCCTTCCTCATCTCTTATTACAGTCTTTGGTTTAAAATCTAATTTGTCTGATATAAGGATTGTCACCCCAGCTTTCTTTTGGTGTCCATTAGCATGGTAAATCGTTTTCCACCCCCTCACTTTCAATCTGGGGATGTCTTTGGGTTTAAAATGAGTCTCTTGCAGACAGCATATCAATGGGTCTTGTTTTTTAATCCAATCTGATAGCCTGTGTCTTTTGATTGGGGCATTTAGCCCATTTACATTCAGGGTAACTATTAAAAGATAGAAATTTAGTGCCATTGTATTGCCTGTAAGGTGACTGTTACTGTATATTGTCTGTGTTCCTTTCTGGTCTATGTTGCTTTTAGGCTCTCTCTTTGCTTAGAGGACCTCTTTCAATATTTCTTGTAGGGCTGGTTTCATGTTTGCAAATTCCTTTAGTTTTTGTTTGTCCTGGAAGCTTTTTATCTCTCCTTCTATTTTCAATGACAGCCTAGCTGGATATAGTATTCTTGGCTGCATATTTTTCTCGTTTAGTGTTCTAAATATATCCTGCCAGTCCTTTCTGGCCTGCCAGGTCTCTGTGGATAGGTCTGTTGCCAATCTAATGTTTCTACCTTTGTAGGTTACAGATCTCTTCTCCCGAGCTTCTTTCAGGATTTTCTCTTTGTCTCTGAGACTCGTAAGTTTTACTATTAGATGTCGGGGTGTTGACCTAATTTTATTGATTTTGAGAGGGGTTTTCTGTGCTTCCTGGATTTTGATGCCTGTTTCCTTCCCCAAATTAGGGAAGTTCTCTGCTATAATTTGCTCCAGTATACCTTCTGCCCCTCTCTCTCTTTCTTCTTCTTCTGGGATCCCAATTATTCTAATGTTGTTTCATCTTATGGTATCGCTTATCTCTTGAATTCTGCCCTCGTGATCCAGTAGTTGTTTATCTCTCTCTTTCTCAGCTTCTTTATTTTCCATCATTTGGTCTTCTATATCACTGATTCTCTCTTCTGCCTCATTTATCCTAGCATTTAGCGCCCCCATTTTTGATTGCACCTCATTAATAGCCTTTTTGATTTCAACTTGGTTAGATTTTAGTTCTTTTATTTCTCCAGAAAGGGTTTCTCTAATAACTTCCATGCTTTTTTCAAGCCCAGCTAGTATCTTTAAAGTGATGATTCTGAACTCTAGATCTGACATGGTACTAATGTCTGTTTTGAGTAGGTCCCTGGCAGTCGGTACTACCTCTTGTTCTTTTTGTTGAGGTGATTTTTTCCGTCTTGTCATTTTGTCCAGAGGAGAATAGATTAATGAGAGAACAAAATGCTAATAGGGTAACAAGGTCCCCAGAAAATATACTCTAAACAAATCAGAAAAGACCTGAAGCTGGGGGAAAACAAAGGGAAAGAAAGAAAAAAGAGAAAAAGATAAAGATAAAAACAAACAAAAACAGAACAAAACAAAAAAAACAGAATATGATCAAATATGATCAGGCTGGTGCATAGATCAGTGCCACACACTAGATTTTGGGTGTATTTTGGTCTGTTAGAAGGAAGTGCCTCCCAAAATTTTAAAGAAAGAAAAACTTATATATGTACAAAAATAAGGGTTGATATGATGAAGAGATGCAATATGGCTGTAAAGATGAAAATTATAAAAAATTTTATAAAAGGAATTGATAAGTTGTTTGAAAAAAGAAAGAAGAGGATTTAAAAAAAAAAAAGGGAGAGAATGTGATCAGGCAGGATAGTAGAACAAAACCATACACTAGAGATTTAGGGTATATTTTGATCTGTTAGAAGAAACTATCTCAAAATTTTAGAGAGAGAACAACTTATATATATATGCCAAAAATAAGGGTAACTACTATGAAGGGATAGAATATGACTCTAAAAATGAAAAATAAAAATGTTTTTTAAAAAAGGGATTGATAAGATGTTAGTTGAAAAAGGGAAAAAGAAAAATTCAAAAAAAAAAAAAAGACAGTTAAAAATTAACTTTGAAAGAATCATGGTAAAAAAGCCATGGATTCTATGTGCAGTATTCCCCTAGCGCTGGAGTTCTGCCGTTCTCATTGATCCGTAAACTTGGTCTTGCTGGCTGTTCTTGCTGATCTTCTGGGGGAGGGGCCTGTTGCCGTGGTTCCCAAATGTCTTTGCTGGAGGCGGAATTGCCCCACCCTTGCCTGCTCCAGGCTAAGGAATCAGCTTGGGTTTGCTCTTGGGAGCTTTTGTTCCCTGCAAGCTTTCTGTCCAGTTTTGGAGGCCAAGAGTGAAAATGGCGGCCTCCCAGTCTCTGCCCCGGAGGAGCCGAGAACTTGGGGCCCTGCTCCTCAGTGCACCCCCAGAGAAAAGCAGTCAGTCACCCCTGTCTCCCCGGTCTCCGGCCGCACTCCGTGCTCACCCGGCCTGTGACTGAGCGTTTCTCTCTCTGGCACCCGACTTGTTGTGGAGTCTCCAATCCCAGCAGATCCTGGGGTGCGCTCCCGCACCGCTCCTCCCGGGGGAGGAAGGGGAGTCTCCCCGGATCTGCTGCTTGTTGGGTCCCTGCTGGAGGAGCAGTGGCCCTACTGTGCCGCGGATCATGGTTTATGGCAACCCCGAGCTGAGAGCCCGCGCCTCAGCTCCGTCTCTGCAGCTGGCTTCCCCGCTCCAATTCCTGGGAGCTCTGCCGCACTGAGGCACCCCCAGTCTTTCTGTGACCCCGAGGGTCCTGAGACCACACTGTCCCGCGAGGGTTCCACCCCCAGCTTAGCCACTGGAGCGACGTCCCTCAGCATAGCCGACTTCTAAAAGTTCTGATTTTGTGCTCCCCAGCTCTATCACTTGCCAAAAGTGGCCGACGGAGGCCCCCTCCCCTGCCGTCTGTCCTCCCGAATAGCGCCTCAGATTCACTTCTCTGCACATCCTACCTTCCAGAACGTGGTCGCTTTTCTGTTCAGAGAGTTGTTGCTGTTCTTTTCTTCGATCTCCTGTTGAGTTTGTAGGTGTTCAGAATGGTTTGATCCCTATCCAGCTGAATTCTTGAGACCAGACGAAATCCAGGTCTCCTACTCCTCTGCCGTCTTGCTCCGGCCCCCCATCCCTTTCACTTTCAATCTACATGTGTCTTCAGGTCTGAAATGAGTCTCTTGTAGGCAGCATATAGATGGGTCTTGCTTTTTTTTTTTTAATCTAGTCTGTCCTCCTGTGTCTTTTGATTAGAGCATTTAGTCCATTTACATTCAGAGTAATTATTCATAGGTATGTACTTATTACAATTTTGTTACTTGTTTTTGTAGTTATTCTCTGTTCCTTTTTTCTCTTGTGCTCTCTTCTTTCCTTGTTTACTGGCTCTCTTTAGTGATATACTTGGATTCCTTTTCCTTTATTTTTTGCACATCTATTATAGATTTTTGATTTGTGGTTTCCATTAGGCTTGTATATAACATTTTCTGCACATAGCATTCTATGTTAATGATCGCTTAAGTATGAACATATTCTGTACTCCTCTCCACTCTACGTTTTAGATATATGGTGTCATACTTTACATCAGTAATTCAGATTAATACATATTTATACTTTCCAGAAAATAAGACATTAATTTCAATCTTACTGTGACAAGGCACTACATCTTTAGTTAATATGACAAGGCTGGATACCTTCCTTTGCCCCACCAGCTCACTCTCCACTACTCTCTACCTTGATTCATGCTCAGGTAGGGTGACCTGTATGACTCCACCAAAGGTACTTTGACCTTTGGCTTCTGGTTAGGCTCAGGGGGTGGGGATTATCAACAGGCAAGTGGTGGTATGTGGGGATCTTGCACTCTCTCTAATGGGTCCCCAAATCACAGTTGTATTTCTATACTAAAGGTCACAGGTCTCTCTCTCTCTCTCTCTAGCCCTCCAAGTTGGAGTAATAGCTCCTTCCCCAAACCCTTCAAGTTTCTTACTACCACTTGCCCTGGAGCACTACCCCATCTCTCCTGAATTTCCCTTAACCTTGCCCACAAAATTTGTACAAGTCTCTTCATTAAATTGTCCTGCATTATTCCCTTGATTATGCCATCTTTTTCCTGCCTGAGTGGCATGGCAGTCTATCAGAATTGCAGATTTTTAGAGGTTGAAGGTAACTTTCATGAGACACAGCTATTGTGCAGATTCTTTACAACTGGCATGCTTCTACCAACATTTGTCATGAGATGACTCAGGTCTTCCAGTTTTTTTCTGAAAACTGTTAGAAACTCTTCATGCACGAGCAAGTTCCAACTTCATTTGGCCTTCACTTGGCAAGTACTTAGCTGTAAATACTGATGCCTCATCAGCACTTGAATCACCTATCGTTAGTCAGCTGGAAAGTGCTCATCCAGCTAATCCTCAGGATGTGCTTTTATGAAATTAAAAGAAAAATGTGCCTAGACTTGCAGACCCCTGGGAAAAGGAAATTGACCCCAGAGGCCCATGGATGCTATCTGAGTCCATCTGAGCTACTATAACAAAACACCACAGCCTGGGGGGCATATAAATAAGAGAATTTATTTCTCATAGTTCTGGAGGCTGGAAGCCTGAGATTAGAGTGCCAGCACCATTGAGTGAGAGCTCTCAGGTTTCAGACTTCTTATATCCCTATGAAAGGGACACCCATCCCTTTCATAAGGGTTCTATCCTCATGATATAAACACCTCTAAAAGTCCTCACCTACTAATACCATTATCTTTGGGAGTTAGGATTTTAACATATGAATTTGGGGACAACTCAACCATTCAGCAGATGCCCAGTTTAAGAAACACTGGCAGAGAGGGGCGCCTGGGTGGCTCAGTCGTTAAGCATCTGCCTTCGGCTCAGGTCATGATCCCAGGGTCCTGGGATCGAGCCCCGCATCAGGCTCCCTGCTCTGCGGGGAGCCTGCTTCTCCCTCTCCCACTCCCCCTGCTTGTGTTTCCTCATTCGCTGTCTCTCTCTCTGTCAAATAAATAAATAAAATCTTAAAAAAAAAAAAAAAAGAAACACTGGCAGAGAGTAAGCACATGAGCTTTGAAAACTTGTCAATGATCAAATCTTAGCTCTGTCAGTTTTAACAATGTTAAACTCTGGTAACTTGCTTAATGTTTCCAAATCTGTTTCCTTATCTGTGAAAATGAGATAATAGTATCCACTGCACTTTTTTGGTTGATTAAATAAGATTTTGTATTAAAAATCTCCACATAGCCTGTCATTTTAAAGCACTCAACAAATCTTTATTAAAAACAAGAATATTTCTGGGGCGCCTGGGTGGCTCAGTCGTTAAGCGTCTGCCTTCGGCTCAGGTCATGATCCCAGGGTCCTGGGATTGAGCCCCGCATCGGGCTCCCTGCTCCGCAGGAGGCCTGCTTCTCCCTCTCCCACTCCCCCTGCTTGTGTTCCCTCTCTCGCTGTGTCTCTCTCTGTCAAATAAATAAAATCTTAAAAAAAAAAAAAAAAACAAGAATATTTCTATAGTAAGATAGGGTAACCACCCATTCACATGTCAAAACCAGACACTGATCTTCAGTTTCTTCATTAACAAAAAAGAGCTAGAGAAGGGGTGGAATGAGGTTATGGCACTGGTTACCCAATTTTACAAATGGCTCCCTTAGAAGGGACCCAAAGACCCATGAACCACCAATCTGACTTGCTCCCAGTCCCCAGTAGAAAAATAACTTAGTGGATTTATAAAAAGAACTGGAAAGTCTGACCACTAAAGAACAAGTCATCAGTAGTATTTTTAAAACTTGTAATAGTCTGCCTGTTGATAATCCCCACCTCCTGAACCTAACCAGAACTCTTCACTAATGCAATAAGAGCAATAATTAAAGTCCTCTCCAACTCAATACACAATGATTTATGATGAGCTAAAAATGTTAGCTCTCCCTAAAAATTTTGGGAGTTTTAAAGTTGTCACTGACAAAATTACCAAGGAGGTAGCAGAGTGTTCAATAGAAGGCTCAGTAAATCTTAATAATGCTCAATTTTAGTTTAAAAATGTCCGAGTTATAAGCCAAGGTTTACTAAACTTAATTTGTTACTAGTAGGCTGTATGGATATGCCCTCATTCTCAAGTAA
Organism: Mirounga leonina; assembly: GCF_011800145.1. NCBI lineage: Eukaryota > Metazoa > Chordata > Mammalia > Carnivora > Phocidae > Mirounga > Mirounga leonina. The sequence continues at coordinate 18,460,725 of NW_023270265.1, read as the reverse complement.
GGACTCGAATTTTCAGTAAGCTTGTTGCTGATGCAGGGAGATTCTTTTGGCACATTACTGGGTTATGAACTAAGCTTTGGGCTTGGTTGTTCTAAGGTAGTGGTCTACACTAAAACTGAATTTACTTAAGGCATTTTATTCCATCCTATTCAGGGTAGCCCCCCTATAGTAGTTTCCTGAGGCTGCCATAACAAAGTACCACAAACTAGGTGGCTTAAAATAACAGAAATTTTAGAGGCTAGAAGTCCAAATTCAAGTTGTCAGCAGCGTTGATTCCTACTGAGGGTTATGAAGGAGAATCTGGTCCATGCCTCTCCTAGCTTCTGAGATTTGCTAGGTACCCTTATTACTCTGTGGCTTGTAGATGACTCACTCTAACCCTCCACCTTCACGTGGCTTTCTCCCTATGTGTCTTCACATCATTTTCCTTCTGTGTATGTGTGTCCAGATTTATTTTTTATAAGTACTCCTGCCATTTTGGATTAAGGCCCATCTTAGTGATCTCATCCTAACTTGATTACCTCTGTAAAGACCTTATTTACAAATAATGTTATATTCTGAGTTACAGGGCATTAAGATGCCAGCGTTGTTTTTTTTTTTTTTTTTTTTTTTAGGGACACAATTAAATCTGTAACACCTCCAACTTTTTTGGGAAAGAGGAACAGATTTGGGGGGGGCTCGCTTAACATATAACTTGCTTTAGACAATTTCCTTGAGACATGGAAGAAATATTTATGTAAACCAAGGGTTGAGCTCTAAAACTGGGTATAGAGTAGGGTACATTTGCCCACATAAAATTGGATTCTGCCTTAGAATCCTCTCTCAACTTCAGAGGAGGTCACCATGAGAAGATAGATTCCAGGGAGTCCCTCAAAGAGAAGGCTCTCTCAGAGAGAATCCTGCTGGTTGTGGACAGTGGACTGTGGATGTGGCAGCCATCAAGAATACATGGGGTGGGACTCCAGCTACTGGGAGCCTAACTGACCAATGATGAGCAGCTTCTGAGTTCATCATAGCTCTTTCTCCTTGTTTCCTAGGGGTGGTTCCTGGCCCACCACTAATTCCTGGGGGATATAGGCCTCATTTGCTGGCTGGATTTTAGCGTGGTTCTCTCCAATGGCCTTGCCAAAATTTTCTTAGATGTAATCTACAATATGTCCACTCAATTTCCTTCCCTCTCTCCTTTCGTTGGGGTCAAACTTGTATTGTGGTTTGATGCTTCTCACAGTCACTTTTGGCTCCTTTCCATTTTCTCTCCTAGCCATTCTCCTTAATAAAAATGCTTTCATGTTTAATCCTGTCCTGGCACCTGCTTCTAGCAGGACCACGCTTAACACACCCTAATTCAGAAGTAGTTTTTGCCTCTTCTGACTATACCCTTGGATTAAGGCCTTGTCCTTTTTAATTTCTCATCTTTATAGCTAAGTTTAAGCAAATAGCGTGCAACCATTAGAGTAGATCATCTCTAAATAGTGTTGAACCAATCAAAATGCATAGGCATCTTAACTTTTCTTGAAGAGATTTATTCTTATACATAGACTATCATTAGAATGCTTACTTTTAAAATCACAAATATATCTGTATATCACTTATACACTGATACATATATATATGTATCACAAACATATATACACATTGCATATCCTATATCACATTGAATTGCTAAACTTCCTAAACTTTCAGTTGAATTGTGAAATTTCCCCTCCCATAGGTCTTAAATAAAGCTTTATAGCGGGTATATGATATTTTTGTATAATTGTATAATCACCATCAAAGGCAATACAGTGCCTTTTAAAGAAAATCAGAGAAGTTGTAATTTCTAAGTCCTCTATTGCTAGATTCTGAATTAAAGAACTCGGATAGTGATGCAATAAATATTTGAATCACAATTCATTAAATTACATGAAAATTAGGTTTAAAAGTGATACTGAAAAACCAACTCTGCACCACTAATAAAAATGAATAAATCCTACAAAAACTTGGTTCTATTGCATTTTGCAAGGGTGAAGAGGCCTGATCTTATTTTCCTAAATTCACTTCTTTAATTAACTGTAATGATTTTCTGGAACACTTTTCTGCTTTTTAGTTCAATCCAAGTTAGATTCTGTTTTTAGTCTTTAACAGTGCTATTGTCCTGATTATTTTTTTGCTGTTTGTCACAGCTGTTATCAGTTTGATCCCATCTGCGTTTTATCTTTCCATGATTCTTAACAACTTGTGTGTTTCTGTCCTCTTATGCTTTATATCATCTATATCATCTATAGCTATATCTGAATAAATGTGTGTACGAATTTATATATATGTATTTTTTTCTCTCACATTAGGGGGATTTGATGCAAGAGAATATTGAAGCAGGTGCTCCCTCTACAGTCTTGATACACTCTTGAAAATATTTTTACATTTGAAATCACTGAGAAATATAGAATGTGCTAGATTTTTAGGTGGCAGTTCAGTAACACTTCTCAGCCCACTCTTCTCTTCCTTGTGTTGCACAGGCTGAAAGCCTGGGGACTGTATTCCCCAGAATTCCCAACAGCAAGTTACCATGTTACACTGCTGCTGGGCCACGTGCAAGAAGAGAGGCCATATTGCTCCTGATGTGGTGTCATAGGCATACGGCTTGCAGAGGGACAGATGTGAGGTTAGACGAGTGACTTCCTTATGTGAGCCTCTGAGTGAGCAGTGGCAGTTTCCCATGATTCTTACTCTTCCTGAGTTTTTGAGCACAGCAATGACTTCCCTGATCCTTGCCTGACTCGTCATCCCAATGCTTTCTTAACTCTCCAGACCTATATATTTGACATACCGCAAGCAATTTCTGCTTTATTGACCAAACTCTGACTGGTACATAGAGTTTCAATAACTTGCCAAAAGTACCACACTTTATTAGGATTTGAACCCATATCTGTCCAACTTTGGATGACATGTACCTTGATGAGTTCTAGATTTTTTTTTCAGACTCTTCTGGAATGCTCTATATCCCTCAATGGTGAATAGTATGTTGAGATTTTTGTGGAAAGAAGGGATTCTATATTTTTAAAATAATACTTAATATCACTTTGAGCTGTTTTAGGCCCACTTGAAGAAGTCAGGGTAAAACTATAGCTACGAAAAAAAGGATTATTTGAAGTTTTAAGTTATTCCCTTTGTTATTTTTCATAGCCATAGGTTGAAGAGGGAGGGTACAGACTAGTAAGAAGGAGAACAAATCGTAATTTGAGGTGATATGACTGATTGATCCGGTTATAGCCCATCATCCCTATATTTGTATGTATGTGTGGATGTTTTTGAAATATTCAATTCTAGTCATTGCCAATATTTCTTATATAATGTGAATATTATCCAGATGGGACTGATTTAGTTTCAAGTTCATTCTTCAGTTTGACTCAGGAAGAATAAATTAAAAATCACAGTGTTGTTACTACTAGTGAAGATTTGCCATTGTCTTATAAAAGCTAACAATTAAATTTAGAAACCTGCTTATTTGTACATTATATTGAAATTTCAGAAGCTATTTTATTTTCCTGTAAATAGTCTGCAACTATGTTTTACTTTTTTATTCATCAGTGTGTTTAAACATTCTCTGAAAGGACAGAGAGTAAATGTTGGGTTAACAATGAAGCAATTAATTTAATTGCAAAATAGATACCTAAGGTATTTCTCTGAAAATTCATGATTAAGCAAAGTATGAAGTGTAAAGGAAGAAATCTAGAGAAGTACTTGTGTTGCTATGGGAATAGGATTTGTAGATGACCTCAAAAATAGCATCAATTTGCTAAGATGTTTCTTTTGTGTAGTTTCACTCTTCATTTGTAAATGTTATATGTTTGAGCCCCCCCCCCCCAAAAAACCCAAAAGATTGAAAATCATTATTTTAGGGGCGCCTGGGTGGCTCAGTTGGTTAAGCGACTGCCTTCGGCTCAGGTCATGATCCTGGAGTCCCGGGATCGAGTCCCACGTCGGGCTCCCTGCTCAGCAGGGAGTCTGCCTCTCTCTCTGACCCTCCCCCCTCTCATGCTCTCTATCTCATTCTCTCTCTCAAATAAATAAATAAATTCTTTAAAAAAAAAAAAAGAAAGAGAATCTTAAGCAGACTCTCCACTGAGTGCAGAGCCTGACCTGGGGCTTGATCTCATGACCCTGAGATCATGACCAGAGCCAAAATCAAGAGTCAGACACTTAACCAACTGAGCCACCCAGGTGCCCCTGTAGTATGATTTCATTTTAACATTTATGGTACAACACATCACTACTATATTATAATATTACACATTTAAACAAAGTTCTTAAAATATTGGTTATAGGAACAAACTTCATTTAGCAATTTGTAACTACAGAATTTAACACATTGAATTGTAATTACTGTCTCACTAAAAAACTTAAAAGAACCACTAGAGCTATTTCATATGATGCCTTTTCTGAATTAAAACATTCTTCTACTAAAAAGAGAAAATTGTTTGAATATACAAGTGGCCTCTCCAGTTGATTGATTACTGAATTTAACAAGCATCATATTTTTCCCTCTGGGTTTATAAAAGCAGTATTTCTTTAAAAAAAAAAAAAAAAACAACCTGAAGTTACTAATAGTTGGCTATGAGCATCTAGGACAACTAGACCAATGTCTTTGCTTTAAAAAAGGACTGGAAAAGTCATGTACAATTACATAAACAGGTATAATGGAATTTCATAAATAGATGTTTAAAAATGAGGACTCATGAGAAATATCTGGTACACATAAGGTCTGAAAATTGTCGACATCTGTAATGATATAATGTAGTAATGTGTCAACATTGATTCCAAATCACAGAGGTGAAAGGAACTGAGGTGTCATTCAGTTCAATCTTCAGAAGATAATTGTCTTCAAAATGCTTGGAAGATTTTCATTCATACTTAAAAAAAAAAAAAAAAAAGAACTTTCCAGGATGAATAATATAGGGTGACCAAATACTTTTATCACATGTCCTCAACCCCTTTGTCTTCTGTAACCCTTTCTGCTTTTTAGCTATTTTAAAAAATCTTGTTATAATTGATATACAATAAATTTCATAGGTTAAAATGTACAGTTGGTGAATTTTGAGACCTGTACAGACCCATACAGCTGTCATTACAATCAAGATATCCGACCCTGCTGTTGCCCCCCATAGTTCCCTCAGGCCCCTTTGTAGTCCCTTCCTTCCTCTGTCTCTGTTCCCAGGCAATCACTAATCTGATTTTTGTCACTATTGATTAGTTTGCATTTTCTAGAACTTTATAAAAATGGAATCATACAGTATTTGTTTTTCATCTGGCTTACTTCATAATAATGATTTTGAGATTTATCTATACTGTTATGTGTGTAAGTCACTCATTCTTTTTATTTCTGAGTAATGTGCCACAATTTATTCACTCACCTCTTGGTGGTCATTTGGATTGATTTTTTTTTCTTTGGCTGTTAAAAAACTGCTCTGAATATTCACACAAGTTTATATGGACATATGCTTTTATTTATTCTGCGTAGATACCAAGGAGAGAAATGGCTGTATCATATGATAGGTTTATGTTTAATTTAAAAGAAACTGTGAAGCCGTTTTTCAAAGTGATTATAACATGTTATATTCATTTCAGCTGTGTTTGAGGGTCCTAGTTGCTCTGTATCCTAACTACTGCTTTATATGGTTAGATTTTTTTTTTTTTTTTAGCAATGTGATGAGTGGGTAGTGGTATCTGTCATTTTAATTTTAATTTCTGTAGTGATTAGTGATGATCTTGTCATAGCTATATTAACCATTCATACATCCTCACTGGTGAGGTGTCTGCTCAAGTTGTTTGCCCATTTTTCAATTGTTTCTTTTTTCTTAGGTAGTTTTTTTTTTTTTTAAAGATTTTATTTATTTATTCATGACAGACAGAGAGAGAGAGAGAGAGGCAGAGGGAGAAGCAGGCTCCCAAGGAGCAGGGAGCCCGATGCGGGACTTGATCCCGGGACCCTGGGATCATGACCTGAGCCGAAGGCAGACGCTTAACCATCTGAGCCACCCAGGCGCCCTTTTCTTAGGTAGTTTTAAAAGTTCTTCATATAGGTAGGTACATATACTTTTCTGATAATGGAACACAAAATATTGTGAATATTCTCAGGAAATTTTCAAGAAGATAATTGCTTGGAAACTACTAAGACACACTAATGTACAAATTTAAGAAGCCAGGTATATAGTAGAAAAAATAAAGAGAAATCCATACTCAGTATTTGTATTTAACTATTTGTATTTAACTTCTTGTGCATATAACAGTCTATATTATATTGATGGTCATTTAAGTTTGAACCCATTCTTCTCCCCATGTTTTAGGTATATGTTATTATATTTTATATCCTTCTTTGTGAGTTCTGTGACTCTTTTTTTTTAATAGAAATGTTCATTTTTACTGCTTTGGTCTTTATACTGTCACTTTTGGTCTCTCCTTTGCACTCAAAGAGTCCCCTTTTTTGGGGGGTTTGGTGATCAGGAATTTCTTTAATTTTTGTTTGTTTTGGAAACTCTGTATTTCTCCTTCTGTATTGAATGATAGCCTTGCTGGGTAGAGTATTCTTGACTGCTTATTTTTCCCATTCATCACTTTGAATATATCATGCCACTCTATTCTGGCCTGCCAAGTTTCTGTTGAAAAATCTCCAGCTAGCCTTTTGGGTTTTCCCTTGTAAGTTAATGACTACTTTTGTCTTGCTGCTTTAAAGACTTTTCCTTTATCGTTAGATTTTGCAAATTTAATTACAGTATGTTTTGTTGTTGGCTTGTTTTTGTTGATTTTGATGGGCGTTCTCTGTGCCTCCTGGATCTGGATGTCTGTTTATTTCCCCAGATCAGGGACATTTTCAGCTATTATTTCTTCAAAATTTCTGCCCCCCCTTTCTCTCGTCTTCTTCTGGGACTCCTATAACGCAAATGTTATTACATTTGGAGTCACTGAATTCCCAGTCTATTCTCGTTTTACATAATTCTTCTTTCTCTCTTTTCTTCAGCCTCATTACTTTCTACCACTTTGTTTTCTAAGTCTTTCTTTCATTCCTCTGCTTCTTCCAGCCTGCTGTTCATTGCATCAAGTGTGTTTCTCATCTTGTTTATTGCACTCTTCATCTCTGATTCTTTATTAACTCTTCTACCTTTGTGGCAAGGGTCTCCCTGAAATCTTCCACTCTTTTCTCAAGTCCAGTGAATATCCTTATGATTGTTGCTTTAAATTCTCCATCAGGCATGTTACTTATATCTGTTTAGCTTACATCTCTGGCCATGACCTTATCTTGTTTTTTCATTTGGGATAAATTCCTTTGTTTTACTTTAAGTTTCTGTCTACTTCTCTGTGTTAGAAAAGCCAGTTATGTCTCCCGTTCCTGAAAGTAATGACCTTATCAGGAAGAGGTCATATAGTGCCCAGTGCCTGATGCTTCTGGAAGTATCTCCGGTGTGTGCTGCATGCACTCTGCTGTTGTGTTCTGGTTGCTCTATCCTTCAGGCTAGTCATCTGCAGAGGTTCTCCTTGCCTGTTTTTGGCAGTGTTTGGTCCCTGGCCTGAATGTCGTGACTTTTAACTAGGCATGCTCTGGTCTGCTTGTGAAATGAGACCCATCACCACTTCCACTGGAACTGAAGCCTTGCAAGACTCTCTGGTTGGGACACATGGTGTGGGCAGAGATTTGTGCTGGTTTTTTGGAGGAGAGGCCCATTGTGCAGGGACTGAAGTAAGTGTGACTAAGAAGGGCAATTCTACTGGAGCACGGGGGGGGGGGCTTAGTGTAAGCAAGTTAGTCAGCAGTGTTGGCACTGTGCTGCCCACCCCCACCCCGCCCCGGTCAATGGTGCTGTGTTTGTCCTGAGGGGTGGAGCAGAGAAATGGCACCAGCTAGCTAGCTCCTTTGTTCCCCAGAAAGTTGTGTCCATGAATGCTTCCTCTTAGGGAAGAGCTAAGATAATCTCACTTTGTGCCCTAAGTGCTCTTCACATATGTTTCCACGCTGTATACCTCAGGTTGTTTGCCAGCCTTCTGTCCAAGAGCAGCACAATACCCTCTAGGCTCTATCCAGGCCAAGCCTGCTGAGTTTTAAAACTCTAGGCTTTACACCCCACTGGTTGCAAGAACTCATGAAGTTCGACCCCTCTCATTTTCCAAGCAAATAGTTATGGGTAAACAGTCTCCTTGTGCTTTCCCCAGTGTCCTCTTCTCTCTCACCCTTCTCTGTGACCATGGCTCCCTCCCCTCTGCAGCAGCCAGGATGTTTCTCCCCTAAACCACGTCTCCATACTTACTACCTTACTTGATGTGTCCTCTTCTCTACCTTTAGTTGTGGAGTTTTGTCATTCTTTAGGTCGATTTCTGGGGGTATTTAGGATGATTTGATAGTATCTAGTTGTATATGTGGTATAAGGCAAGACTTGGGTCCTCCTACTCCACCACCGCCTTCCTCAAGATTTGGGTCTTGTTTTTTTTTTCTTAATCTGTTCTGTCACCCTATGTCTTTTGGTTGGAGTGTTTAGCCCATTTACATTCAAAGTAATTATTGATATGTACATACTTATTACCATCTTGTTCATTGTTTTGTGGTTTTCTTTGTAGTGCTTTTCCTCTCTTGCTCTCTTCTCTTATGGTTTGTTGGCTTTCTTCAGTAAGATACTTAGATTCCTTTCTCTTTATTTTTTGCATTCTATTACCAGTTTTTGGAGGTTACCATTAGGCTTGTATATAACATCTTATACATAGTCTATATTAAGCTGATGGTTGCTTAATTTTGAACAAGTCTTTACTTCTCTCCCCCCTACATTTTAGATATATGGTATCATACTTTATATCCTTTTATTTTGTGAATCTCTTGACTAATTTTTATAGATATACCTAATCTTACAGCTTTTCTGCTTCCTACCTTTCTTACTCCTCCTTAGGGTCTTTCCTTTCCACTCAGAGAGTCCCCTTTAACATTTCTTGTAGGGCTGGTTTAGTGGTCATGAATTCCTTTAACTTTTGTTTGTCTGGGAAACTCCTTACATCTCCTTGTATTCTGAATGATACCCTTGGTGGTTAGAGTATTCTTGGCTGCAGGTTTTGTTTTTTGCAGAGTGTATCATGCCATTTTCTTCTGGCCTGCAAAATTTCTGCCAAAAAATAAGCTATAGCCTTATAGGGTTTCCCTTGTATCTGTTTCTTTACTCTTGCTGCTTTTAAAATTCTACATTTATCATTACTTTTTGCCATTTTGTTTTCTTCTGTCTAATCATACTTAATTTTATTTTGTTAGTCACCATACAGTACATCATTAGTTTTTTATGTAGTGTGCCATGATTCATTGTTTTTGTATAACACCCAGTGCTCCATGCAGTATGCGCCCTCCTTAATAGCCATCACTGGGCAAACCCATCCCCCACCCCCCTCCCTTCTAAAACCCTCAGTTTGTTTCTCAGAGTCCATAGTCTCTCATGGTTCGTCTCCCCCTCCGATTTCTGCCCCCCTTCATTTTACCCTTCCTTCTCCTAATGTCCTCCGTGCTATTCCTTATGTTCCACAAATAAGTGAAACCATATGATAATTGACTTTCTCTGCTTGACTTATTTCACTTAACATAATCTCCTCCAGTCCCATCCATGTTGATGTAAAAGTTGGGTGTTCATTCTTTCTGATGGCTGAGTAATATTCCATTATATATATGGAACATATCTTTATCCATTCATCTGTTGAAGGGCATCTTGGCTCTTTCCACAGTTTGGCTATTGTGGACCTTGCTGCTATGAACACTGGGGTACATATGGCGCTTCTTTTCACTACATCTGTGTCTTTGGGGTAAATACCAGTAGTGCAATTGTTGGGTCATAGGGTAGCTCTATTTTAACTACTATGTGTCTTGGTGTAGACCTCCTTGGGTTGATTATTGTTGGGGACTCTCTGTGCCTCTGGATTTGGGTTTTTGTTTCCTTTCCCTGATTTGGGAAATTTTCAGCTATTTCTTCAAATAAAATATTTGTCTGTTTTTCTCTTTCTTCTCTTTCTGGAATCCTATAATGCAGTGTTATTACACTTGATGGTATTGCTGAGTTCCCTAAGCAATATTTTTATTTTTTATTATGTTCTCTTTCTATTTTCTCTTTCCTGTTCAGCCTGATTGTTTATTACTCTGTCCTCCAGGTTGGTGATCCATTCCTTCCTCTAGTTTACTAATTACTCCCTCTGGTGTATTTTTAATTTATTATTGAATTCCTCATCTCTGATTGGTTACTCTTTAGGTTTTTATTTCTTTGTTATGGCTCTCACAGAGGTCCCCTACTCTTTTCTCAAGTCCAGTGAGTATCTCTATGATGATTACTTCAAAATCTCTTTCAGGCTTATTACTTACCTCCATTTTGTTTAACTCCCTTGCTTTGATTTTGTCCTGTTCTTTCATCTGGGACATATTCTGCTGTCCTCTCATTTTTTACAACTCTATGTCTCTGTTTCTTGTGTTAGAAAAGTCAGCTACATCTCCTGCTCTTGAAAGTAGTGGCCTTATGATGAGGAGTTCCTGCAGTGGTCTGCAATGAATTGTCCCCTGTTCATAAGAACCTGGCACCTCAGCGGTGTCTTCTATGTGTGTTGCATGTGCCTTACTCTTGTAGCACAGTTGCATTTGCTTTAAGTCATTTGCAATTCTGGGCAGGGTTTGGTCCCTGTGGTGTTAGTGGGCCAGTCTGGGGCCAACTCTATCTTGAGTTGAGTCAGACCAGCCATTTGCCAGAGATGCAGAAGCATTGAACTGCAGGGCACTTTCTGTTTGTTGTACAACAGAAGCTTTTCTTGATGGGTGGGGCCTGTAGTCAGACCAGATGTTTGCTCCCAGCCCACTGTTGGGGCCCCAATCAGACCAGGGTGTGTGGTTATCTCCCCCTCTATCTAGGGCAGGAGTCCCTTTGGAGTGATGCTGGCCCTTGTTGGGGCTACTTGCACACTGCCAGGCTGTGGCAGCACTTGGATGGACTCTTATCAAGGGCTGTTGGAGGAGGCAGTTCTGCAAGAAAATGTGGAGGCAGGGCATGCAGGTCCCCTGTGGGAGGAGACCTGCAGCTGCCCTCAAAGACTCTTGTTGAGAAAGGCTGAGCTGGAAAAGGCATGTTTGAGGAAGAATCTGAGGGTAAGGCATGCAGTACTAGCAAGGTCCATTGTTGGTCTGCTGCAGGAGGGGAACTGCTGCTGCCTTGGAAAACTGCTGAGTCTAGGATGGAGGGGAACATGTGGGTGGGGCATGCTTTTAGCAAGCTAGGTGGAGAGTGTTCATGCCTTACTGGTTGAGTAATATTCCATTGTATATATGGAACATACATACAATTAGCTCAGGTGTCTGTGTATGCAAGTGGGGGATGGGGGTAGGGAGAGGAAATGGTGACCACCAGGTCTTTTGTTCTTAGAGAAGTCTCCCAAAGATCCCTGCCCCTCCGTGTTCTGAGATTTGTAAATGAATCTCCCTCCTGTATACCCTAGTCATTTTTCAAGCTGATGCTTCTATGCACTATCTCAGTAAGGCTGTTTTTTTTGTGCTGTCTCTTTAAGGTTGGAGACTCAGATGATCCTCTTGGTTTTCCCAGAGGTAAGCCTGCTGATTTTTAAAGTTCCGGGTGTTAAGCCCCACCAATTGTTAGTCCCCTTTGGTTTTCAAAGCCAGATATTATAGGGATTTGTCTTCCCCATGTGAGACCCCCTGCGTGGGGTACCTGGTGTGGGGGTCTGTTCCTGTACCCTTCCTGTATCCATGGCATCCCTCCCTGCTATGGACATGGACAGTCCCTTGGGTCAGGTGAGTTCCTGACCATGTCTCTTCCCTCTTCGTTCTTCTTCTCTACATTTAGCTGTGGAGAGTCTTCTGTCAGTCTTCTGGTCATTTTCTGGGTTATTTACACTGATGTGGGCATTATCTAATTGTATTTTGGGGACAAGGGGAGCTTAGGATTCTCTTACTCCACCATCATCTCAGAAGTCCCCTATTGATTCTCTTTAAGTTCTGTTTCATCTGCTGTCAGACACCACCACTGAGTTTTCCATTATAGTTATTCTTAAAATTTTTAGACACTATTTGGTTCTTTTTCAAATCTACTTGGTCACTTTCAGTATTTTCCTATTTATGTATGTCAAGTTTGTCTTTATTTTTTCAACATTTTAAGCACAGTTAACTTATAATCTGCTTTTCCAACTTTAATACCAGAAGACTTTGTGGATCTTTCTGTTGTCTTTTCTTTCTACTGATGCTTGCTTGGTATGCCTGGTTTTCATGTGTCCTCAGCTTTATTTTACTCTTTGTCCTTGAAGATAGGTATTTGTAATGATACTTTGAGGATTAGTATGAAGACTTATATCTCCAGAGAAGATTTGTTTTCACTTCTGGCTGGCCCTTGAGGGCAATCATACTCTAGGATCACTTTTTGAGAGGTTATTTATTTTTTTGTTTATTTACTTATTTTTTGATGACCAAATTTTATGACTTTTTTCTTTTCCAGAATTTTTGTTTTGTTCTCCCCTTCTCTGCAGTGTAACTCTCCTTACAATTCCCTTTGGGTGTGGGCATGCAATTCTCTTCGTGGGAGTAGTTGGGACACATACTTAATTCTGTTTCATCTTTGGCTGAGCAGTTAGTCTTTTGAGGTCTGTCTTAATGTGAGGAAGGTCTCTAACTGGTTTTTGTATCTTAAGAAAGCTCTAGATTTTTGCTTCTTTCTTTTTTCCTGTATGAAGCTGTCAAATCTGGAGTTTAATTTTGGGAGATTGGGTAAATGACATATGAACAAAAGAAGCTTCAGTGATCCAGTTACACTTAGGATTTAGAATTCTTTAATATCTTATTATCTTTTCAACTCTTCTATCCTTTTTTAAAAAAATACATTTTGTCCAGTATTTTTAGTTTTCTTCAGCAGGAGGATTAGTTTGATAATGTAGCCCACCATTTGCTATGAAATGGAATTTCTTACTCTGAATTTTATTATAATTTTTTTAAAAAAGATTTTTATTTATTTGACAGAGAGACACAGTGAGAGAGGGAACACAAGCAGGGGGAGTGGGAGAGGGAGAAGCGGACTTCCCACTGAGCAGGGAGCCTGATGCGGGGCTCAATCCCAGGACCCTGGGACCATGACCTGAGCTGAAGGCAGACACTTAACGACTGAGCCACCCAGGCACACCTGAATTTTATTATAATTCTAACAAAGAAATTTCCCCCTTTCTACCTGAATGGTTTTATTTAAATTCATGTAGTCTATTCTGTTTAGTCTTGGAATCTTAAGAACACAAAGTCTATTTTTAATAAATGAGGCTATGTTCACTTTCTTGAAAAAAGTATTCTTGTTTTGTTTTTAATTTGACAGATTTATTAAGAGTATTGTTCCTGAAAACTCTATCACAGAAACCATATGGGTTAAAATAGGAATCCACCTATTTCTCTTTAGTGGGATTATCATTCAATCAAGATTTTACTTTCATCCTCAGCAAATCAACCTTTAATCAGTAGGTAACACTAGAACCAGTTATGAGTTTACAATATAGTTTATGATAAGGAAGAGAGCTAATTCTTTTTTCATTGAGTGGAAGAAGTGGAATATGTTATTCTCTCTTAACCATCAGATTTTCTTTTATTTCTTTAAACAGCAAACCAGTCACATTTGGATCAAGGAATCAGGACCTCTTTCCATATATATTAACACACTTCTGTACAAGTTTTTATTTGAGGTTTTGGCTTCCTGTTTATGAAGTCATTCCAGAGAACCATTCCTGAATTACACTGGTGCATAGTTTTGGGGGTCCAGACTTTGGTTTAGCTCCATCCCTAGTCTTTGCTCTCTGAGCCTGAATGCTCTCCTCCAGAAAAGAGAGGGAGATTGAAATTGACCACTCAAGATCAGCAGGGTCTGTTAAATATCACCTAACAGCATCTTATATTTCATGAATTGGAATCCCTGGGGGACCTTTTAGGTCCAAGGGCTTTCTCATTTTTTCCTTAATTTAATCCTCATTGCCAACCAGAAAGTGGATATCAATATCCCTATTTCATTGATGCAAAAATTGAATCTCTGTAAAGTTAAGTGACTCAACAAGGTCACACAGCTAGAAAGAGGAAGAGTAGGGACCCAGAGCCAAATTTGCTGTGTCTAGGTTTAGCCCTCTTCCCACTACACCAGAGCTACATACTATATGTTAAGTTGTTGGTATATCAGGAAATATTAAATAAGGAAGTACATTGTGAAATATTCAGAATATTATCAAAATATTTTAAACACAGTGAGATAGAATAATAGACTTTCCTAAAACAAATATCATTCACACATTATTTTTACTTAGCAGTTACAAAACAAAATAACTTGCACAAATCATAACACTATTCTTTTAAAAATGCCAGTACATTCTTTATATGACATTGCTTAGATTTGGTACCTATTGGCTACTATAGGCTTCTAATCTTAACAATTAGTCAGTTTTGATTTGATCCTACCTAACTCTCAGTCTCATTTCCACTCATGAGTCACTGTAGGTATACCAAGTGTCTTGTACTTTCTTAAGAGTCATGTGGTGTCTTAGGCCTCTGTTCCTTCCACTTGGAATGCCCTCCCCTAAACATCCCTCTTCATCCCCTTTTCCACTGCCCCTTCTATTCCTGTCCAGTGAATTTGTTTTTAATTTAAAACTGCTCAAATGTCACATTAGCTGTGAGACTTTCCCTGGCCACCGAGTCAGAATTTTCCAAACCTCAATTCTCTGATGGTACCATGTTTATACTTCCATTAACATTTAGCTCACTGCATTAGAATTATTTCCTTAAATGTGTGTATTCCCCATTGGACAATGAGTTCTTAGAAAGTAAAGTGACTCATTCATCTCTATACACATAATGCATGGCACTGCATAAATGCTTAAATTAATTAAAAATCTCAAACTGACACACCTGACAGTTCTTCCATATGATTATAAACTTTATTTTTTTAGGTGTAGAAACTATTTGTGATTATAAACTTTAAAAGTTTGAATCTCTTCCATCTGTGTGCCTCCTCTCTCCCATGTCTTTAAGACATGCCTAGAGCCACAGAGAGGGCATAGGTTACCTTCTGCTCTCAGCATAGGTAGAGAAGGTTCCAGAGATTTACTCTGGAGGCAAATTGCCCAGTCTGCTACTATGGAAAAGTAGATAAGTCAGGTTCAAGAAAGAGTTTGCATCTATTTAAGAGATGGGGGACATTCTCCTGTATTAAAGAAAACTTGCTGTGCCTACCCCTCCTTCTGCAGAGGCAGTCTGGTTGTGAGGGAATAAGATGTTGTGGCGAGGCACAAGCATCAGCATAAAATACTGAAAAGAGTAGGAGAAAGTTTTGATCAGACAGGGTCCTGCACTGCCAAGGGGGAGCAGTCTGGGTTTCCTTACTGACATTGGTTTCATAAGCAGGTATATATAAGAGAAAGACTCAAGAGCATCCTTCTATTTTAAGATTACCTCCATAGGTGATCTATTCCTCTTTGCCTTGATTTGATATTTCCAAGAAACTCTTTAAACCTTCTTCATTTTTCTAAATTGGCTTCCCTTTGGAGACATCCATTGACCATTGACAGGAGGATTAGATGAGATCATGAGTAAGAAAGCCTTGAGCTCAATGTTTGGCATGCAGCATGCTCCAAACAAATGGTAGCTGAATCTGAATTACTGTAAATTAGAAAATTGATTTTCTGGTTTACAAATGAGCCTTGGGTGAGCCTGAGTGCTGTGAGCCACTCTCCTGTGGCTTTAATGAGTCAACCTACAAGGGCCTGGAATAGCAGAAGTTATAAAACCTCAGCCTAGCACAGCTGACCTTACCATGGCATTTGGGGTATCGTGGCGAGTTTGGCAGAGACCAAACTGGGATCTGCATTCTGCACTTTGGCTCCTAGCAGGACCTCTGCAAGAAACTTCTGGAGTCCTGGAAAAACCAGTGATTTCCCTGTCCTCTGCTTTTGTCTGATCATAGTCCTGTTCTCATCCTCAAAGTGAGACTGGAAGCGTGTGATCTGAATAAGGGAACTTGGAGGCAATGGAAGGGACAGGACAAGGAATAAAACACTGAAATCCCAGAGGTTCAAGAGCATTAGGGAAATGGCCCAGTCTAATCCTCAAAACTCACCCAATGTCAACAAAAGATGTCAGACTTGTCCTAGTAGATGCATAGTTGGTGCTTGATTCTTGTAGGTGTTTAATAGCTTTGGAATGTTTGTTTTGCTATATTGCTATATAATGGGAAACATTTTGAAGTTTGATTGAACCCTCGAACCTCAAATTTATACTAGAAAGTTTAAAAAACAGGGAATACTACATTAGTTATATATGTCCTGATTACCTCCAAGCTCTCCTGCCTTCTGAAGGCACCATCTTGTTTGGCATTCACATGAAATAAATCAAGTTTCCAACTTAAATAACCAGAAGAAGTCCAAGATTCTCAATACTTCTGCACATTCCCAAAAAGAGGAGCTAACTCTGGCCTACAGTTGTCTGTGACTTTCTGTTTTGGCTCAGTCATTAAGAACTTCCCACCTTCACTTCACCATAATGCTGCCTGCTCCAAATCTATGTTGCCTTTCTCTCCTAAATGGAAATGAAAACTCCTCTCCTTTGTTATCCAAAGCAATGCTGCACTAATTCAACAAAGATATGGTGACAGAACTGTCCTAAAGATTTGGCATAGTGAAGGGCATTTCTGCCCAGATTCAGAAACCACTAAAAATTACATGCCAGTCATTACCATTCTAAAATTTCTTGATTCCCCAGTGTTATTAATCAGTTCTCTTCTTGGCATCTATTGGTTGTTTTCTTGCAGAAAACTGCTCTACCCTCACCTCTGTTCCTTGAATTCATGGGCTCCAGTTCCTTATTTCTCAGGCAGCTAATCACTACCTAGAGATAGATATATATACATACATATACGTATATGTTTATATATATATATATATACACACACACACACATATGCATACATATGTATATGTATCATGTATGTAACAGGATATTAATTGTGGCTTTTCCCTCTATCTGGGAGTTCTAGGGGGGATTCTTAAGATTGTGGGTAACTTCAGGAAGGTATAGAAGACAAGCAGAGGGGTGTTTAATTCTGATCTCATCTCCTGAGGGATGCTCTAGGAAATCACCTGCAGAGCTTGACCTGCGCCTGCTGATATTGAGGAACCTGATTTATACCTAAAATTTATAAAGGAAAGTGCTTAAGGGGAACCATTTGTGGCAGGAGAGCAAGGACACAGGGCTGCCTTCAAAATGATCAGCTCTACTAGATATGGACCAGATAGGCACTGATGTAGGAGCTGAACCTGGGCCACTTTGAAAGCTTCTGCCCAACGAGATCTCCTGGAGGGCACATGAGCCCATGATGCGGAGCATGTATGGGGTGGACCACTGGATGCTAGGGCTGGTGGGAGAGTCATGAGCAACCAGCTAGAGGTGACAGAGGTGGTGTCTCCTGTGATATGGGAAAAGCGGGAGAGAAATGCACAGTAATGGGGGTTTCTAAAGACTCCCCATAGGTGGAGACCATGAAGCACAGAGAGGGGAGTGAGGGAGGGGGGCTTTCTTGGTGGCCACCAATGTCAGGGGCAGCCATACCAGTCAGGCCAAATCTTTTCTGTCTCCTCTCTCTCCCCTCTCCCTCCTTCTGAGCGCTGGAAAACCAGATAGCCTAGTGAGTAGAAGAGAACAAGAATGAAAGTCAGAAGCTGACCCAGCTTCCTTCCCTGCTGAGGCTCTCCACGCTTCCACCAGCCCAAGATGCAGAAGGACAGGGAATAGGGTTTGACTTAGAGAGTAAGGCTTTGATATTAGGACTAAACGGGGCATTTTATATTAGACTATTCACCGGTATGTGTGAATGACAGGAGAAGCTGTTGTATGTCTTTGGAGATTTCATCCAGAGGCAGGAAAATGATTGACAAAATGTGTTGGAAGGCAGTCGCATAGAACAACAGAAGAAGCTAATTTATAATTTCACCCCTATAGAGTACAAATCGTTCAATAAAGCATTTTGTCTGTGTCTTCCTCCCTCTGTCTCTTCGTTTTCCTCCTCTCTCCCACATAAATGTTTATATTCTGTTATGTTTTGTATGCAAATAAATTTTTCTTTGACTCAACTTCTCCCTTCTAGAGAAGCATAGAGCCTTCCCTTTCATAACCAGACATCCATGTACTTGCTTGCTTGTTTCCTTTGGTTTTTAAATAGAAGGGCAGGTCTTTCCCTATGTGGATTTTAATTGAATTCCCCCCTCATGCATGAGCTGCCCCAATTGTCTTCCTCCAGTAACTATACATCTTTATGTTCCTCCCTGCTACCATGTATTCAGTACTGTTTCAAGCCTCTAGAAACCTTTGATGTGTATGCCGATTTTGATGCAAGTTTCAGAGCATTTGCAAACCTGGAGTTCCATGACCGATGATGAAGTCCATTCTTACCATAGCCAAATACTCAACACATCTTCACCAGTTGATGCCCCATCCCCTTCTCCCTGATAACCCACACCAAACCTCAGGAGTTGGCTGAGGCTCTCTAAGTTCAAGTCCAGCAAAAACATGGCATTGCTGCTGTCTCTGCCTGTGTCCTTGGAACTTGTGCTACAATGTCACAGTGGCTACTTTCAGAAATTTATGAGCCATCAGTCTTGCAGACTACTTAGGCTCTCATCTGCCTCCAAGCCAGAGAACTCTTTCTGAGTCTGCTGGAAACAGGGTCACCATCTTTTTTTTTTTTTTTTTTTTTTTAATCCCATATTCCCTGTAAGTGTCAGGTTTCTTCCTGGCCTATTCCAATCAGTTGTTGGTGGGTCTCTCCACTAACACGGGCCTCTACACCTCATTCTTCTTTTTTAGCATATTCTTCTTAGCCTTTTATAGATTCCTGGCAGTGTGTGTTTTGCTCCAGAGTGCGTGTGGCTATTTTAACAGAAAGTGTCTCCCTTTCTTATGGCAAAAGAGGCTCTTTGAAGATCGAGCAAATATTTTGTTTGAAACAGTGGCTACAAATTAGCAGGCATGAACCAAAGACATTTTTTTTTTTTAACCACACGGTGATTACATATGATTTTTCAAATTTGAAAGCCATGCTCCAGTTTACTTCCCTTTCCATCATTCCTTTGTCTGTTGATTCATTTATATTACTTGTCTATCTTCTGTGGACATTTGGGTTTGTACATTCTGGAATAAATTCATCTTTGACAAATCTGCTCAACAAAATAATGACCCCCACATCCTAATCCTCAGCATCTGTAGACATGTCACCTTACCTGGAAAAAAGGGACTTTGTGGATGTGATTAAATTAAGGATTTTGAGATGGGGAGATTATCAGGGATTATTTAGGTGGGCCCAGTGTAATCACAAGGGTCCTTAGAGAGGGGGACCAGAGGGTCTAAGTTAGAAAAGGGAAATTTGACAACAGGAGCAGAGGTTGGAGTGATGTACTTTGAAGACAGAGGAAGGAGCTGCAAGTCAAGGAATGCAGGTGGTCTCTGAAAGATAGAAAAGTAAGGAAACCAATTCTCCCCTAGAGTCTCCAGAAGGAACACAGCCTTACCCGCATTTTTATTTTAGCCTCATAAGACTCATTTCAGACTCCTGACCTGCAGAACTATAAGATAACAAGTTTCTGTTGTCTTAAACCACTAGGTTTGTGGTAATTTGTTAAAGCAGCAGGAGGAAATATATACGGTAAGAGTCAAAAAGCAATTGCCTGACCCTCTTTTGTACCAGCGTCTTCACCACTTGGTCTCTGTGGCCATTAGAGGTGTCACTTTCGTGATGAAGGAACAGATTCAGTGGGGATAAGACTCCATGCTAGGAAGTTTGCTGCCTTTCTGAAAATAAGGCAGAGGACAGTAATTGTTTCCTTCCATCTATTGGATAAATAATGACTCATAAACTAAAGTTCAATAAGCTAATGGCTCCATGGGCTTTAGACTCTTTTACCTTTAGCGCTCTCACCCACATAGCAGTCAGAGATGGATGAAGACCATCTCTTTCCTTCTAAGACTTTTGACAGTCACCCCTAGTTATTTTCCCACATGCCCGCTTTCATGCATATGGACACATGATAACTTCATCTTCTGTTTTTTACCGCTCTTCTTCCTACTTATTCCTTGCTCTTCCTTCCCTCAAGGTCATTGCCTCAAGGACACTCTTGCTTTTCATGCTTGAAACTCCTACTTATGATGACAAACCTACATTTTAGTGACTGATGTGTGCACTCAAGAGAAGGAGCCTCTAGGGCTCATTTAAAAAAATTCAAGTGTAATTAACATACAGTGTTATATTAGTTTCAGATGTACAACATAATGATTCAACAATTCATAAGTGTGCTCTTAATCTTCACTTGTTTGACCCGTGCCCCACCCCCCTCCCCTCTGGCAACCATCAGTTTTTCCTCTATATTTAAGAGTCTGTTCAATGATTTGTCTTTTTTTTTTTTTAAGGTTTTATTTATTTGACAGAGAGAAACACAGCAAGAGAGGGAACACAAGCAGGGGGAGTGGGAGAGGGGGAAGCAGGCTTCCCGCTGAGCAGGGAGTGTGATGCGGGACTCGATCCCAGGACCCTGGGATCATGACCTGAGCCCAAGGCAGACGCTTAATGACTGAGCCACCCAGGCGCCCCTGGTTTGTATCTTTTATTCTTTGTTCATTTTTTTAGGTTTCTTAAATTCCACATATGTGTAAAATCATATGGTTGTCTTTCTCTGACTTATTTCACTTAACATTATACCCTCTAGATCCATCCATATTACAAATGGCAAGATTTTATTCTTTTTTAGGCTGAGTAACATTCCCGTGTGTGTGTGTGTGTGTGTGTGTGTGTGTACGTACACCACATCTTCTTTAGCCATTCATCTGTGGATGGACACTTGGGTTGCTTCCATTATCTTGGCTATTGTAAATAATGCTGCAATAAACATAGGGGTGCATGTATCTTTTTGAATTAGTGTTTCCATTGACTTTGGAAGTATATACCCAGTAGTGAAATTACTGGATCATATGGTAATTCTATTTTTACTTTTTTGAGGAAACTCCATGCTGTTTTCTGCAGTGGCGGTACCAGCTTGCATTCCCTCCAGTGCTCATTTTAAAGAGCCACTTTCCATGTTAACAATGATAATAATTAGACTGAATAAAGGCGATAGATAGGCAGGTTTAATATTTTACCTCCCCAGTGGTGCCAAGGAAGATGTCTTTGCATTGACTATTTCTTCATTTCTTTCAACTGCTGACTGTGAAATGTACCTTGATTTAGCATATGGTGGCAAAGCCATGAGACAATAGAGACCAATACAGTTTGGGTTTTCATCAACATTTGCAGATCAACAACCGTGGGCCTATATTTCAAGGGAGATGGTGGTAACACATGCCATCCCTGGAGGATCTCCAAGTCAACCAGGTGTAATGGCTAAAAAAGAGACATAAAATGGGAGTGTAGGATGAAGCACCTGTTGGTATGACTCCGGTGGTTATTGGCTGCTAAAGAGTTTAATTTGAAATAGTCAACAGAGGGAGATAAAAACTGGGTCATTTCCCATGGCCAGGTATTTAAAGCATGTAGGAAGCAGACTGCATGCATTTGGATAGAAACTTACATTGTTTCATTATGAGAAAAATATCTCAAATTATCTAGGGTTCTTAGGTAACACAGACTCTGGTAATTACCACCTTCCTTCTTTGCTTCATGTAGACCTGGTCTAATCAAAAAGTGGAATGTCCTAGGGCGCCTGGGTGGCTCAGTTGGTTAAGTGACTGCCTTCGGCTCAGGTCATGATCCTGGAGTCCCAGGATCGAGTCCCGCATCGGGCTCCTTGCTCAGCAGGGAGTCTGCTTCTCCCTCTGACCCTCCCCTGTCTCATGCTCTCTCTCTCTATCTCATTCTCTCTCAAATAAATAAATAAAATCTTTAAAAAAAAAAAAGTGGAACGTCCTAGAGCAGGGATCCCAAACCAGTGGCCTCATGCAAGTCAGGTCTGCAATGTATTGGTTTGTTTACTCTAATATTTTTTAATAATGTGCTTTCCTTTAGGTAAGGCATAAGCGGTCCACACCATTCCCTCTTCTACAAAACCATTTTTGCCTATTTACATAACTTGGCTATGATACACAGAATAATAGTCCCCCAAAGATGTCCATGTTCAAATATCCGGAAGCTGTGAATATATCACCTTACAGGGCAAAACAGCCTTTGTAGATGTGATTAAGTTAAGGGTCTTGAGATGGGAAAGTTATCCTTTGTTGCCTTACTGACTTTGAAGATGAAGAAGGGACCAGAAGCCAAGGAATGCAGGTCAGCCTCTGGAAGCTGGGAAAATCAAGAGAGAAGATTCTCCCCTAGAGCCCCTAGAAGGACATTAGCCCTGTTGATACCTTGATTTTATCCTGTTGAGCTCCATTTTGGATTTCTGATCCCCATAACTTTGCGATAAGAAGTTTATGCTGTTTTAAGCCACTAAATTTGTAACAGTCTGTTATAGCAATGATAGGAACCTACCATGTTGCTTAACCCTGAAGTTTTTGAGTTCAATAAAACCGAAAAAGAGCTGTAGTAACAACAGGTAATATTTTGAGTGCTTACTACCTATATACCAGACACTTTCTATGGTTAACCCATTTATTCCTCAAAGCAGTTCTATGAGGCATGTGCCGGTATGAATCCCATTTTTCAGATGAGGACTGATGACCAGATAGGACAAATAAGTTGCCCAAAGTCAAGTGACAGTGGCAGGGTTTGAATTCAGGCAGTTGGGCTCTGAAACTTATTCGAGATACTGCCTTCATTTTAATTGGCGTTAGAGTGGGCAGGTCCTGGTCATCCGCCACTCAGTGAGGAATCACTTACCTTTCCAAGCCTCAGATTCCTCCTTTATAGGTCAAGGGAATTTGGCATAACAGAATATTTTAAACTTTTAAACAATTCTTTCATCCCCACCAGATGAAGTCATGTGTGAGACTCCATTATTGAACAAACAAATGTGATAAGCAAGAGGATTAGTACTGGAGTTGAGGCAAAGAAGGGGCTGGATCTTGTCCTCTTGTTTGGCCCATGAAGTATCACATCAGAGCCCTAGGGTACCAGGGATCACTGTCTGGGAAGCACCTGACCACATGACATCTAAGGTCTTTCTAACTCCAGTGGTATCTGGTCTTTCACATGACATCTTAGAAAACATTTGGGAAGTTGAATAAATAAATTAGCAAGTAGTAATGGATGAAATATGAACCCTCTGGCCTGGTAAAACAAAAGGTATGGGTCATTTTTCTTTTTGGTTTTATTTTAGGTCATATTTCCATTTTTGGTCTTGTTCATATGAGTTTGGAAGCCTCAGTGTGCTGGACGCATTCCCTATTCTCACACTGAACTAAGCCCTGCAGTGGGCAAATCTCCAGTGTAAAGACAGCAAAACAAGCATTCCAATTTTGTAAGCTGCTATATTGCAAACCCTGGGTTGGTTCTTCACAGGAGCATACAGATTTGCTTCATGTGATTTTCCTCACTCTGTTCTTAACCTCCCTCTTAGTGTTGATGAAATTCAGTCAATTGTTCTGTCTGATAAATGACCTGAAATCATTCATTAATAATAACATATATTTGCCTCGGCAGAGACAATCAAACTGAAAGGGACTCTGGAGGTGACCAAGGCAAAATCCATCTTTGCATTCCCACATCTATTGTTCCCAATTTACCCCTGTCCCTTTCTGCAGGAAAAGGCATAAAACAGACTTGAAGGAACTTAACCAAGAGGCAGGATTCAGATGTCCAATTTCCAAGGTGACTTAGGCCCCTGGAATAATAATAGGTGAGAGAGTGGGAAAGCCATTGAGGCAAAAATGATTTCTTATTTTTTCAAGTCAACCTTGTATTTTCATACATACATTCATTCAAATCAGTGTCTTAAAAATACTGCATCTGACCACATGTAAGGCCCTATTGTAAGTGAGAAAGTTGTAAGGATCTTCAAAGAATGTGTAACCTAGTAGGAGACAGACCTATACAGAAAAAAATCATTATGAAAGGACAGTTACTATATTCTTAATATATTCAGTATAGAGAGGGAAAGGAGATTGTGAGATCTCAGGAGTCGAGGAAAGTTTATACAGGAGATACTCTTTGAGTTTAGACTTGAATTGTCAATGAGAGTTTCATGGATGGGCAAGAAGGGGTCAGGATGCCATGCAAAGAATAAGCCAAATGTATATGGGCCTGGAGACCTGAGTGAATGAAGGCATTTTCTGAGAATTAGAAGATAAAGTGGTCAGGGACATACAGGTTAAGACTGGCAGAAGAGGCAGGATGCCAGATCAAAAGGGGTCTTGTAAGCCAGGCAAAGTAGTTTAGATAATATTCTGTAGGGACAGGAAACCATTAAAGATCTCTGAAATGGTAGCGATGATTTAGAAAGATGAAGCCCATGAGAGTATGGAGCACGGGCTTCCATGACTGTATGACTGATGGGGAAAAAGGGACATGGTTAGAAAAAAAACCACTATTAGTGAAGCTATAGTCAGTTGTTCAGATGAGAGATGAGGGCCTGAGCTGGAGTGGTGGAGCTGGTCATGGAGATGCAGGAGGAATTCCAAGAACTTGGTGGTGGACGGAACATGAAGGGTAAGGAAAAAGATTCTAGGATAATTTCTTGGCTTCTGGTTCGAGATACTGGTATTCATCCAGAGAAGCAGAGAATATAAATGGAAGAATAGTTTTGTTGAAGATGACAAGTTTTGTTGTGGATACGTTGATTTTGAGGCATTTGCAAGGTAACTAAGAAAAAATAGTGATTAGTTTCTTAGATTCTGGAAATCGGGAGTGAGGTTTTGTCAGAAGCTGCAGGTTTTGAAGTCACAGATTTAGATTAGTTTAACTCCTGGTCATGCATGAGATGGTCCAGTTTCTGAGAGACCTTAAATCTTAATCTAAAAATAAGGGTAATTTCTTTGATGCATGTGGAACCCAGTGAAAGTATTTTTCTTCTGTGAATCCTGGAATAGGGCGATAGTAGTGAAATGGGCTAAGATTTTTTAATTAATTTTTTTAGTAGTGTTATTTGATAAATATCAGAAGTCCTCCAAAGCAGACTATTTTTCTTAACAAACAAGTATTTGGTAATATGGAAGAAGTGTATCAGGATTAGTAGCAACTCCTCAAGGGAGTCCAAGCAGAGTTGTACTTTGTACCTGGTAGATGCTCAATCAGGATTTGTGTCCGAGTTTGCGAGGAGAAGAGCACAACATGTAACAACTGTAACTAATTCCGCACAACGGAGGTCTCAGAAGTGCTACTCTGAAAAACTCCCTAGCACCTGTTTAATTAATACAAGGGAACAACATAGTTGGGGGATTTTCACTTCACAGAATCTGTTCAATTCTTCATTTCCCTTGTATCAGAAAACTGTCATTATAAATCAGTCTGAGAGTTGAACTATTCACTCTTCTCATTATTGCATTTTGTATTTGCAACAAAAAGCTGTCAGTGAAGGATGTGGTTAGGTTAAAAATGGATTTTTTTTTTTTTAACTGAAGGGCAAGGCCACATACCTAGGAATTCAAAAAAGGTAGCAAACCATTTTGCTGTCTTTTGTTTTCCATAATGACTCATTGCTGCAAGAGTTGTTTGGTTTTACCAGTCCAGCTACACAGAGTGGAGGAACCATGCAAAACCAAGTCTAGTCCAGAAATTAATGCTGATCCCTGGACTCAGTGACATCACATTGATATTCTCCCAATGATCCAGGTTCATATATGTTTCTTTGTAAAGATTACTTCATTACTAAGAATAAACATGGTTAATTTTTAATGAAAATTTAAGCTACATATAAAAGAATAAAGAATTTTTAAAACTCACCTGTGCCTTATTAGGGCATTGTTTTTTTGTTTTGTTTTGTTTTAGAGGGAACACAAGCAGAGGGAGTGGGAGAGGGGGAAGCACGTTTCCCGCTGAGCAGGGAGCCTGACGTGGGGCTCGATCCCAGAACCCCGGGACCACGACCTGAGCCGAAGGCAGACGCTTAACAACTGAGCCACCCAGACACCCCTTATTAGGGCATTGTTAAGAGAACACAGAAAGTAAAAATAGGGACGAGTGTCATTCTTTTGAAATACTGTTTTCCTCCTTCAGTGCATAGCCAAATACTACTCATCCTTCCTATCTGAGCTTAAATACTCTCTTTTTCTCCTTACCAACCTTGGCTCCTCTTGTTAATGTTAATGTGTTCCAAGAGAGCTTGTATACTCAACACACAAAATGGAAGAAAGGTGGAGAGCTACCCCAGGTAAGCCATGGTGTGTTTGAAATGTCTGATAAACAACAGATTTGAAATCTATGGTTGGACACATTAGTTTGTAGCTCAGTGGCAAGATCAGGCCTGGAAATCAGGCTAGTGATCTGGGTAGAAATCACCAAATCTAAGAAAGTAGATAGGAGAGAACTCTGGGGCTGAGCACCATTAAGATGTTGCACAGAGGCCAAGCCTGCATAGAGGATGGAAAAAGCATGGCTGGTGATGTCTCGATACCCCAGCGGGAAGGTGCACCAATTCTGTTAAGTCTGAAGAGAAGTCAAGAGAAGGTAACAGAGAATGATTTCCTCCTCCTCTGCCTGCTTGCCTCTAACTTATCCCTTTGACTCTGATGAATACCACTTCCTCCAGCAAGTCTTGTGTTACGATTCCTTGACTAGGTCAGTCTCTCCCCATACCTTCTGCTTTCTCTAACATCCCTCCTGTACTTTTGCTATTGCTAGACCAGACACCTGTCTCCTTTCTCGGACTGTATACTCCTGGAGGGTGAGGACCACGCATTCCTTGGTTATCATGTTTCCGGGACTTGGCCCAGCAAATGCCACACAGTAGGTGCTAAGAAGTATTTGCTGAATGAATGAATACTGAAGGAACTAGACATCTTACGTTTTCTTTTGTTTCCAAGTCGAGGGAATATATAAAACTGTCCTCTTCCCCAGTTAATTTTTTGTTACTGTTTTGAAGCATCAGGGCCTGGCACTCCCTTTGCCTGGGATAATTTGCATCTCCCATGGTCCCTTTCCTCTCCTTTTACCTCTTTCAGGCAGCGTACTTTGACCAGCTCTCTGCACATCTTGAAGAAAGCCCTGATTTTTTGCTTACAGCATAACCCGTGGGCCTTATCTATATTCTTTGTGTTACTTTTCTCTATTTATGGAGTCTCAAAGTGGTAAAGTAGAAAGAGGTCTAGAATAAGAACTAAGAAGTACAGGCTCTAGTTTGAGCTCTGCCAGCAACCAGCTGGGAATCAAGGGTCTGGACCTGCTAGTTACTTCCTCTGTGAATATCTGTAACAGTGTCTTCTACTTTCTTAAAAGATCTGTATCTTTTAATTTTTCTCATTCATATTTCAGCCTCTGTTGAGTGTTCTCTACCATACTTAACCCCAGAAGAACATTTTAAATATACTTATGGGAATATATTCAAGAAATAGGATTTATATTTTGCCTGGCTTTATAAATTTATAAAACTAGAAAGTATCTTCAGGGTTGGTGATGCCAAACTCTCATGCCAGGTATACGTTTCTTTTTATTTTCTTTAAAGATTTTATTTACTTGACAGATAGCAAGAGTAGGAACACAAGCAGGGGGAGTGGGAGAGGGAGAAGCAGGCTTCCCGCCGAGCAGGGAGCCAGTTGTGGGGCTCGATCCCAGGACCCTGGGATCATGATGCTTAACCCTCCTGACTGAGCCACCCAGTTGCCCCATATGTATACATTTCTTATGATCCTTTTAATGTGCTCTGAAATTGAGTTTGCTAGTATTTTGTTGCAGATTTTTGCATTTATCTTCATCAGGGATATGTGCCTGAAGTTCTCTTGTAGTGTCTGTCTGGCTTTGGTGTCAAGGTATTGCCAACTTTGTAAAATAAATTTGGAAGTGTTTCCTCTTTTACAATTCTTTTTTTTTTTTTTTTTAAGATTTTATTTATTTGTCAGAGAGAGGGAACACAAGCAGGGGGAGTGGCAGAGGGAGAAGGAGAAGCAGATGCCCTACTGAGCAAGGAGCCCAACATGGGACTCCATCCTGCCATCTGAGCCGAAGGCAGACATTTAACTGACTGAGCCACCCAGGAGTCCCCTCTTTTTCAATTCTTGAACAAGTTTGAGAAGGATGGGCATTCATTCTTTATTAAATGTTTGGTAGAATTTGGCAACAAAGCCACCTAGTTCTGGATTTTTTGTTTTTGGGAGACTTTTGATTACTGATTCAATCTTCTTGTTTGTTATTGGGCTGTTCAGATTTTCTGTTTCTTCATGGTTCAGTCTTAATAGGTATTCTTTTGATTCTATTCTTTTGATTCTTTCTAGGAATTTATCAGTTTCTTCTAGGTTATCCGATTCGTTGGCATACAGTTGTTCATAATCTCTTACGATTCTTTTTATTTCTGTGGCATTGGTTATAATGTCTTCTTTCATTTCTGATATTATTTGAGTCTTTTCTTAGTCTAGTCAAGAGTTCGTCAATTCTGTTTATCTTTTCAAGAAACCAACTATAGTTTCATTGATCTTCTATTCTCCATTTTGGCTCTAATGTTATTTCCTTCCTTACGCTAACTATTGGCTTAATATGTACACATTTTCTTAATAAGGTGTTTAACACTCATTAGGTGCTTCTTGAATATTCTCAGTGATAGGAGGGTCATGATTTTACTTTTTTCTTGTCATTAAGAAAAATTTCCAAAGGATTCAATTATCATAAATCTTATTAATATATATTAAAAATTCAAATACATTTAAAATGAATGTATTTTATTAGTTCTAAATAGTAACCATTATTGTCTAATGCAATTTATGGTTGATGGTAACTCATTTGATTTTCTAACAATTTCTATGTTCATTTTCATTAATAAATTTTAACTCCTTTCCCCAAATATTTTATGTTAACTAGAATAACTTTAAAATAATCATACCACATTAGGGCGCCTGGGTGGCTCAGACGGTTAAGCGTCTGCCTTCGGCTCAGGTCATGATCCCAGGGTCCTGGGATCGAGTCCCACATCAGGCTTCCTGTTCCTTGGGAGCCTGGTTCTCCCTCTGCCTCTCTCTCTCTCTCTCTGTCTCTCATGAATAAATAAATAAAATCTTAAAAAAAATCATACCATATTAATAAAATACATATTTCATTGAAATGTTAAGAAAATTAGAGTTTCAAAAGAAATGCATATTAAAGGGTTTATATACTTCTCAGTTGAGATATGCAGCCTGTTAAAAAGAAAACCACAGGCCCAAAATGGATTCACTTGTGTTAAGGCCCACATCAGTAAACCAAGACTTAATATCTAACCTAATCACAGTTTCAACCCCTGCAGAATTGTAAACTTTATCCAGCCTAACTGGAATGTCCTGGTCAATACTAGGAGGGCAAACTTGCCTAAAGTAATGCTTTGTTTTTGCTAAGAATTTCCTTTTTCTGCTCCTTCTCTCTTTAAAAACCTTTCCTCTTCTGCAGCTTGATCAAAGAGCTTCCCTCTAGATGGGACGCTGCCCAATTTATGAATCACTTACTCAAGCTAATGAAATCTTCAAATTTTGTTTTTTAACAAACTTGACATGGGAACTTGATATGTTACGGAACCTGGACTGGATCGCCTGATGGAAGAATCAAGCGGCACTCGGAGATCTTGGGGGATAGGAGGTTTATTTAACACCGGTGGGCTCAGAGGAGAGTGGTCTCCAAAGGTCTGAGCCCCGAGCACAAACAAAGGGGGTAATTTATACAGTGCTTACCTCCACATACTTGGCACTTTTGGTGCATGCATAAAGCGGGGCAGGAAAAGAACCCGGACTGGCGCGTGCGGGAAGCAGAGCAGGGAGGAGAACCCGGAAGAGCCCCAGGGCAAGGACTGGAACTCTCACTGGCTCGGTTGGCCATCTCAGGACACAGATTGCCCTTATCAGATAAACTATGAAATGGCAAAAATAGAGTTGCTACGCCATTAAAGCTCTTCCAGGGAGTTTTTCCTTTTAGCGTACTGTGTTCTAATAAAATCGTGTTCATTGGTCAGTGGTCCATGCCAGTGATCTTTGTGTAGCCTTTAATAATTTACAAAGATGAAATTGTTTTTGAGGTTTCACAACTTGAGAAAACCTGTTTCATGAGAAGTACCTAAGCACACAAGGATAGATTTAAAGATTTCAGACCTTGAAAGAGATTGATGTTTACCTTTTCCTTATGACAATTTAGGGAGGCCGGTAAGCTAAGGAAGTTAGTCAAGACAACACAGCCATTAGCGTCAGGGACATAAGTGGAGGCCAGCACTCCGAAATCCAGTGTTTGCTCTGCTTCACTATCTACATGAGGTGAGAGATCTAAATGTAAAAATAAGGCTTGTGTAGGTCTTCCCAGCAGGATTCAGCAAACTAAAGCCCATAGGTCAAATTTGGTCTGTTTTGTACATACAGTTGTAGCACAGACATTGTTATATATTATTTATGGCTTCTTTCCTGCTACACAGGGTTGAGTATAGTTGACCCTTGAACAATGGGGGGGGGGGGCGCGGTTAGGGCTGCCAAAACCTCCACACAGTCAAAAACCCATGTATAAATTTTGGCTCCCCAAAAGGTTAACTATTAGTAGCCTACTGTTGACTGGGAGCCTTACCAATAATATAAACTGTTAATACATATTTGGTATATGTATTATATACTGTATTCTTACAATAAAGTAAGCTACAGAAAAATGTTATTAAGAAAATCATAAGAGAAAATACACTTACAGTACTGTACTGTATTTATTGGGAAAAAAAATCTGTGTGTTTTAAGCAGAGTCGTGTAGTTCAAACCCCTTTAGTTTTGTTTTTGCTCCATACCCTCTACAAGGCTCTGTCCTCCATGGCTCTCCCTTGTAGTATTCTGTACCTCCCTGTATTTTTATTCTTCCCAGTAGAATTATAACAGACTTCAGTCATACAGAATCCTGTATTTAAGGAAAGAGCTGATAAATTAATTCAGTCTAAGACATTAATGACAAATCTGAATATGCTATATACAACTGAGTCTATTCTCATTTTAACAGACAAGAATTTCTAAAGCCAAGTAAATTAGTCTCAGGTACTTGAATTAATGGCCTTGTGGCAGGCCTTTCAAAGTAGGTCTTATGGTCAAAGATACCTTCTTTGGATAACTGAAGTCATTTCCTGTTTTGGCCATATTTATAGGTAAGGGAGCTTTGTAATAGAAGTCAGATTCTTAGTTTCAGCATTGAATCTTTGCTTATTAGATATGTTTTCAAACTGGGATCTTTCCCTGCTAACACCATAAGCTCCTTTTTAAAACACTTTCACTTTTGTTTTTTGCCAAATACTTCAACTAATATTGCCCCAGAATGGTAATAAATCAGCAGTTCTACTGGACACCTTTGGACTCTCCTGGAAACTGATATTACTGCATTTCACTGCCTATTAAATAGACCTATTAGCTAACATTAGCAACTTTTCTCCCTTCCTTGCTGTGTCAGGGAAAATTAGGCCCTGAAAAATGGTTGAAATATAATGCCTGTGGCCAGCCTTGTCCCAGCTGAATTTTCCACAGTGATAACCAGTAACCCATGAATATGGCATAGTTTAAAGACTTCCAAGGAAATCACCTCATCTAATCTAATGGAGGGAGTGGGTTTTGCCTTGGAAAGAAAAGATTTGACAAATTATTATTTCTTGCATGGTTCCTCTGTTGCCCCCTTCCGTTTCTCCAAAGGGATGAACCAGGCATAGGCTCTGACATGGTGGGTTGGTTTGGGGAAGTTGATTTTGCTGGTGACGGAGTGGCTTAAATAGGGAAAGCTTGGAAATAATCAACAGTGTCCTGGGAAGCACTGAAATTCAGAAATAGATAAGTGGACTTCTTAGCACATGGGGAGCCAAGTCAAGAACATTTGGAGCCAGTTTTACATTGTAATTGGGTAAGGAGAAAAAAAAAAACAAAGGGGAAAAGCCAAGAAAATTCATAGGACTAGAGGCGAAAGGACAAATATTTGTTTTTCACTGACTGTTGGTTTGTGATTTCGCCTAACTGAAATGCCCAGGACTAAATCTTGTATGACCTTAAACGTGTTCCTGGAGAAATCTTCAAATTTCTCCAAATGTGACTGTAGAGCTCTGTGTGTGTGTGTGCGTGCACGTGTGTGTGTCGGGGAGTGCCCTGGTGGTAGTGCAGGTGTACAAGACTGGGTGAGAAAAACAACATCAAAGGAACTTCATTGTGACCAGATTTTTCAGCAGGATTCTAAAGAAGTGATTTTTTTGTGTCTGCTGGTTATCTGCATTTAGGAAAGAAGGTCATATCAGTTAAGAAAAAATAGCTTTGGAGCACCTGGGTGACTCAGTTGGTTAGGTGTCCAACTCTTGATTTTGGCTCAGGTCATGATTGCAGGGTTGTGAGATCGAGCCCTGCATCCAGCTCCATGCTCAGCGGGTTGTCTGCTTGAGATTGTCTCTCTCCCTCTCCCCCTCAAATAAAATAAATCCTTAAAAAAAAAAAGAAAATAATAGCTTTAAATCAAAGATTTGCTTAATTATGAGGTGATGGTCAAATAGATAATGGATATTTTAGGTGGATCATAGCCTATCTTTGCATCCTGATTAGTTGCCTGAAAATTAGTTGCCTGGAAAAATAATGGCCAATTTTCAAAATCATGACCCTCCAGTATGATAAAAACCAGAAAAGACACAATTAACCCAGAAAACAAAGATTTAAAACTTAGAAATTGTCAGTGATTACTTAGGTTGAAGTCATTCCAATGTCAATTAAATGAACAATCGTTCATAAACGAAGCAATTTATATTATGTAGCAAATGTCCAGGGAGAAATCTGGTCTTTCTGATTGATTGAAGCATTACAGAAACTTCCAGTTTAGGATTTTAGAGATGCAGGGATTTGAATGGTTACCAATATAAGAAAGATCTGTCCTACTTCTCAGCCACTTAGCTGTTAGTTTGACTCTTGAACTGAAGGGGATTGTATTTGTTTGTGAAATGAATCATCCCACTGTTAAACAGTTCAAAAAATCACACAGTAGATGTTCCTCCTAATGTCTTCACATCTGTGAATTTGGCCCCCTGACAGGAATTGTGATTGCAGTGACCAAGACCCTTGATCAGCAGTCACAAGTTCAGGCTGACATTTTGGCTCTTCGATTCACTAGCTTTGCTCCCTTGTAACCCTAATTACCTTTTATCTGTTTCCTCCTGAATGAAAATTGGAACAAAACCCATTTTTAGCTGAGGGGGCTGTTATGAGGTTTTAAAAAACACCATGAAAGTGGCTTGAAAATCAGCAAGTGTTAAACACAAAGTATTCTTGCTCATGCTAATGGACTTACATAAATTAAGCCTATAATCTCTTTTACATTCACAATGTGACTGATTTGTAGTAAGCCACTGATCATAAGATTATGTTCTTAAGGCTCACGAATCACCCAATACAGAAGCAGTTTAGGATTCTCCTATGGTTTAATTACAAGCTCACAAAATCTGTAATTTGCAGAATTTTGCCCCTTTTTTTTCCTCTTTAATGTATCAGGTGCCTAGGCAGCTCAGTCATCTGACTCTTGATTTCGGCTCAGGTCATTATCTCAAGGTCTTCAGATCAAGCCCTGCCTTGGACTCCATGCTCAGCAGGGAATCTGCTAGATACTCTCTCTCCCTCTCCTTCTGCCCCTCCCCCTGCTCGCTCTCTTTCCTTTCCCTTTCCCTTCCTTTCCTTTCCTTTCCTTTCCTTTCCCTTTCCCTTTCCCTTTCCCTTTCCCTTTCCCTTCCCCTTCCCCTTCCCTCTTTCTTTCTTTCCCTTTCTTTCTTTCTTTCTTTCTTTCTTTCTTTCTTTCTTTCTTTCTTTCTTTCTTTCTTTCTTT